>NC_056737.1:1602801904-1603126904 GCF_019279795.1 Protopterus annectens | reverse complement strand
TCTATTCCACAGATGGGGGAATCTTTGGGACACAAATTGCCCTGCCAACAAGTTCAATTAATGTCACAGACCAGGTTGAGGCCTTGCATGTGGGTTGTGCAAGTGGAGTTTGACTTACGGATATGCAGCAATTCCATCAAGGCTGGGTCTGAGATGGCCTTGTATGCCAGACACAGGTAACCTCTGAGCAGTCTGTATGAGACTGAGTAGAGGGACCAGGCTTTTAGCCTATCTGTACAGGATAAGTGTTTGAGACATTTTCATGGTCAGGAACTTCTGTGGTCTCCCCAGCTGCTGCATGTGCTTGGCAAGGTACATGCCAAAGTGGGCATTGTACTAGATAATGGATCTGATAAGGGAGGAGTACATGGATGTTATGACCTCCTTGTCCCTAGATGAAATACCCTGATTTATGAGGTATGCCATGTAGAAAGCCTTCTGTATAATGTACAGAAAAAATAAAACATAAAATAAAGACATAAGCACAATGCATACGACAACATAAAGAGAACCTTTCATATTGATTTAGCAATTAAAAACATTCTTCCGTACAATTTAATGCACTTTGTAAATTTAGAAATGGTAAAGATCAACATCATAGGATCATAGCTGTGTATTATGCTAACAACTGCAAGGGTATTTTTAAGCCTAGCCTTGCATCTCAAATCTCTAACAAGTTCTGGTACCTTTGATAAGTGTAAGCAGGAGTTTGGAAGATGAAACATTTATAAGCAGGGTCTTGAGAGATGAACCATTTACAGGCTGCCTGTTTCCATTAGTCACACAGGTGCCAAATCAGGGATGAATTTCTGGATCCTCATCCAGTTGTCAAAGCTACACTTGAATTGGGTTAGGGAGGAGCTCTGCTTCACATGTATGGGAAGCCTGTTCCAGAGGATACATGCCTGTCTCTCAAGCAGGTCCAATTTATATTACAGGCAAAGTTTAAGTCTTTAAAACAGGTAATTCTAGAGCTGTTTGTTAGGCAGATATACAGGAGGTCCATCAGGGTGGGGTCTGACAATGCCTTGTTTGCCAGGCATAAATCTCCCCTCAACAGCCTATAGGAGACAAAATACAGGGATAGAGCCTTGAAGTGGTCTGCTTAGGACATGTTACTTACACCCTGTATTTTTTAGTGAGAAACCTCTCTGGACATTCCAATTGTTGGATGGGCCTAGTTAGGTAAATGCCAAAGGGGGATTTATAGTCAATGATAAGGCTGCTGAATGTTGAAAATAGTGGAACAATGACTTCTTTGGGCCTATATGCCATACATTTGTTTATAAGTTGCACAACATAGAGTTATTTCTTCACTACATGAGACACATGATGGTCAAAGGCTAGATTACTGGCTATGTGTGTCCACAAGTCCCTGAATGGTGGGTCATGTTGGTCAACTCTTAGGGATGTGTTATCAATATGATAGTTACCAGAGGTGGATGACTTTCTGAAGAATACTATTGTGCATTTCCTGGCATTTAGTTTTAGTCCATGGCTCTGACACCAGTTATTTGCCTGTGTCAGTCCTTCCTGGAGAACATTTGCATCGGTGGGGGATTTTATGAGAGCTCTTAATTTGCAGTCATCAGCAAATTTAGTCAGCCAGAGGTCATTGACATTGGCATTGACTTCAGAGAAGTAAATTCCAAAAAGGAGGAGTCTCAAGACTGATCTCTGAGGGAATGTGCCTGTGACTGGCTTCTTTGTAGAGGTAGACACTCCATTTCTAGCTTCCTGGGTCCTGTCTATGAGTCAGATGGCTATCCACCAGGTGTCATAAGGGTTTATACCTAACCTCTTGAGTTTGTCAAGAATGCCTGAGTGAGGTATTGTGTCAAATGCCTTGGCCAGGTCAAAGTAGACAGTTTAAACCATTTTGCCCTAATTCATTATTATGGTGACATTTTCAAAAAAGTCCACCAGGCTGAGTAAGCATGACCTGCCCTTGGCAAAACCAAATTGGGTTGGGTCCAGTGTCTGAATGTTTTCTACATCATTACTGATCATTTCCATGGTAATTCTTTCCATGGCTTTGCATATGAGACTAGTGAGACTTATGGGTCTGTTATTTCCATGGTCTGTAGATGGCCCACCTTCAGTCATGAGGGATGAAGCCTGTTTGGAAGCTACAATTAAATAGTAATTCCAGACAGCCTGATAAGTCATATTTTGTTTTACCTAGAAGGCATCCTGGGATATTCTCTGGAGACATTGATGCAGTGTTCTTGGACTTTTGAGTACCTGTTCCCTAGTGACAGCAGGGCTAGTTATATTTTATTGTATTTCCTGATTAAAAGTTGAGGGGGAGAGAGAGATGGGTAAAGTTAGAGCTGACTTTGTCATCCAATAGGTTTGCTATATATTCTGACTCAGTATTGGTGGCTCCACTAACAATGAGCTCTCCACACAATTGTATATTGCCCTTGAGGTTGTGGACAAAGATAAAGAATGTCTTTTGGTTGTCCTTAATGCAGGAGGCCAAATTTAACTCAAATTTGGCTTTGGTATACTTTATTTGTCCTCTGAGTTATTTGTTTAGTTTGATGAAAGTGCTTTTATCCTACTGGATGCCATACCTCCCAGTTTTTGCCATGGTTTTCTTCCTTCTGTTATTCTACCTATTGATGTTGTGATTCCAACAGGGCAGCTTGTTTTTTTAGTTAGTTTTGTACCTCTTCCTGGTGGCTACAGCTGCCTCTATGTAGCTACTAACATGCTCATATAGGGTTTCTGTGAACAGTTCCAAGTAGGCAGCAGTGTTCTCAGGGTGGGCTTTAAATATTAGAAACAAACAACTTCAGCTCCGGAATAGGACCTGGAACACCACGTTTAAAAATGTTGTTTAGTTGTTCTGTTCAGCAATAGAGAGTACACCTGTACCCTAAGCAAGTACACATTTAGCCAAACGGGCAAAAAAATAAGTTAATACTGGAATCCAGAGCAATTAAATGCACAATGACTTTTTTAATAAAATTTCGAAGACAAACCCACATAAATGATTTTGGATTTTGCCTATGGTGATTTGAATGTGGAGAAGCTCAGTTGCATTGTCCTGTCTGACCTGCCTTGAGACGTATTTATTTTTTTATGTAAATTGAGACATCTCCACCTTTAGTTCCTGTATGTGTAGTAGCTGGTCTAAATTTGTAAAAGGCATTATAACCTTGCACTGCCAGTGTGCTTTCTGTGGCTTTAGTGGAGTGTACCATTTGGTTTAGACTTAGACTGATAACATAGGAAATATTGTCTATATTTATTTCTAGATAAAATTAGCAGTTCAATAACAATCCAATGGACCAAGTATGTAATCCAGCAAGAAGTTTAATCCCTTCATCCTAAAATTACATTATTTGAAGACATCTGTGAACTTGATTTTAGACACTATCTCCAACATAATGAGGGAACATACAATAATGTAAATTTCACTAAAGAGGAACATGAAATGTTGATGCAATTAAAATCTCAAGGAGAGATAAGGTTTATGCAACCAGACAAGAGTGGGGGATTAGTTGTTATGAATGTCATGGATTATAATCAATTGTTAATGCATATATTGTATGATGATGCCTATGCTGAGACTTCTCTTAATGAGTTTAATATTTCTAATTCAAGAATTGATTTTTACTTAGAAGATATGCTATGGCAAGGGCAAATTGCAAAAGAAGCCTTCACATGCATGCATGTTCAGAATCCAAGAATACCAATGATTTTTGGTGCACCAAAATTGCACAAGGATGTACAAAATCCACCTTTGCGTCCCATTGTGGACGCAGGCGGTTCAAAAACTTATTTTATGGCTAAGTATATTGACATCAATTTAAAGCATGCTATTAAGAACCTCCCTCACATTTGTCGTGATTCCTGGGATTTTTTAATGAAATTAAACATGTTACAATTACACAATATTGGCAATATTATATTCATCACAGTAGATGTAAAAGACTTATTTACGTGTATACCTCACGATCTGGGAGTTACATGGTTTACTGAATTTTTTACAGAGATTCAGTCTATTTCACAGGATGAAGTAAATATTTTTACACAATTATTGGAATTAGTGTTAACTAATAATTATTTGTATCATGATGGTCACTACTTTAAGCAAATAAAAGGGGTGGCGATGGGCTCCCCAGTGGTAACGCTATATGCTAACATCATTATGGCCACATGGGAGCTTAGATTTCTATTTCAGTCTGAATTTATGCAGCATATAGGCTTGTATTGCCGATTTTTGGATGACCTTTTTTTCATCTGGCATGGCCCCAAACAAATTATTAATGAATTTATATATTATCTCAACCATTCTACTGAATTTCTCAAATTTACTTATGAAGTTTCTAGTGATAGTATTTCATATTTGGATGTACTTCTTTCAAAAAATATTGCACAACAGACATTAAAAGCTAATATTTTTAGGAAAAAAACACATTCTAACAAGTATTTACACTATACAAGTAATCATCCACAGCATGTTAAAAAAGCTGTTTTAAAAGGTCAACTGGTTCGCGCAGCACGTATGGTGTCAGAGTTTGGGGATTTTTTGGAAGAATGCTATTACATTATGAATATGTTTTCTAATAGAGATTATCCACAATATTTTTTAGATTGTGTGTTTCAAGAAGTTAAGTATAAAAGATGTACAGGTTTTTATAAACCATTGCTTGAATCAAATAATTCATATAGTGTACAACAAGAAGATGTATTTGTGGTGGACCTTTCTCCATCTGCTGATTTTCAGAATAATAATTCATGCAATCAAGCACAGAATAATGTATGTGGTTATACTGATGTAGCATTTATCACCACATTTATGCGAGATTCTGATCAGTTAAAAAGGATGTTATATAAAAATTGGACATTTATAAAAAATGATACAGCATTGGTTAGTATTTTAGGGACTCAACCATTAATTATTTACAAAAGAGACCAGAATTTAAAAGATTGGTGTAATAGAATTTCTAATGTATCTAAATGTATTAGTGGTATTATGAGAAAATGCAATATGTGTGCATATTGTACACACATATTGGAAACGGATCAGTTTAGTATAAAAGGAATTTCTATAAAAATAAAAGGAAAATATAATTGTAATACAGCAGGGGTGGTGTATGCAGCTTTATGCTCATGCTGTGAAGCATATTATATAGGAAAAACGGAACGAAAATTGCGTCAGTGAATATATGAGCACTTATACGAAATTAGGAAGAGCTCACATAATAATGCATTATATAGGCATCTAATGCATAATTCCACACATTCATTTAAATTTGTAGTATTGGAGCAGATTATTCCATCTCCCAGGAAAGGTCCATGGAAAATAATACTGGAATCAAAAGAATACTGGTGGCAAGTTCTTTTAAATGCAACAGAGTTTCCAGGACTCAATGATTCAATATCGCTTACCAGTGTTTTAAAATTAAAAGCTTATAATAGATAGAATCCATGGTATTTAATGTATATTATATTTGCTACGAATATATAAATTTATTATCAACTGGTATATTGAGTTTTTAATATGCGGTTTGTATGTGTTTTACCTTGTGGTTAGGTAACATTAGGAGTTGAAATAGTTAATAGCCAACAGCTCATTGTTTTATTTTATTTAATTAATTGGTTGCTATTATTCAATCATGGCAAGTTTGGGTGTATATATATATATATATATATATATATTTATATATGCTTTTATTTCAGTGTGTTTTATGTCTGAAGAAGGCTGGTGACATGGCCGAAAGTGCTTACATTGGATTAAACTTCTTGCTGGATTACATGCTTGGTCCGTTGGATTGTTATTGAACTGCTAATTTTATCTACTGGTTCGTGTTGTGAATTTAGTATATTTATTTGTGGTGGTGTATGTCTTCCCTTTTATAAATAGATACCTGAAATTTCAAATAATAATAATATCTCATTCAGTGATGAGGAAATCAAATGTCTCATGTTTGTGAGTATCATAGAAGAGGGTTTTGTAGTTTGGTAAGATGTGACTAGGGATTTTATCAATAGTTACTAGGAGGTAGAAGAGTTCAGGATATTGCTGTATAAGTCTAGATGTGATGAAATTGCAGAAGAATATGCACACACACCCACCCCCACCTGGTGTAACAGGTAGACCCTCAGTAGAGGGCTGAGTGCATGGTAGACATTTAATGTTATTAGAGAGTGTGTTATGACTTCACTATGACTTCACTAGAACCATGTTTCAGTGATGATGCAGATGTCAGTGCTTTATAAAGTCAGGGTTTCTAGGGAGGGCATTTCAGAGGCTTCTGGCATTGTTTTTGCTAGGTTGATAGATTACAGAGACTGCCATTGTATGAAAACAGTCCTATGGAGATGGAGAAATGTTATCAATATAAAACACTCTTTGGAGGGAAATGCAAGCTGTCCATTACAAAGCAGTCATGTCTTTGTTGTTCAACAGTGACTGACTCTGGACAATTTCCAGGCAGGCACATGATACTGATGTGTTAACCAGGTAGGCCCAGTAGACAGATGGCTGCTTTTCAGGGCTGACTCAGGAGCAATGTCTGGTTAAGTGACTTGCTCAAAGTCTCACAGCAGGCAAATGAGGGCTGAGAAAATCAAATATACCACTGCAAAAACTGCAGTTCACAATGTTAACCAACTGTCATTCCAATATGTGCCAAGGCTGGCCACCCCTGCAATGACACAAAAAAATAAAACTAGTTATTGAAGTCAGATATATGCTATTTATATTGTGACATCATTGTCAGCAAAGGTATACCCCTCAACTATGCGGATTTTCACAGAAAGCCCAGATTTTGCCTCATAGTTTTGGTCTCTTCCTCATAAAATTTAATGTTTTCTGGCAAATCACTGAGGATCGAAGTCACCAAATCATGTCATACATTTGAGTTTCTAACTTCATAGCCTTCAGAAAATGTATGATAACACAAACCCTGTTATTTTAGCAACTTTCCAAATTAATAAGAGCAATATTTAAAATGTGTCCCTATTTTTGGGACTTTACCCCCCCCCCCAATATTTTAGGCTATGTCCAGATTTCTTGCTCTAAAAAGTTGAGAGCTATGGCATGCTAATCAAGATTACTTGTATATCTGCTTTGTATGCATACTCACAGAGCCCTTCCAGGTGTTCTTCATATAATTGAAGAGTGTGTGCCTCAGGTTGTTCACACCCACAAGCCAATCATCCATGCTGTACATTTACCTCATGTTAAGGGAACTGAGTGAACTAGTAAACTGTTACATCCTGGAACCTGAGAGGCAGCTCATCACTACCATTTTCTTGCCCAGCCTACTGAATGGTGTGCCTGTGCAGCTCACTATGAAGTCACCTATTAGAGGACATTTTTACAAATAGTGGGTGGTCCAGGAAGCCTTAAGGGCTCAGGTGTACCAGCTGGGTTATCCTTCTTGGCTCTTCTATTAGACAGTGTTATAAGTACAGCTGATGAAGTGTCTTTGTGCTGCTGAAGCATCTGTGTGACAAGCTTATGCTTCAGAGGCCTTTGAGGCTTAAGTACCTCAGCAAAGAGGAAAGCTTCAGTGAACAGCATGGTGGTGTGAAGTAACTGTAGCTACTGAGAACTTGGCGAATAGTAAGGGTATGTTTAGATGAGCGGCTAGCCTCAAAATTTAGTAGGTAGCTATAACTCTCATATGTAGATTCAGCATATGGTAAAAGAAAGTAGTTGTCAGTAAGCAAAAGGCAGTTTGTGCACTGTCTCAGAGTGCCTAGCACTAATAGGATGGCGACAGATGGTCTAGGGGAAGACTAATACCGTAGCTCCAGAAACTAATATACAGTCTGGGACTTGACATATAATATGCCAGCTAAAGGACTTACATGCTGAAGGCATCTAATAGTGGAGGTTTTACAATAGCACTCAACCTCTTGCCTTTAGAATGAGCGACACATTCAGAAATAACTAGGGACAATCAGGGACACTTTTTAAAAATATTAGTGCTCCTAACCTGAGAAGCTGAGACAATAAGATAATGTTAATTAACATGCATTTTCTGAAGTAAAAGAAGTCTTAAATTAATCATTGTCATTAAGTATAGTACACCACATTTTCTCTCAAAATTGCCAGTTTTACAAGGGATTAGTAAGGACAGGGCAAAATTTTGAGCTGAGACTGGGGATGTTAAGAGGTATGGTTTATAATAAATGAATTTTACTTGCTATAGATACATAACAGAAGAATACAAGTAAGGAAACAGAGATAAGAAGTATGGAGTGCTTGCAGAGGGATATGCACAAGGTACACGGTTCGATCCTAACCTCCGGCCAATGCCTGTTTGGAGTTTGGCATGTTCTCCCTGTGTCTCTTTGGGATTCCTCCCACCCCTGAAAGCCATGCTGAGTATGTCCAGCTCAAGCTCACAAATTAATGGAAATGTGTGCAACATCCTCTACATAGTGCCCTATAGGGGGAAGAGTTGTATAGATCAACTGCTTTGGGCATGTACTGTGGTGTAAGATATCCTCAAGCTAGGAGAACAGAGATCACAAACTGTGCACCATGGCAGGGCTAGCCACTCAATGGTGTAAAACATGGCTATAGGTGATTCAGTCATGTTGACTAATGTCGTCAAATGGACATGGGAATTGTTTTCTTCTGCTGAATATCTGAGCTACAAGCTGAGTTAAGTACAAACTTGATGTGTTAAAGATAGTACTGCATTATATTTTTCTGTTTATTTGTTTCATTAAATATTGTGTTAAAGATAGTACTGCATTTTATTTTTCTGTTTATTTATTTGTTTCATTGAATATTGTGTTAAAGATAGTACTGCATTTTATTTATTTTTATTTATTTGTTTAATTGAATATTGTGGCCTCTCTGTCTCTCTGCAGTAAGTGGGAGTATTGTTTTCACTTCATTGATATTCTGTGTTGGACTGTTAGCCTTGAGGGTTTCTCTGTGCTTATAAGTGTTAGTAACTTATCTATGAATTTATTTCTGCTGAATATCTGAGCTACAAGCTGAGTTAAGTACAAATTTGCTGAGTTAAAGATAGTACTGCATTTTATTTTTCTGTTTATTTGTTTCATATATTGTGTTAAAGATAGTATTACATTTTATTTTTCTGTTTATTTATTTGTTACACTGAATTTTGTGGCCTCTCTGTCTCTCTGCAGTAAGTGGGGGTATTGTTTTCACTTCATTGATATTCGGTGTTGAACTCTTAGCCTAGAGGATTTCTCTGTGCTTATAAGTGTTAGTCACTTATCTATGAATTTATTTCTACTGAATATCTGAGTTACAATCTGACTTAAGTACAAACTTGCTGTGTTAAAGATAGCACTGCATTTTATTTTTCTATTTATTTGTTTCATTGAATAGTGTGTACTGCATTCTACTGTTATGTTTGTTTAATTGAATATTGTGTTATAGTACTGCATTTTATTTTTCTGTTTATTTGTTTCATTGACTATTGTATTAAAGATAGTACTGCATTTTATTTTTCTGTTTATTTATTTGTTTCATTGAATATTGTGTTAAAGATAGTGCTGAATTTTATTTTTGTTGATTTGTTTCATTGAATATTGTGTTAAAGATAGTACTGCATTTTGTTTTTCTGTTTATTTATTTGTTTCACTGAATATTGTGGCCTCTCTGACTCTCTGCAGTAAGTGGGGGTATTGTTTTCACTTCACTGATATTCGGTGTTGAACTCTTAGCCTAGAGGGTTTCTCTGTGCTTATACGTGTTAGTCACGTATCTATGAATTCTATGAATTTATTTCTGCTGAATATCTGAGCTACAAGTTAAGTACAAACTTGCTGTGTTAAAGACAATACTGCATTTTATTTTTCTGTTTATTTGCTTCATTGAATATTGTGTTAAAGACAGTACTGCATTTTATATTTCTGTTTGTTTATTTGTTTCACTGAATATTGTGGCCTCTCTGTCTCTCTCTGCAGTAAGAGTGGTATTGTTTTCACTTCATTGATATCTGGTGTTGAACTCTTAGCCTATAAGTGTTAGTCGCTTATCTATGAATTTATTTCTGCTGAATATCTGAGCTACAATCTGAGTTAAGTACAAACATGCTGTCTTAAAGATAGTACTGCATTTTATTTTTCTGTTTATTTATTTGTTTCATTGAATATTGTGTTAAAGATAGTACTACATTTATTTTTTCTGTTTGTTTCATTGACTGTTGTGTTAAAGATAGTACTGCATTTTATTTTTCTGTTTGTTTCACTGAATATTGTATTAAAGATAATACTGCATTTTATTTTTCTATTTATTTGTTTCATTGAAAATTGTGTTAAAGACAGTACACATTTTATTTTTCTGTTTATTTGTTTCACTGAATAGTGTGGCCTCTCTGTCTCTCTGCAGTTAGTTTCCTGCACACCCAGGGATCACTTCTGTGGCTCTGTTCGACAGGGTCACAGGAAATTAACTTTCTTGGGTGGCGTAAGCCAGGGAACCTTGTTGTCTAGGCTTACTTAGGCCCTTGGGCCGATAGCCTAGTACTTACCTATGAACCTTCCTTGTTCTTGTTGTATTAATCTTGGTGGCTTTGGAATGCCTGCCCCTTTTGTAAATTTGAGTATGAACACTCCTCCTGGGTCCATCTCATTTGCTCACTCAACCGAATACAGTGAGATCATATTTTGATTTCAGACCCTCCTACCAGTCCCATCTGTTCAGCTCTATCCCAGCTCTATCACAGTCTAGTGTCATTAGCTCATTCTACCTAATATAGAGAGAGCATTTGAGAAGAGCAACCCACTTAGGTCCTTAACCTTGAATTATCTTCTGTTTCTCCTTTCTTGCTTTTCACTTAAAAAAATTCTAAGCTTGTTTCCTGCCTTTCCTGTAACTAGTCTACACCAGATACAGATTTGCTGTATCCAGGATTGTTTGTAAGCTATTGAGCCCCCCAAGCCTTTCTGCGCTGGATGGAAGCCTTCTAGCTTATCAATGGGAGTGATAAGCACTAGGTAGCCTATCTACCACAAGAGTGGTTTCTGGCCCAGAAATTGTAGTTTATTGACCTTTTGGTCAGTTTTTCCATCTCTTTCAAAGTTCGGGTTTAAAAGCCCATGTTTGCACTTGTTTCCTGCCTTTCCTATAACTAGTCTAGTCCAGATACAGATTTGCTGTATCCATGACTGCTTGTAAGCTTCTGAGCCCCACAAGCCTTTCTGTGTTGGAGGGAAGCCTTCTAGCTTATCAGTGGGAGTGGTAAGCACTGGATAGCCTAGATACCACAAGAGTGGTTTCTGGCTCAGAAATTGTAGTTTATTGGCTGTTTGGACAGTTTTTCCATCTCTTTCAACTTTGTGGTCTAAAACCCTGTGTTTGTGCTTGTCTCTCGCCTTTCCTGTAGCCAGTCTAGTCTAGATACAGTTTTGCTGCATCCAGGACTGCTTGTAAGTGTCTGAGCCCCCCCAAGCCTTTCGGTGTTGAGGGAAGCCTTTTAGCTTCTCAGTGGGAGTGGTTAGCACTAGGTACTATATCTACCACAAGAGGAGTGATTTCTGGCCCAGAAATTGTAGTTTATTGGCTATTTGGGCAGTTTTTTTCCAAATCTTTCAACTTTCTGGTTTAAAAGCCCACATTTGCACTTGTTTCCCACCTTTTCTATAACTAGTCTAGTCCAGATACAGATTTGCTGTATCGAGGACTGTAAGCTTCTGAGACCCCAAGCCTTTCTGTGTTGGAGGGAAGCCTTCTAGCTTGTCAGTGGGAGTGGAAAGCACTAGGTAGCATATCTACCACAAGAGGAGTGGTTTCTGGCCCAGAAATTGTAGTTTATTGGCCATTTGGGCAGTTTTTTCCATCTCTTTCAACTTTTTGGTCTAAAAGTCATGTTTGTGTTTTTCCCACCTTTCCTGTAACTAGTCTAGTCCAGATACATATTTGCTGTATCCAGGACTGTATGTAAGCATCTGAGCCCTGCAAGCCTGTCTGTGTTGGAGGGAAGCCTTCTAGCTTATCAGTGGGATTAGTAAGCAATAGGTAGCCCATCTACCACAAGAGGAGTGGTTTTTGGCCCAGAATTTGTAGTTTATTGGCCGTTTTGGAAGTCTTTCCATCTCTTTCAACTTTCTGGTTTAAAAGCCCACATCTGCACTTGTTTCCCACCTTTCCTGTAACTGGTCTAGTCCAAATACAGATTGCTGTATCCAGGACTGTTTGTAAGCTTCTGAAAGGTGCCAAAGTCTGCTTTCAATTTTCCCTTAAATCTGCTAGTTCTCTCCTCTCCTGCACTTTTACTGTCTTATTAGTCTAGCACTTTAACCCCTCCAGGCATGTCTAAAGTTCAGTTCCCTTTCTCCTATTAACCTATTGAACTTGGGCATCCTGAGGCAATGTAGCAAATGCTTCATGTACACAGATAACCTTCTCTTCTTACCTCCCAACACTCAGACTTGCAAGAGATGCACTTATATATCTAAATTGGAAGCCACATACTCTCCAATCAAGACCGGAATAGCTGGTCAAGAGGAGAAGGTCAACACTTGCACCACACCACATGGAACACAGCCCTCCAGAACTGACACCAGTACTGCCTTCACATAAAAACACAAACTACACACCCACCTTCATGGAGGCTCTCAATAAAAATCTACCCAAACAGCAGAGACCTCCAATGTAGAAATGTACTCGACCACAACAACACAACACTAATCACGAGACACATAACTTTCCTAAACAGTGTGCCACTCAACCAAAGCCCCTAAGGCAAAACAGCATGCCCAGCACACTAGTCATAGGTGACTCAATAGTGAGGCACACTGATGTCCCACTCACTATGTTGAATAAGGAGAAAGTAACAGTCAACTGCCTGTTGGGTGCCAGGGTCTGCCACATAATGCATGCACTCAGGTCCCACAACAACAGGTACAAATATGACTAAGTCATTGTACATGTGGGTGTGAATGACCTGAGATGTACCTCCCTGGACTACATGAAAAGAGACATGGAGGAGCTCTCAGATTATGTAGCCCAGGCGGGTATGACCCTAGCCCTGAGCAGCATTTTACCATCACCCAGAATGATACCACAGTACAAGCAGAAAATGATTGATTTCAACAATTGGCTAAGTTTCTGGTGTCATTCTAAAGGGATCCAGTATCTGTCTGCCTGGAATGACATGATTGACAGACCTCGATGCTTTGCCAGAGATGGCTTGCATCTAACACCCCTGGGCTTCTAGATACTGGCCAAGGCTCTTGCCACCCCTATAGTGCCTTTTTTAGGTGGTGCTCCAAAGACCAAATTACCACCATAGCAGCTACAAACAAATGCAATCTGAGGGTCATGCTGCTCAATGCTAGAAGCCTAAATCTCAAAATGCACTCACTTGAAGCACTCCTTTAAATGGAGAACATTGACATCTGTGCTGTAACAGAGACCTGGTTCAAGGCAGCAGAAATCACCCCTGCACTACCAGACTATAACTCATTCCACACCTTTCGGCCCCAGAACTTGGACTGAAGCTCCAAAGGCAGTGGTGTTTCCATATTCATAAAGGATGCACACACCTCCAAACTGGTAGCCCAGCATAATGCATCAGAGATACTTCAGGTGCAGCTAACATTGGGTAAGACAGCGATTCAGGTCGTAGCCTGTTATAGGTCCCCAACCATGTCTCAAGACTTACCCTCCACGTTTTTAAGCACCCTGGAGAATATTAGGGTCCAACCTAACACTCTCATACTGGGTGACTTCAACAACCCCTCCATTAACTGGGTAAACTACTTGCATACCAATACACTTGCCCAACATTTCCTGGAATTCATTAATTCCAATGCCCTGGACCACCTCATTCTTACTCCCACTAGAAGTAGCAACATCCTTGACCTGGTTATTACTAACATGAGCGACCATTGCTCTGCACCAATAGTAAACTCCTCCCTGGTTAGATCCAACCACAAACTAATCACCTTGAAAATCCACATCCCGCCCACCCACCCCCCCATAAACATAACCACCATGAAAAACTTCTCCAAAGCTAACTTTCAACTCCTAAAAACAGAGGTGGCTAACTTCACAGTACCCATGCAAATGGAGAATAGTTGCATGACTGCTGAATCATACACCAATGCACTGTATGAACATGTACACAAATGCATGGATCTCGCCATAGCCAATAGAACCAAGATGCTTTCCTCCAAAAAAAAGGAAGCCAATCTGGTGGTCCCCTGCCATAAACAAACTGTACAACAGAAGGAGGAAACTGATGCGGAATAAGTTGAAGTCTGAAGACTGGAAAAACTCCCTTATCAGCCTCAACAAAAGGATGAGATCCCTCATCAAATCCTCTAAATCTAGCTATGAAAACAGAATTGCAGCAGATAGTAAAGCCAACCACAAGCCCTTCTATAGTTATATAAAGAATCTCCACAGCAATATCCAGATTTGCTTTGAACTACTGCACAATGGTACCTCCTATAACGAGCCAACAGATATTGCCAATATACTGGCTAACAGATTCAGTGCCAACTTTACCCCTCTCTCCCCAAAGGACCAATCACAATACCAGTAGATTGCCAGATACTCAGTATTACTGCTGCACAGGTTACAACAGCACTGTCCAAGGCCAAGAATACAGCTTCTATGGGACGTGACAATATCACTGGCTGTGTTCTACATGGACTACAGAGTGAACTGGCACCTCACCTGTGTGCCCTGCTCAATCACAGCCTCACCTCAGGCTTTGCCCCTCCCAAATGGCACACTGCTATATTCATCCCTCTCCACAAAGGAGAAGCGACTACAGACCCTGGGAACTATCATCCCATTGGCCTTATGAGTCTGATATGCAAAGCTATGGAACACATCATCATGGACCTTATAAACAAGGATATATAGGGAATCTCCAAACTCTGGATCCCGCACAGTTTGGTTTTGTAAAGGGTAGATCATGCCTGCTCAACTTGGTCGACTTCGAGTCAGTCACCAGGGCTGTGGATGAAGGTAAAGTGGTTCATACAGCCTACCTTGATCTGGCCAAGGCCTTTGATACCATTCCACACTCAGGAATCATAGAGAATCTCACTAAGCTATGCATCAACCCCTATATATCACTAGGTGGGTTGCAAACTGGCTCACAGATAGAACCCACAGTGTGAAAGTAGCTGACTCCAAGTCAGACAGCCAACCAGTCACAAGTGGAGTCCCACAGGGATCAGTCCTGGGTCCTCTCCTGTTTGGTATCTACTTCTCAGAAGTCCAGGCCAACATGAAGGGACTCTGCCTGACAAAGTTCACAGACGATTGCAAGTTGGGGGTCATTATTAACTCCCCAAGTGATGTTGACATCCTATAGAAAGGCCTCACTGAGACCAATGACTAGTGTCAAAACCATGGCCTTAAGCTCAATGCCAAAAAATGTGTCATCATCCCCAATGGGAAAAACTCAGTACCCATGAATTACCACATTGATGGTAGTCCACTGAACACAGAAGGCATTATACAAGATCTAGGAACACAGGTTGACAGCAACTTCTGTTTTGACCACCACAGTGCCACTGTGGTCAGAAAGTCCTTCTATGTGGCACATCTCATTACTAAGGGTTTTGCATCCAGGAAGAAAGAGGTCATTGTCTCCCTCTACTCTTCCCTCATTAGGCCAATCATCCAGCACAATGTCCCATTTGGCATGTACCTCATTAGACACCTGCAACAACTGGAGATGCCACAAAAGTACCTCACAAAGAGGATCCTAGACATTAAACACTTGTACTATATTGACAGACTCAAAAAACTCCAACTATTCTCTGTCTCATATCGCTTACTTAGAGGCGATCGCTGCTTGACTTACAAAGCCATGTCTGACCCAGCTCTGTTAGAAATGCTACATCTAATGAAATCCCAATCCCTCTGCACCACACACTCCAGAGACCTCAACCTCATTACCATAATCAACAGAACGTGCTGGAGTGACAGGTTCATAACCCAGAGACTGTCCATGCTATGGAATGGACTTCCCATACATGTCAAACAGAGCACCTCACTGGCCCTCTTCAAAAGAAATCTTGATGAGTGGATGGGAAATAGAAACTTCACCCCAGAATCACTCCAGTGGTTCTACTCGACAGAGGCACTGGGAACTAAGGTCAGGTGGCACAATGGGCTAGGCTTGTAAAGGCTCCAGGGCCATTAGCCTAGTACACACCTATGAACCTATGAACTTATAAGTGTGTTAAGGATCTGGCCTACTCCAATCTACACCAGAGACCCATGCTAATAGGTTCATAGGTTCATAGGTGTATACTAGGCTAATGGCCCTGGAACCTTTACAAACCTATCCCAAAAAAAATACCCAGGCACCGTGCCACCCAATGTTAGCCACAGTGCCCCTATCCAGTAGTGCAACTGGAGTGATCCCTGGGGTGAACTTTGTTACCCATCTACTAGTCAAGATTTCTCTTGAAGAGGGCCAGCGAGGTGCTCTGCTTGACATGAATGGGAACCTTATTCCAGATTATGGGCAATCTTTGGGAGATGAACCTATCCCACTAGCATGTTCTGTTAATTGTGGTAATGAGGTTGTGATATCTGGAGCGTGTGGCATGGAAGGGACTGGGACTTCTTTAGGTGTAGCACTTTAAGTAAGGTTGGGTCAGACATGGCTTTGTAAGTCAAGCAGGATTCACCTCTAAGTAGATGATAAGAGACTGAGAACAGCTGAAGTTTCTTGAGTCTGTCCATGTAGGACATGTGTTTAAGGTCTAGGATACTTTTTGTGAAATACTTTTGTGGCCTCTCCAGCTGTTGTAGGTGTCTGGTCAGGTACATGCCAAACAGGGTGTTATATTCGATGATTGGTCTATTGAGGGATGAGTAGAGAGGGATGATGACCTCTTTCTTCCTGGATGCAAAACCTTTGGTTATAAGATGTGCCACGTAGAAGGACTTTCTGACCACAGTGGCAATGTGGTGGTCGAAGGTGAAGTGTCTGTCAACCCAGGTGCCCAGATCTCTTATTCAGTGTTCAGTGGGCTCCCATCAATGTGGTAATTCATGGGAACTGAGTTTTTTCCAAATGGGATGATAATGCATTTTTTGGCGTTAAGCTTCAGGCCATGGTTCCAACACCAGTCATTGGCCTCAGAGAGGCCCTTTTGTAGGATGTCTGCATCACTTGGGGAGCTGATAATGACTCCTAGCTTGCAGTCATCAGTGAACTTGGTCAGCCAGAATCCTTCTGTGTTGGCCTGGACTTCTGAGAAATAGATGCCAAACAGGAGAGGGCCCAGGACCAAGCCCTGTGGGACTCCACTCATGACTGGTTGACAGTCTGACTTGGAATCCACAACTTTCATTCTGTGGATCCTGTCTGTGAGCCAATTTGCATCTCACCTAGTGATGTAAGGATTGATGCCTAGTTTGGTGAGTTTATCAATGATACCTGAGTGGGGAATGGTATCAAAGGCCTTGGCCAGGTCGAGGTAGACTGTATGCACTGCCTTACCCTCATCCACAGTCTTGATGACTGCCTCGAAGAAGGCAACCAGGTTCAGCAAGCAGGATCTCCCCTTGACAAAGCCAAACTGCGTGGGGTCAAGAGTTTGGAGATTGTCTATCTTTGTTAACCAGGTCCATGATGCTGTGCTCCATAGCTTTGCATACCAGACTCTTCAGGCTAATGGGGTGATAGTTCCCATGGTCTGTGTTGCTCCACCTTTATGGAGCGGGATGACTGTAGCAGTGTGCCATTCATTAGGGATATAGCCTGAGGTAAGGCTGTGATAGAACAGGGCACACAGATGTGCCAGTTCATTTTGTAGCTCATGTAAGATGCAGCCAGGGATATTATCAGGTCCCATGGATGATGTATTATTGGCTTTGGGCAATGCAGGTTTTACCTGTGCCACAGAAGTGCTTGGTACCAGGCTTTCTTCTGGTATTGTGATAGGGCCCTTGGGGGGGGATAAAGTTGGCACTGAATCTGTCGCTAAGTATGTTGGCTATATCTGTTGGCTCAGTAGATGAAGTGCCATTGTGCAATAACTAAAATCTGGGTATTGCCTTGGAGGTTTTTCATATAGCTATAGAAGGCTTTGTGGTTGTTTTTGGTGTCAGCCACAATTCTGACTTCATAGCTGGCTTTAGAGGATTTAATAAGGAATCTCAGCTTTTTGTTGAGAGAGATAAGGGAGGTTTTCCAGTCTTGTGACTTCATTTTTTTCTGCAACAGTTTCTTCCTTCTGTTGTAGACTTTATTGATGGCTGAGGGACCACCAGATTGGCTTACTTTTTTTGGAGGAGAGTGTCTTAGTTCTATTTGGTATGGCAAGGTCCATGCATTTGTGTACATGCCCATACAGTGCATTGGTGTATGGTTTAGCAGTCTTGCAGCTATTTTCCATTGGCATGAGTGCCAAGAAGTTAAACACCTCTGATTTAGGAACTTAAAGTCAGCTTTAGAGAAATTTTTCAGGGTGGTCACCTTAGAAGGGGTTGTAGGTGAGATGGAGATTTCCATGGTGATCAGTTTGTGGTCGGATTTAACCAAGGAGGAATTGACTATAGGTGTGGAGCAATGGTCTTCCATGTTGGTGATAACCACATCGAGGATGTTGCCTCCTCTAGTGGGGGTCAGAATAAGCTGGTCCAGGGCATTGGAATTGATAAATTCCAGAAAACGTTGGGCGTGTACATTGGTACTTGAATAGTTTTCCCAGGTGATGGAAGGGTAGTTGAAGTCACCCAGTATGAAAGTATTGGGTTGGACCTTGATAGATTCCAAGGTGCTTAGGAACTTGGAGTGAGAGTCTAGGGACATATATGGGGTTGTGTAGCAGGTGATGACTTGTATCACCTTCTTACCCAGTGTTAGTTATACCTGAAGTATCTCGGATGCATTATGCTTGGCTACCAGTCTAGAGGTGTGTGTATCCTTTAAGAACATGGAGACACCACTGCCTTTTGGAGCTTCTGGCCATATTCTGGGGCCAAAACGTATAGAATGAGTTGTAGACTGGGAGTGCAGGGGTGCTTTCTGCCTCTTTAAATCAGGTCTCTGTTACAGCACATAGTGGGAGAGTTGTATGTGCCTCTGTTGGGCAGCCCTGCATTAATAAGTTATTGGCCAGCTGGTGTCCAGTTGTTCCACATGTGTTACCTGGAATAGCTCTCTTCAGCAAAAGCTGGATGTAAAAGCAATCAACATGCCAAACATAAACTGAGAATTGCTACACTTAATGTAAGTTCACTGACAGGATGCAGCTTGGAAGTGGATGACATAATGGTATGGAGGAAGCTGGACATTCTTTGTATCCAAAAGATAAGATGGAAGGGCAGGGCAGCAAAGCCACTTGGCTTGGGACCCAGAGTCTACTACTCAGGAGGAGAACAGGCTAGAAATGGTGTAAGAATTGTGGTTAGTGAGAGGCTTCAGAAGGCCACAAGGGATGTCATCAGAATTAGTGACAGACTCATGGCATCAGACTTTGTTGTAAGGATAGAACAGTATTCATAATCTCAGCCTGTGTCCCACAGCAGGGTTGTGATAGTGAGGAAAAGAGGACATTCAGACAGCAGCTATAGGACATACTAGATAAAGACAACATGTATTGGTGTTGATAATGGGTGACTTGAATGCACATATCGGGACAGACAGAACAGGATTTCAGGACTGCCTGGATCCACATGGATGGGGAAAGAAGAATAAAGGAGAGGCCATTCTAGGCTTCTGCCTGGCCAAAGGCTTGATAGTAGCCAAAACGTGGTTAAGAAAGAGAGACAGTCACAAGACCACATACAAGAGTGGCCAACATGCCACTCAGGTAGACGTCCTCCTAGTAAGGAAAGGGCACTAAAGTAGAATCAGTGATTGCAAAGTCATTGTCGGTGAAACAGTTAACCCAGAGCATAAACCACTGGATGCCAAAATCAGCTGCAAGCAGTGGTTGGAAAAGGCTTTAAAGTCAACAGAGACCAGGCTGGAGACTTGGAAGTTGACTGCAGAGAAAGTAGAACAGTTCAAGGAATTACTCAGGGATCTCGCATCCCAAGAAGAGGAAGAAATAGGTGGAGTTGAAAAAGAATGGCAGTACCTCAAAACATCATGCGTGAGGACTACATAACAGATATGTGTCCCAGCCAGGTGTGAAAATAAGGTACATAATGAAAGCTGGTGATGGAATGCAGAAGTCCAGGGAGTCATAAAAAAGGAGGAGTGTAGGAAAAAGTGGAAGATAGAAAAGACAGACCAGGCTAGGAAGGAATGGTTAACAAAGAAGCTAAGAAAGGTGTTGAAATAGCAAAGAACAGGGCATTGAAGGCACTCTACCAGCTTCTGGAAAGTGATCATGTCAGTAATGCATGCAATAAGACACAAGAGTGTGTGCATGTTGCAGATTACTGCACACTCATGGATTCAAGCTCTTACCTCACAATCCTTGGCCATGCTGTATTAACTGTGCAGTGCACACCCCATATCCCTTATTGCTCTTATAAAATTACATCTGTATTTTTGCAGTTTGAATTTTTATGTATGATAATTATATTTTTGTAGGGTGTTTTAATGTAAAAGAATTCCTCCACACATTTTAACTAATTGATGGTTACGCATGCTTTTGACATTTGGTCTGCAATTTTCAAGGTGGTCCTTTAAGGGGCTGTTCTAACAAGCTGATGTTTGCTACTGCACAGTCCAGTTTACAAACAGGTGCTAAGACTACAGAATATTTTGAGTTCTGTCAGGTAACAGAGTCCGGAGGAGGAGACTTGTATATCATTAGCAAAGTGCTTGATAAACATGTACTGTATCCTGCTTTTCAGGTAACACAGCTTCATAAAAATTCACCAGATTAATAATGTTGGGGCATTTTGAAAAACTAAAAGACACTTACCTGCAAGCAGTAATGGTCCTTCCAAATTTTACGTTGATTTATCTGATTATATGCTTCTTGCACCATAAATATTTTCACAAGAAAAATTATTTTGAAGGCAACTCTGAAGAACTGAAAATAAAACATGCTAGCAGTAATGCTCTTCCCACCTATCCCCCCACCATCTTTTCCAGAGATTTACTTGTTGCCATTATATGTTTATTTCTAGTTAAGTTGCAATTGCAGTCATGCAATGTTTTATTTTTGAAACTGAGATTTATCTCATTTTACTATATTTGAATGTATGAGCGTCTCTTCCTAAACTGTCATTTTTTTCTGTTTGAGGAGTTTATGCTTTCACCTTCTACATCAGGTCATTATTATTAGTAGTAATAGTAGCAGTAGTATTTACTGTTTTTTAATCACTTGAACTGTTCTTGATCAGATAACGTACTTCCATTTCAGTTTTTAGTGTTTTATTACTGTAAAGTTTGTTGAATTTGTTTCACAATCCTGAATCATATTTTGTTGCTTTTCTTTTTAATTATTTTATGTAGACTTAGTATTTTTGTTTTTTATGCTGAGGGTGTGTATTTCTTGTGTTTGTACCTACTGTTTAATGATTTACAATTTGTTCTCTGTGAAATTACTTTACAAGATGGCGACAGTTTGTTGGCTTTTGAAATCTGTGAGGAAGTAGGGATTTATTTATTTTATTTATTTAACATTTGTTTACTGGCAAAGTCCAACTGGGACAGAGCCCATTTTCAGCAGAGGCCCAGGGAGAAATGATCCAGGTGCATGTCTTTTGGAATGTGGGAGGAAACCAGAGTACCTGGGGGAAACCCACAGGAATGCAGGGAGAACATACAGACTCCACAGAGAAGGCACCCCAGCCAATATTAGAAGTGAAGAGCCTCTTGCTGTGAGGTGACAATGCTAACCGCTGCACCATTGGGCTGGAATGTGTGACTGAATGCAAGATCCATCTGGTCTGCGTTAACTTTGGGCAATGTTGTAGTGTACTGGCTTACCAGATGTGCAGCAGCAAACCCCGCTCAGTCTTCGCCCCAGCCGGTTGACGTCAGTCTGAGCTAATGAATATTCATTATGATGTGGTTGTCAGCCACATGAATATTCATTCTTCAGCCATCATCATGCATGGGGAATTGGGTACACCACATTTCTAAAAACATTGAAAAAAAATTGAAATTAGTATTCTGCGTACCCCGTGAGCCAGTACACGACAACATCGCCTAAAACGGACATCTAATTAACAAAACATGCGAATACCAAACATCACATAACTCCATTTCTAGTAGGATACTTGTTAGGAACAGACCAAAAACATGAGTCAAAAGTACATTCTGTGAAAATCTGAACAGTTGAAAGGCATGCTACAAAGCAAAAAAAAAGTACAGTTGTGTACACTTACCATAAATGTAGATGTTCGAGTGTATTCACTGTTGCAGTCATTACATTTGGGTTATCTGCTTGCAGGTAGCCCTCAGTTGGCCTGATTAACAAAGTCTTGGGTCCTGCATCGGTTGCTGTCCCTTCTTCCATGATGTCAGGTCGTCAGGGGTATAAAACATGCAGCCGATGCCATTACATCAGTTTTTCTTGCCCCAGATATCAGGTGCCCCCCTAAGGGGAAGCAATTAAATATAAAAGTACAAAGATATACCTCCAACAAAAAAAGCAAATACACCAAAAAGTATTTTAAGCATAGTAAAGTAGAGGTATAGCCAAAAGAAGTTAGGGGGCTGGAGGGAGGGTAACCAGGACTGCAACAGTGAATACACTCGAACATCTACATTTATGGTAAGTGTACACAACTGTACTATGATCTTCATGTTTCACTGTTGCAGTCATTACATTTGGGTAGATTCCCAAAGCTATGGTTGGGAGGATGAATTTAGATAGCATTAGGACCAGCTATAAGGCCCTGCAAGACTGCAGTTGGAAAGCCAGCTCTGGATTTAGAGAAAATTGGCAAATGATAATGTTTGGTGAAAGTATGTACAGAACTCCAGGTAGCAGATTCTAGGATGTCTTTGGTAGGGACACCTCTGAGAAAGTCTGTAGAGGTAGATGCAGCCCTGGTGGAGTGAGGTCTTATCCCCTGGGGGATAGGATTTCCATGGTGCTTATAGCAGAAATGAATGCAATGGCTTATCCATTTAGAAATGGTTTGCTTTGAAATAGCCTTCCCCTCTGCCCCTGCAGCAAATGCCACCAGCAGTTGTTCAGATTTCCTTTGAGGTTTAGTCCTGTCCAATTAGAATCTAAGTTGTCTGTGCACATCTAAGGAATGCAGTATCCGTTCCCCTTTATTTTGTGGATTGGGAAAGAAGGTTGGCAAATGAATGGACTGATTAAGAGCCACACTGGATACCACCTTGGGCATGAAGGATGGATTGTTTCTGAGGGACACCCTGTCCGCATGAAAGATGAGGAAAGGCTCCACTGCCACAAGGGCCTGTAATTCAGATACCCTTCTAGCTGAAGTGATTGCTAAAAGGAAAGCTGTTTTCCAAGAAAGAAATTTTAAGTCTGCAGTAGCAGCTGGCTTGAAAGGAGGTAAAGTGAGTTTCTCCAAGACAAAGTTAAGGTCCCAGGCTGTGGTTGGAGCTCTCCTGGGTGGTCTCAAATTTTTGGCCCCTCTGAGGAACTGCTTGAGCAGTGGATGAAAAAGAGGGTAGGTTCTGTGTTATAATGAGCTGAAATGGCTGAGGCGTGGATTTTAATGGAGGAAAAAGACAGACCCTTGTGAAGCATCTCAGTTAAGTATTCAAAAATCTGAGGTAAATCGGGTGCTGCTGTGCTCATCCCTTGAGATTGGTTCCAGGCACAGAATCTTTTCCATTTTTCAGCATAAGATTTTCTAGTACTAGGCCTCCTTGCCTCTAAAATGATATCCATCACAGGTTTGCTGAGGGATGGTAAAGGAGAGATTAAGTAATTAGCCAGGCTGCAAGGTTCAGTGTTAGAAGCTGTGGGTGCAGAATCTGGTTCTCCTGCAGAGGCAGCAGGGAAGGAGTCTGAGGCAGGTGCCATGGGGATAACCATGACATACTGCGCAGGAGGGGTTACCAGTGTTGGTGCGGCCAGTCTGGAGCAATAAAAATCATCCTTGGTTTGTCCTGTTTGATTTTTAGTAGTACTTTGGAGAGCGGAGGCAGAGGGGGGAAGGCATAGACTGATAGGTTTTTCCAGCTGAAGGACAGAGTATCCACTTTCCAGGCTCATTTCTGGGGAGTCCTTGTGGAAAATTTGTCCAATTGGTAGCTCTGGGGAGAGGCAAACAGGTCTATATCTGGGCTCCCCCATTTGCTTGTCAACATGTTGAAAATCCTTGGTTCCAGTTTCCACTCATGTGGGTCCATGAGGTTTCTGCTTAGTCCATCTGCCAGTGTATGAAATTTTCCTGGCAGGAATTGAGCTTATAGGTGTACTTGGTAGCTCAAGGCTGTGTTCCACAATGCCATGGCTAGTCTGCAGAGGGGGTAAGAATGTGTATCCCCCTGCTTGTTTGTGTACCACATAACAGTGGTGTTGTCCGTCTTTACCATTAGTTGTCCTGGAAGAATGTGGTCCTTGAAGGCTATCAGAGCATTCTGTACAGCTAACATTTCTTTTTGATTGATATGCAGGTGCATTTGACTTGGGTTCAATTTGCCCTGAATGCACTTCCCTGCCAGGTGAGCCCCCCATGCATAGTCTGATGTGTCTGTTGTTAGGGTTTGGGTGGCAGGGGGTGGTGTGAAAGGTAGTCCCTTGATTTGGTGGCAGGCCTCTGCCCACCAAAGGAACTCTAGGTGTTGGCAAGGTATGATAGGAATCATTGTTTCTAGGTCTTGAGAATGTTGACACCATAGGCTTTTTAGATACTACTGTAGTTTCCTCATATGCAGTCTTGCATATGGAATTAGAAGAATGCAGGAGGCCATGTACCCCAAGGCTTGCAGTATTTGTCTTGCAGGTAGCAGGGTTTTTGTGGCCACTTGTTTGAAGTAGGTTGTCAAATGAATTTGTTTCTCTGGCGTGAGGTAAGCCATCTGGGAAATTGTATTCAGGCTTGCTCCCAGGAATATAATTTGTTGACAGTGTACCAGGTATGATTTATTTTCATTTATGGTGTACCCCAGACAAGTTAGAACCCTTTGTACAAAGGCCAGATGGTTCAAAAGTATGTCCTGGCTTTCTGCCTGAATTAGACATTCGTCCAGGTATGGGTATATTTGAATATTTCTTTGCCTGCAAAATGCAATAACTGGAGCTAGGCACTTTGTGAATACCCTGGGCACAGTAGATAAGCCAAAGGGCAGTGCAGAGAATTGACAGTGCGTGTAGCCTGCTTTGAAGCATAGGTATCTTCTGCAAGAATGCCTGCTTGGGATGAGCAGGTATGCTTCTTTTAAATCTAGTGTTGCCAACCAGGCATCTTTGCCTAGCATAGGAAGTAATTGGTGAAGAGTCAGCATCTTGAATTTTGGAATCTCCAAAAAGGTGTTTAGAGTACATAGGTCCAGGATAGGATGGCATGAATTGTCTTTTCTGGGTACCAGGAAAAGTCTCGAGTAGAAACCTTGTCCCTTTTCCACTTCTGGTACCAGTTAAATAGCCCCCATGCTTAAAGAGAAAGTACTTGTTTTTGGGCCTCTGCCCACTGATTTGGGGGTAGGTCTGGCTACCTGCTTGGTGTTGGCAACATGTGGAAGTGAAATCTGTATCCCTGGGACACTATATTTAAAACCCATTTGTCTTGAGTAATGAGTTCCCAATTATTCGCATGAAAAGCAATCTTCCCCCCAAAGAGGCAGTCAGTTGATAAGTGCATGGAAATTTTAAAAGAAGGTCATTGAGACAGTTTACCATGGGGGGGTCTTATTATTCTCAGATTTGGAAGTGGAGGCTCCCAACTGCTTAGTTTTGTGTGTCCCCTGGGACTGAAACCTGGAGTTTTTGCTGTGTCTGGGTTTGGCTTGAGAAGACCTGGAAGGGGCTGGAAAGGACCAATTCTTAGAGGGCCAGTGCCTACTAAATCTAGGAGGTTGGACTTGTAAAAAATCTTTAACAGTTTGCATAGATTTAGCTTTATCTTCCATCTTTTTAAGAACTTCCTCAGCCTTGTTGCCAAACAAGCGGTCCTGATTTAAAGGAGAATACAACAATTTAGCTTTAACATGATCACATACCCAGTAACAGCAGCCCTGCAAGAGGCCTCTAATGAATCAAAACCATATTGCAAAGTAAGTTTTCCAACTTGTTCAGCAGAATGCATTAAATCCGGTAATTCTTTATTTTCCACACAGTCAGGAATCAACATCATTTTCTGTTTAAGCAGTGCAATAACATGTTGCTGATACTTTTAACATATGAAACTGGCAGTTTAAAGCCCTAATGGCCAAGGCTGCAGAAGTGTAAACTTTCTTACTCCATCTGTCCAGCACCCTGGAGTCTCTATCAGAAGGGGTAGGATTTTTAGCAGTAGAAGCCTTAATGCCCTTGGGCCCGTGTGAAATAGTCTCTGAAGCTGCAATAGGATTTTTTAAAAAGGAACTTGTGGGACTCAGGGACCCTGTAGTATCTGTCAGGTTTTCTGGGAGCAGGTGGCAGGGAATCAGGGGCCAAACTAGATTCCGTAAAAGCATCATCAACAATGTCTAGTACAGGAGGAATAACTAAAGGCCTATGCTGAGGTAGGATAAGGAAATCCCTAAGCCCCTTTTTTTTAATCAGAAAAATCCTGGCTTTCCCAGTGGAAATGCTCCCTTAGAGTATGTAAGGTTTCCCCAAAAGAAAATTCCTCAGGAGGGAAGTAGAGGGAATAAAGTCCACTGCTACAGAATCTTCATAAGTAGATAAGGGCAAATCCAGATCATCAGAAGAATCAGAAAAAACAGAATCCTGATCAGAAGATTCATAATCAGCTTCAGTCCTAGGCCTCTTAGAAGGGGGGAGGGGTTGGCTACCCCTGATTAGAGTTATTAGATCTTCAGCCATTCTTATCATTTGTTTTTTTAGACATAGAAGCCTGAGCATGTGGCCTGGGCATTGTGTTTTTAGGCATCGATCGAGATTTAGGCCTAAGTAAATAAGGAGGCATCAGTTTAATATGCAAGTCCATAGGCCTGAATACACCCTCAGAAGACGGTGCCTGCACAGCGGCTCTGGACCCATCCAAGGTAGAGACATCCGCGGGTTCCATAGTTGAAGCATCTCACGGCATACTGGACTCCAAATGGGTCTCAGTAGAGGCCTGCAAATCAGAAGGAGCGGGTATTAGGTGCTGCAAGAGCCCCTGAGTACCGGCGAACTGGTGACTGGCTTAGGAGAAGCGTTGTCAGCAGTTTTGGACCTCGGAGGCCTGTCTCTGTCTTTATCTTTGCATTTTTTTTGGAATCCTGGTAGTCGGATGGATAACCGACGACATTTCTGGATAATTAAACCAAGAACCAAAATATTTAGCGATGAAAATATACCGACAACAGATAGTGTGCTGATTAAATAAAGCACAAAACCGACAGCAAGGTACATTGTGGTCAGGGCCTAGGCAAGGAATACAGTACGAATAAAAATCTTTGAGGTATTTGCTTTCCACAAGTAATGCAATTATTAACTTTCACTGACATCAGTAAGGAGCAAGAAAAAGTTTCCCCGATGGGTTAATTAGCTTTAGTTGAAGACTTTGGTTCTGAAACTCGAAAACGAAAATTTCAGGAGTCGGCAACTGGCACTTGCGAACTGCTTCTGCTTCGGGCACCGCACGGCAATAAAGACTGATGTAATGGTGTCGGCTGCATGTTTTATACCCCTGATGACCTGATGTCATGGAAGAAGGGACAGCAACCGATGCAGGACCCAAGACTTTGTTAATCAGGCCGACTGAGGGCTACCTGCAAGCAGATAACCCAAATGTAATGACTGCAACAGTGAAACACGAAGAGCATGTGTCTAAAAATCAGAAGAATTGAACCACTACATGTGAATGGAACAGAGAGTGACAAATTCACAAAGATCAAAAGAAATAAGCCAGTCAGATGTAATTCTGCTGAAATTAATGGAGTCAGCCAGCCAAATGCACTTCCTGAATGCCCTGCAGTAACTAATATGATCTGTTTGCCGGTTCCATAAGATCGATAATGGTTATGATTTTGCTGTTGTTCTTCCATCACCCACATTACTTATCTAAAAATCCACTTCCTGACTGCCTTACAGTAACTAATCTAATCTGTTGGGGACACTCTTTTTCTGTTTTCTGTTAGAATTATACAAATACCTGTGAGTAGCAGAACATTTCATCTACACTATACTAACAACATCTGAAAAAGGCAGACTTTTTTTAAAACATTATCTCTCCTGCACCAAGTCAGTTCTGTAGTGTCCTACCAGAATCCCAAGAGATAAGAGCTACAAGTGATCCATAGCATTATCAACAGTGAAAATAGCTACCAACATTTGCAGTGCAGGCACATTACGTTCTTCACCATTTAGATGCTGACAGCTGAATTTAATGCTGTATTTTTTAACTCTGATCCAGTGTGACCAACTAGACAGATTCCTCTGCTTGCTGATTTTTTTTTCAGTGAGTACAGTGTTGCTCACATGGAAGCCAGCATGATGGAAAAGTTTAGACTTCCACGCACCTTGTTTGTTCCATTAAATAATCCAATCCCTTAGGCAGGATGATTGACTGTCATGCAATAACTGACAATTTTTTATATATAGGTAATGTGATAAATAGATCTGTTTGCCGGTTCCATAAGATCGATAATGGTTATGATTTTGCTGTTGCTCTTCCATCACCCACATTACTTATCTAAAAATCCACTTCCTGACTGCCTTACAGTAACTAATCTAATCTGTTGGGGACACTCTTTTTCTGTTTTCTGTTGCCCTTCCATCACCCACATTACCTATATATAAAAAAATTGTCAGTTATTGCATGACAGTCAATCATCCTGCCTAAGGGATTGGATTATTTAATGTAACAAACAAGGTGCGTGGAAGTCTAAACTTTTCCATCATGCTGGCTTCCATGTGAGCAACACTGTACTCACTGAAAAAAAAATCAGCAAGCAGAGGAATCTGTCTAGTTGGTCACACTGGATCAGAGTTAAAAAATACAGCATTAAATTCAGCTGTCAGCATCTAAATGGTGAAGAACGTAATGTGCCTGCACTGCAGATGTTGGTAGCTATTTTCACTGTTGATAATGCTATGGATCACTTGTAGCTCTTATCTCTTGGGATTCTGGTAGGACACTACAGAACTGACTTGGTGCAGGAGAGAAAATGTTTTAAAAAAGTCTGCCTTTTTCAGATGTTGTTAGTATAGTGTAGATGAAATGTTCTGCTACTCACAGGTATTTGTATAATTCTGGCACTAGAAATAGCACAGATTTCAGGTATAAAGCTATAATTAACTGTAAACAGTGGAGTATCTCTTCTTTAGTCAGTATGTTGGAGTATATTCTGCACACTCAGTGACAACTTCTACAGGCTGCAGAACTCAGAGCTGCTCATCTATATTCATTAGATGCATGATGTCACAGGCTAATATGCATGGCATGCCAATCATGCCTCATTTCCATTCTGCTTCACAGACAGGCTTATCAATCACCCTGGCCATGCCCACCCCTGCGCAAACCTGCCGGTGAGCCAGTACACTACAACATCGCCTAACTTTGTCCCATGTGTACAAAAAATTAATGTACAGGTAGCAAGAACCATGACTGGACAGTTTTCCCTCATCATATTTTAAGTGCAGTTATGGTTTTGGCTAAGAATTAGTTTGTATTGTAGATCAAAGGATCCAGCTGGGAAAATGTCATTCTAGGAACAGTGCTAGTGAAGAATATTTGTAGTGGTGATGGAATAAAGTGTTCGCTATCTTAAGTGAAGAGATGCATCATTTGTTTTGAAGTTCAGGCTCTTTGATTGATCTTAGGGAAAGACTGCAATGCTTCACATGAATATCTGGAAGTGAATGCAAAAATTACATGAAAAGTTTGTTCAAATGTGGATATGAAGTGGTGGACATGTGTCAGCCTTTTGCAGCGGTTAGCGTTGTCACCTCACAGCAAGAGGTTCTCCCATTCGATTCTTGGCTGGAGCACCTTCTGTGTGGAGTTTGTATGTCCTCCCCATGGTCGAGTGATGTTTAAAGACATGCGTGTAGGTGCATGCATAAATGGGTGTACCTTCTTTGAAGGTTGGGCTTCAGGCTGGCAACTCAGCACCGTAAAAATCCACTGCCAATCATTAATGGACCGGAGTTCCACTGTGATGACCCCTAACCGGGAAAAAACGATGAGTCTGGAGAGTGTTAGAAGAAATATGGCAAAAGTAAGGGTGCAATAAAGGTATGGGATGTCATATTTTGTATTGCTCTGTACAACATGTCCAGTTTCATGACTAGTTTTCAGATAAAGTGGACTATAATTTTGACTGCATTATTTTTGAAGTTGAGTGCATTGCTGAAAGTAACTCTAAGCATTCTGGACTAGCTCTAGAGGAGGCCTATCCTTGCTGTGGAACTTAAGGTTTGTATAGTCTGCAGTAAGTGTGTAGATTTAATAGTCATTCACTGCACAACTAAACAACACCACAAAACAGGAATGGCATGTACAAGACAAGAGTACAGATTAAAAGAAAAAAATGGAGCTTAGACATAATATTTCCATTACAATGCAGTAGGTGCTCAACTCTGAATTGCAACAAACACCCACACGCAATTACTAACGATGGTTCAGTAGACAACCAAGGAGGTGAATTGAGCCCACAGGCCTCATTGCTCAAGCCAGAAGGCAAAGCCTTATTGTGCTACGCTGTTTTTACAATATGACTAAAGGCTACAGTCAAACACAGAGTAATGTCATCAGACCAAGTATATTGAGAAAGAAGATCTCTGACAGAAATTGACAAATACCATAAAAACGCAACTCATACCTATTTTTTACTTCTAATGTTGTAGGTAATGTCCTCAAAGGAACAACAAACACCCCCTGAAATTACCAATGATGTAACAATATACAACTGGGGGAGACAAACCCACAGAAATCACCCCATAAAGTCTGAAAGCAAAGCCTACAGGTGGAACTACCATTCCAAAAACATATGCATGCACATACACAGTACTTACATCAAACAGCCATACTACTACTATCCTCTGAACTACTGACACTAGCACAGAAGTGCCATTACTTTAGAGAATCTGTACCATGTCAAACACCAGCTGTACTTTACAGATTGTTAACATTTTAACCTGTACTGTATGAATGTACTCTGCCCACTGCTCTCTAAGGCAGTCTATCCTCCTCAGGTGTAGTTGTGCCTGCACTGCAATACCTTCTGTGGCTATGGAGAGAGAAACAGAAGTGTGTAAGATAAGTAGATGGAACACACTGACAAATTGTATTTGCAATAAGACAAGAGTTACTTAGAGTACATAGGTTTTGAGTGAACTCTGATCTCAGCCTTACACAGGCCTAGGAGGTCTGGATGTTGTCTCCTCATGTCACTATAATGATGACAACACTGTTCACCTGTTCTCAGGATGCCACTGGCACATGTCACTGCCTGAGCACCTCAATCTTATATTGAAGACCTTCTTAGCCCTCCTTTAAGAGCCTCTGGCTGTAGTCATTGAGTAACAAATGGTGGAAGAAGGAGCTGTGCCTTTTCTGTCTATTGGTGTGTCTCAACACATGAGAAATCATAGAGGAAAAAGGCAGATGCTTCATAGTCACGGACGTTCTCAGTGTGCCAACTAGTATGGACCACTGGACACCTCATTTGTACTACCAGTGGTGGGATAGACAATATATGTACAGTATTTGAATGTTTGGACAAGTGTGAAACATGGCAGTTGTGTATCTGTTTATATGCTATGAATAAAACATGCATTATAGAGACTTCATTTCTGTTAGGTTAGATGTAAAATTACAGACCCCCCCTCCCCCAGAGCTATGGGGTGAACCGTGCAATTTCAGTGCTACAACTGCTTGGCAAGTTATTACAATGTGCAAACTGAGTAGTTCAGAAACAATACTGAGATGAGGCCTCACTTGCATAATTACCATGTCCAGACACCCAAATTTGCTCAGTATAAACATGAGGGAAGGCCATGAGCCACATCGTGCTATGGAAGAATTCCTAGAGTAGCAACTACAAAATCTGCATCAGGTGCATCTCACACTTATTATTTCTACAGCAACATCTTCTTTAAACTTTAACAAGGTAACTCATGTTTTTAACTTCACTTCTTAAATGGTTAATGTTAGCTACTGTTTTGGGCAGAGTGCTGACTGAGACTACTCAGACTGTATTGGAAAGATCTGGTTGTAGACATTAATGTTGTTCATGCCCAAGACCATACTTATTCACTGGTCTACCATAAGGCCACCAACATTACTTATGCTGCAGAAAAATTAGCTGACATAGGAAGGTAAGTTGATGGTTGGATAGCCATTGGCTGAGCCACCTCTCATCCATTTGCTGGAGTTTCTGGCCTTTGTCAAGTGATACCTCCATATGATCTCACAGTACAGTGCTGGATATTGGCACACAGTTTCACAGGTCACCAGGAGTATCTATTGGACATACCCCCGGTACGTAGAGAGCTTATTCAGTAACAGTAGCTGTAAGTCCTCTTGACCCATTAGTCACTGACCAAGATAGTAAAACTGTCAGATTTGGGTTATACAAGAACATCAGGGGTTCCACCTGCACAAAGTATTCTATTTAAATGCTTTATTTTTCAAATACGCTTATTCCTACACCTGGCTTTTATGTATCATTTTTGTGCTGGGTCATACTTACACAAGATATTATGTTTTGTTCACAACAAATTCTCTGTCTGGCACCACTACTGTAAAACTCATACTGCCTGATGTTTGGCAATGTGCAACTTCTTATGATGATAGCGGGGATGAGCAGGTATAATAATGGAGTACATTATGCATGTGTTAGACACAGAGAAGATGATCACTGCATTCCCTGCACAGACCATGGGCACAGCTTCTACATCTAAGGACACTGAGGAGACACACATCACACAGTGAGAACAGGTTACAGGGGACACTAGTTGTATAGTACCCCTATCAGACACATGTCAGAATCTGGTGCTTGCTGGAGACATGTTTACTTCCCTCTTTCTGAAGTTGGTGTGTCGATGACTACAACTTGGCATATATTCAGGGCCATCATATAAGCCCAGGCTTGTACCACCAAAGCCATGCTAGAGCTAGTGAGGATCAAGCTGAATGTGCAAGATGACCTATGGGGGCGGGTTCATGTCCCATATGTGTAATTGTTTTGATAGATTAAATCACATACTTAAATGTACCATGTCCTCTCAAGCTCACCTGCCATGCATGAGGTTCCATCCATGAAGATGCTCCATCACCAATTCCAAGATGATGGAACTGTGGCAGGATGATCTTGATCACAATCATCCCATGGTAGCAGTTCCACAGCTACACCTGTTGTAGAGGTGTGTACAGCCAGGAGAGGACATCTCCAAGGGTGTGGCAGTCTTAGCAGTGGCATTTCTCATAACAGATGTCTATCATGACCATACAATGCATCAGCATCTAATCAGGGCCATGATACAACCAGTGCAATTCCTATTAAAGGCAGTTCTCGGGGCCAGGTGTGTGCATGGAATGCTCAGGCCTCTACAGTGCATGCTCTGGACCTGTCAAATAGATCAATACATCATGCTGCAACTACTGCATCCCAGCAAGGATGATATACTCATAACAGGAGAGCCCCCAGAACATCACAGACACACACACACTTCCAGTGACAATGGCTCTTCACAAAGCATTTTACAGCAATGCTACCCACTCAAAGCCTATATACACAACTGCATTCCTTCATACAGCTGTTGTCAATACTTACACATTTCCTTGTGAAAGACATCCACACATGTGCTCTCTCACACACCTCTGCAAATGATGATATCTGTGCCCTATCCTTTGCACATTGTTACCTAGGTTTCCTAAGTCTGATGCAGAGAGTGGCCAGACTAGGTAATCACAGCCTGGTGCTGGTTTTCAGTGCATCAGTTTTACTGTATGTATCTGCTTTACTCTGCTTTACTAGGGCCAAAGTTATGTTCAAGCTGTTGCCTCTTTTCCAGAGCCACAGTAAGCTGTGCTCACCTCCCTGTAGAACGAGCAACCCCTGCTGCTGGCTCTTCCATTGACTCCTCATCTGGCTTAGCCTTCACTGTCCAGTGCAACTGCCCCCCCCCCCAATAACTGCCTCCTAAGTATGATATTGTGCAGCACTGTACATCCTGAAAATATGTTTGTACATGTGCCAGGATCATACTGCAGGGCACCATCTGATAAATGCAGACAATGAAAGTGTGTCTTCAGCAGACCAATCACCTGCTCAGTAATGCTCCTGGTTTGTGATTGGGCATAGCTATACTCCTGGCATGTTTCATTCTGTTGATTTCTAATGGATGTCATCAGTCAGGATTCCAGGGCATATCTGGTATCATCAATAAGATGCTCTTGGGATAAGTTACACTTTGGAAAATGTTGGTACAAGTCACTGGTGTATCATATGCGGGAGCTGCGATAAGTGTTTGGGTGGCTTGCAGACAGACCGTAGATGACACCCTATGCATTACAGTCCATCTGGCCATTGATGGATAACCTTTGCAGTTCACTTACCTCCTTCTTAGTTCACAAGTGCATCCTATATGTCAAAGTGAGTTCAATCTGTGGCCCCAGAAGTTTGGGGAAATGGGATATATCATAGAACTCCTACATAGCAATGGCATTCTCCTTTGGGGTGCGTGAGAACCAAACATACCCACTTACATGGTACTGTGGAACTGATAGAGTATTCTCACAGCAAATGCCTGAAATACCCCAACGGTGTCCCCAGTAGGTTGCTGAAAGGTCCCTGAAGGTGCTATAAATAAGGCCACACATACCTTGGTATCGACTAGAATAGGTACTCCATGACTTCCATGGAGCTACAGACAAGGCTGACACATGTCCACACTGTCTTGCATGGTACACCTAGCAACACGTTACCAGAACACAATGTCACTGTTATGGGGTCCATGAAATGTTAAGCATGTTTGGATGACATGATGTCTCTGAGGGCTACAACATACACTGTCATGGTTAATAGTGGCAATGAGAGCTTGTTGCAGATAAACAATTACTAATGTGGTACAAACCCCAAAATATTTTTTGCAATTCACTTAACAAGAACACAAAGATTTGGCACTGTCCACTTAAACAGCGGATTCTGCTCTGCAGTGCAAAATGTATATATTTATGAATTGCTCTGCCATCTTGTCTTGACTCATTTGCATACACCAAGCTGGGTACTCATTTTAATAATGTTGTTAATTATCATGTCATTATATGGCCATTAGCAAATGCAGCATCCGGCACTGCTGCTCAGCATTCAACACTAGAGATAAGTGTGTCTCTGAATCACACACAACCTGCGTATGTCTGCTCATCACATAAGTCATCTCACCACAATGTATCAAAGTTTTCTGATTCCCAGTCTCTTAACTCCAATTAAGAGACCAATTTATCTTTTTTTGTTAAAATGTCCTTCATATTTTAGAAAGATGTGACTAGAGCATTCCTAACTTCTCTCTGCATTTTCTCTTTCATTAGCATTTTTATTATCAACCTCTTCTGGAACATGGCATCAGTAATAATGCTTTTTCCCAAAATATGCTCTAATAACTTCAGTATTAACACATTTTCTTAGTATTATTCATGCTTCACCTTTGTCTTTTTTGGATACTGGGATACCGACCAGTGAGATGTCCAATAACTAAATGTACATTCTACTTTCTGTAAGTTGGTTTTTCTCTTTTCCAGCACCTTCCACTAAGCAGATCTCTAAGTCTATACTTGGTAACAGTCCTAAGAAAGTATTACACCTAAGCAGTTCTTGTGGTCAGTTTTTCATTGAGGCATGATTGCATACCTCTCAACTGTACAGATTTTTGCCTCATATTTTTGGCCCATTTTTCATAAAATTGTGGGTCTCTGTCAAATCGTTGGAAAATCTTTGAAGACTGAAGTCAGAAAATAATGACAGATATTTGAGTTTCAAACTTCATACCCTTCAGAAAATTCATGTTAATGGAAAATCTGCTATTCTATTAACTTAGCAATATTTAAAAATTGTCTCTATTTTTGGTCCTTTGTCCCCCCCATTTTTTGTGGTTTTGCTCAGATTTCTTGCTCTAAGAGGTTGAGAGGTATGCATGATTGCAATGTCTCCTGCTGCCTTAGATGTTCACTACCCTGTTTTTTTTTTTGCATCATTCTCACTTTATATTTAGTACTTGTAGCTTTGAATGTCTCCTCTCAATTTTTTCTCAGAATGAAACAGTATCTATTACTAGTAATGTAGCATATCTTTCTGGCACATTCATTTCTTTCTCTTGGTAATTTCATCCTTCCTGACCATCTTAGATTTCACAGAATTCCTTCTCTTCCTGTTTGTTATCAGTTTTATTTTCTTCCTCAGCTGCTTGGCAGTCAGTCCAGGGGCCTAAAGCTCTGATGTGTTACTGAGCTAGGTCATTTGCCCATGGCACAGCATCTGCTTCTTTCTACCTTCTCTTGCATACGGTGTGACTCTGACTAAGTCACTTTACCAGCCAGAGCTCCTGCTTCACCCGTGAATAGAGATACATTTTCCAGTTGATTTATCTGGTCAACAAATAGGTGCAAAAAATAATTGCTTTCCTGTAGTTGCACTAATTTCATCAACTTCCATTTCTTTTAATTATCAGTTTGAACATGCTCTTCTTCCATCCATTCATCTAATGGTTCCCTAGTTTCCAAACCTGTCAGTATTTTGTCATTCATTTTACAACACAAGTTTCACATTGTTCTTGCTCCCTACTCATAATTCCTGTATTTGGGTTTCTGTTCCCCACAATGTAAATTTATTTTCTTCTTCTTGACTGAACAGGCATTTCTTATTTCTGAACACCACACAGTTTCAACTGAAATCTCACAGTTCTCCCCACTATGGCTACTTTTAGGCAGTCAATACTTAAATGAATAATGCTTAGAAGTTGTCTAATTTGTTCATTCTTGAGCCACAATTGAGTTTTCATTCCATGTTTCCCTTTTTCACTCCTCCATCAGACATTTTCTTACCCAGTACTTCACATATATTGTAACTAGTGTAATGCATCTCCAACTTTTATGTTTGTCACCAGTACCAAGAAATAAAGGTTCCCTATTAGAAGACCGAAAAAGCATTCTTTCGAATGTGTCTTGGTCGAACTCAAAAGCCTAAAACAGCAAAATATCGAAGTGGCTTTTAAGCGAATTCTTTCCCTGGGAAAGAATTTGCTTGGCCGCTTCGTTACTTTGCCGTTTTTAGCACTGTAGTGCGGTCTCAGAGTTGGTATATTTAAGTAGGGGGGGCACAGCCCACACATCGGGTGGTGTGGGGGGGGGTAAAGCGCCCCACTTAATGTAATCTTTAAAGTGTTTTATTTTATTTATTTATTTTTTTTGTTGTTGGAACAGCAATGTTTTTCCCTAGGAAAAAAAAAATTGCTGTTCTGACAGTTCAAAATTGTAAGCTTTCACTTACATAGGGTCAATTAATCACCGTTCGCTTTTTTAAGTGTTCGGTGATCTAATATAGACCCGAAATAAAGGCTCTGACTAAATAAATGCATACACATTTAGTCCATCAGTTTTGTTTTTTGACTTTTTATAATACTCCACAAAGCAGTTTTAATAAACACAGTGAACAGAAAAGATAATTTTCTTTTTTGAGTGGATCAGTGCTTGAAAATTGCAAGAAAACAAAAACTTTTATAAAACAGGGATTCTGTTATAACATCTGTTGAGGAAGCATTCATCCCTCCTTGTTTACTGATTTATATGGCATTTACTCTATAGGCCCCTATTTCTTAAACCATTTTATTGTGTTCACATTATATCGGTGACCTATCTACTAATGTTGCTGATGCCACTGGTACTTCAAGGACACAGATTTATGGCTATTAAACAAATTAAATTTCATTTTTATGAGATGTAATGCCATAAATTATGCTCATGATTTCAAATTTTATTTCCATTCATTATTATTATTCGATTAGATGTTTAGTGAGTCAGCATATAAGCAACATTAAAACATATTCTAAATATAGATGCATAAAACAAAATGGTAGTCTGCAAGTAATAGTAAATACAACTCATGATTAATGTGTTCCACCCCCTCAAAAAAAGGCCATGCAAATGTCATGTTTTTCCATTACACAGACAGTCAAAATTCTAGAATTCATGGCACTTCCCCAGAAAAATGTAAAGTCAGTGTCCTTAATTTTAAGCTGCATTGTGTGTTTTTTCATCTCCTTTCCTGTAAGGCCTAAAGCTCCCAGTGCAGCTGCTGGTAATATTAACCTCCTAAATTGTCAGATTTATTTTTACTAGCTTTGCTGTCAAATCAGTAATATGTTCTTTCTCTTGAAAAGCTATTCCAGTCCTAATTCTACAAGGTAAATAATTTTACTCTCGTCTGTTTACTTCCGATTCCAAAACATCACTTCAGTCCCTGGCCAAGATTTCATTATGTGAATTTAGCTATTTAGCAAATCAATTAATTAAGTCATTAGTTAATTCTGATCCCTATTTTGACACTAAGGATTATAACATCTGTAAAATATATTGCTTCTGTCACTTGCTAAAATATAATCGAATAAAATTTAAACAATCAATAGCAAGTTATCCAATTTTTATTAGAAGTATACTACAGTGCATACATTTTAATGGGTTGGTCTTCTTTTTGTCAAAACCCGTTTACTAAAGATATTTCTGGCACTTAATGTCTCTTAGATGTTTTGTGTTATTGGGTTCCCTTTTTGGGAGGGCATAGAATAAACCACAAATGTGGGTAATGTTTTGATTTATTTCACTTTTATATATATTTTTAACAATGATCTGTATACCCTTGTTTAGTGATTAAAACTATTTTGGATATTGTTTTAACAGGTATTAATATGTAATGAATGCCAAAACTTTGTAATGTACCTGGGTTTTGTAAATACTACTCTGAATTGTGGTGCTTTTTTTCCCCGGGCCTCCACTGAAAATGGACATATATCCAGTTGGACCAACCCGGTCAACAAATGTAAAATAAAAATAAATAGAAATAAAATAGTTTTCTGGAAAGTAAACGACTGCTGAAAGTCTGAAAAGTGAAAATCAGATATGTGCCCAAAATGAGTACAAGCAAAGACACATTGCACCTTTTCATGAAGAACATAGAAACAGTGGAGTTATTTTTCTGTTATTGATTTCAGCATAGTCAGCAGATAAAGAGGGAGCAGCGCTCATAACAACATGAATGTGAGTAACTTTTCAGTACTGTCTTACAACAACAAAAATGTGTGGAAAACTGATGGTAAGGATCCTAGAATGTAAATCAAATACCTGATGGGACTAACAATGAGGGAGTATAGGAATAAAACACTATCAATGAATACAAATAACTACATCTCTACATATCTATAAGGCATATAGTAAGTAAGCATCTCTTAAATTTTAGTGAGTAATAGTAGTACTGTCATTATATGTGTGTGTATGTATATATATATATATATATATATATATGTATATATGTATATATACTTCCCTCATCCTATTTCATTCCTTTCCCTTTTTGGTATGGTTCATTCTTTGAAACAGGAAAGTTCAACCAGGGCCAATTGAGTGACAGGCAACAACAGAAAATGCAGTGATGCAATCAAGTCCATAAGGAAAGATAATGCTGGCAATGCTGGAAATATAGGCACATAGGATCATAGGAAATTACTAGGCTATTGGCCCTGAGGCCCTTACAAGCCTAGCCAAGAATTTAGCCCATGTTCCAACAAGTCAGCACCCTATGCCACTGTCCAGCAGGGACACAGGTGGAATCCCAGGGGTGTATTTTCTGTTCCCCATCCAGTTATCCAGGTTGTGCTTAAAAATGGTTAATGAGGTACTCTGCTTTACATGGAGAGGGAGTCTATTCCACAAAAGGAGGAGTCCCTGGGACACAATATTTCCCACCAACAAGTCCTATTGATGTCACAGACCAGGTTGAGGTTGCACGTGCTGGTTACTCGAGTGGAGTTTGACTTGCAAAAATGCAACAGTTCCATCAGGGCGGGGTCTGAGTTTGCTTTGTATGCCATACAGAGGTCACCTCTCAGGAATTTGTAGGAGACTGAGTAGAGGGACAGAGCTTTTAGCCTATCTGTGTAGAGTAGATGTTTGAGGCCCTGGATTCTCTGAGTGAGGAACTGCTGTGGTCTCTCCAGCTGCTGCATGTGCTTTGTGAGGTACACGCCAAAAGGGGCACTGTACTCAATAATGGGTCTTATAAGGGAAGAGTACAGGGATGTTATGACCACCTTGTCCCTGGATGAGATATCCTTACTAATGAGGTGGGCCATGTAAAAAGCTTTCTTTACAACGGTGGCAATATGGTGGTCAAAAGTCAGTTTGCTATCAACCTGGGTGTGCAAGTTCCTCACAACTGTTTGCATGCTTAGGACCTTATTCTCAATGTGATAATTCATGGGAATGTCAATCTCCTCAAAAGGGATGATGATGCATTTTTTGGCATTCAGTTTGAGGCCATGTTTCTGGCACCAGTCATTTGTTTGGGAGAGACCCTCTTGGAGGATGTTCACATCACTAGGGGAATTGATGACAGCACCCAGCTTGCAGTCATCTGCAAACTTGGTCAGCCATAGCCCACTAGATTTGTCCTGCACCTCCGAGAAGTATATCCTAAACAGCAGAGGACCCAAGACCAATCCCTGGGGTGCATCGCTTGTTACTGGTCTACTACTTGAGGTGGCTTCCCCTATTTTGACTAGATGGGTTCTGTCAGCGAGCCAGTTTGCTACCCATCTGGTAACATATTGACTGATGCTTAGTTGAGAGAGTTTATCTATTATACCTGAGTGGGGAATAGTATTGAAGGCTTTGGCCAGGTCAAGGTAGGCAGTGTGCACCCTCTTCCCTTCGTTTATGGCCTTGGTGACTGTCTCAAAGAAGTTGACCAAGTTTAACAGGCGTGACCTCCCCTTGACAAAGCCAAACTGTGTGGGATCAAGTGTCTGGAGGTTGCCAATGTCCCTGTTAATGAAGTCCATGATAATCCACTCCTTGGCCTTGCAGACAGGCTAGTTAGCCTGATGGGTCTATAATTTCCTGCATCGGTGGACGCTCCATTTTTGTGCAAAGGGCTGACAGTAGCAGTCCTCCACTCGGCTGGGATGAAGCCGGTACTCAGGCTTTGGTTGAATAGGGTGTTCATGTAGGATGCAGCTTGGGATGTTATCAGGTCCCATGGAGACTGTATTTTTTGCCTTAGAGAGGGCAGTGATGACTTACTCCCTAGAGATAAGGGGAGAGGGCAGGTACTGGGGATGTCCTGTTTTACTGATGGGAGGGATAGAGGAGTGAAGTTTTCACTGAACCTGTCTGCCAGCAGGTTGGCTATATCTACAGAGTTTGTGTATGTACTGTCCTTGACCACCGGTTCTGAGCAGATCCGGATGCTTCCCTTGAGATTGCAGACATATGTAAGAAGGCCTTATGATTGTCTTTAGTAGATGTGGCCACTTTGGACTCGAAGTTTGCTTTGAGGATTTCACTAGTGCTCTTATTTGCTTGTTCAGAATAAAGAGAGATTGTTTCCAATTAGGCACCTGCTCCTTCTTGCTCCTGCACAGCAATTTTTCCTTTTATTATAGAGTTTATTTATTGTAGATGTCCACCAGACAGGTTTACTCTTCCTTGAGGAGGAGGATTTCTTCCTGTCTGGTATTCCTGATTCCATGCAGCTATATAAATTTTCATATAGTACTTTGGTGTAGGTTTCTACATATGTGCCAGTTCCTATGGAAGGGGTTGTGAAGCTGTTTATACCTTCCCTCAGGAGGTTGTAATCAGCTTTGGAGAAGTTTTTTTGTTTGACCCTAGCTGGGGTGGGGGGGGTCGGAGGAGATGGTGACTTCAAAAGTAAGTGCTTTGTGGTTGGGTCTTATTATGGATAATGACACTGTAGGGATGCTGCAATGGTTACTCATGTTAGTTCATGCCAAGTCCAAGATATTTTCACCTCTTGTGGGGGTGTCAGTCAACTAGTCCAAGGCATTTGCATTGACAAAATCAAGGAATCTCTGGGCATTTGTGTTTTAGCATAAGTATTTCTTCCAATCTATGGTTGGATAGTTAAAGTCTCCCAGGATCAAAGTAAAAGGTTGAATCTTGATAGATTCGAAGAGGTCCAAATAGGTGGAGCGGGCATCTTGAGTCAAAGTTAGAGGTCTATAGCTAGCTATGATTTGAATAGGGGTCTTGTTAATTGTTAACTGTACCTGGAGTATTTCCTGTGCATCATACTGTTTGAACAACCTGGAGGTGTGTATGTCTTTTATATATATAGCAGCTCCACCTCCTTTTGCTTGGCTGCCCACAGTTTGGGGTCTGAATGAATGATAGGATGAGTAACCTGGTATGGCTGGGGTGCTCTCCGCAGCTTTGAACCAGGTTTCTGAGACTGCACAAATGTCAGATTCTTCCAGGGTTAAGAATGCTTGCAATGAGTACAGTTTTGTGTTTAGACTCCTTTAATTTATGTTTTGATGAAATTTTCATGTTGGTAGTTTTGAACTCATGGCATTGCCTAAAAAAGGCACTATGGCCTGGAGCCTGAAGCCCAAGGGAGACAGATTCAGGCCATTTCTGGCAAAGCATCTTGGTTTGTCAATCATGTCATCCCAGGCTGTCAGGTACTGGATCCCCTTGGAATGACACCTGAAACTAAGCCAGTTGTTGAAGTCAATTATTTTCTATTTGTATTGAGGCATCATTCTGGGTGATGGTAGAATGCTGCTTAAGGGTAGGAACATACCTGCCTGGGACACATATTTAGCGAGCTCAATCATATTTCTCTTTATATAGTCCAGGGAGGTACATCTCAAGTCATTAACTCCAACATGGACTATGACAGAGTCATAACAGTACCTGTTGAGAGACTTGAGTGTGTGTGTGATATGGCGGATTCTGGCACCCAACAAACAACTAACCATGACTTTATCCTTATCCAATCTTGTGAGGGGCACATCTATGTGTCTCACAATGGAGTCACCTATGACTAATATGTTGGGTTTATGTTTAAGCTTTAGTGGCCTTAGTGGCTGTGAGACACAGGTATGTGGACTATGTGTGGTGTGATGGGCAGTGGAGTTTGCTTGTGTTTGTGCCTCAGAGGTCTCTTTTGTTTGGGTATGCTTTTGTTGAGGACCTCTGCATATATGGGGGTGTATTGTGTAGATGTGGGTGGTGTTTGAGATGTGGTGTTCATTTTGCCAACCTTCTCACTGTCAGATATACTGGTTTATGGGGGAGAGAACAATAACACTAGGTGCTTGATGTAATTGCATCTCTCACAAATTGTGTTCCTAGGTGGTAGTAGTAGAGGATTGCCCGTGTACATGAGGCAGTTGCTATATTGTTCCCTTTTTTGTGTCCCCTGTGTGTGTGTGTGTGTGTATGAAAACTGAATATGCAGCATTGCCACATTGAAGGAGTAACAGTGTTCCACTGAATTCCACTAGAGGTTATCATAACATCAGGTGCTTAGTCCCACCATTTCCCACTTGCATAATTTAGCCATGTGAGGAGTGTGCCAGTCCCTGACTGTTGATCATTCCTAAACTCAAGACATTACTGCTGCACATATATACCTTTATTTTACAGCAATAGGCCAGCCACTATATCACTTCTGAATGAAGGATTTCAGTTAATGACAAGAAGAAATCTTTTTCTTCTTCTTCTTTTGGCTTTTCCCAGTTAGGCGTCACCACAGCAGATCACCTGTCTGCTCATGATTGGCAGTGGAGTTTTATGGTGTCGAGTTGCCATCCCAGGGCCCAACCTTCCACAGAAGGCACACACATGCACTCACACCTAGGGTCAATTTAGAGTGTCCAATCCACCTACAGCATGTCTTTGGGATGAAACCGGAGCACCCTGAGGAAACCCACACAACCACAGGGAGGACATGCAGACTCCACACAGAAGACACCCTAGCTGAGGATCAAACCGGAGAACCTCTTGCTGTAAGGCGGCAATGCTAACCACTGAACCACCGCTGCCGCCCTAATGACAAGAAGAAATAATGGTACTGAAATAAAAGTGAAATATCACTTGGTTTGCTAATGTCTGTTAGGTTCTTGTTATCAGATCATTTATATGTTGTGTCCTTTAATGTAGCAACTTTAACAATGTTAGTGTAGAAATCATACTTACACTTTTATAAAATCACTTTGGGCAGGGTGACATCACACAGTAGTTGTTTAGGGAATCCTAACCATGCTTTCTGTCAGACACATCTAAGGTATAATGATGCCTCAGCACAATGCGTACCTCTTTATGTTACCTTACTTAACTAAACACTGCAAATCATTTAATGGAGATGGGTTCAAAATGACAAATCAAAACTTGAATAAAAGCTACATTCATTTCAAAGGTGAGTACATAATCATTTTGGCAAAGATTCATTTGTAATAAACTTTTAAAGAATGTTTCTTAAACAAACCTGCTAATTATCTGGAAAAATAAAGTTTTCTTACTGGTCTTCCTTCTTTTGCTGCTCTACAGAGGATGTTTGAGCTGAACATTGGGTCATTTTTTTAGGTCCGATCATCAAATAAATAACAACATAATCTTTAGGAAAGAAGCATCTGAAATTATGCATTACACTTGCATAGCTGTCTTTAGCCACCAGCAAACCTTGCGTGGCTCGTTATTTGTTTTTGTTTGGTGAGTCGATTTGTTTATTGTTGTTGCAAGGTCTCTGGGGACCACTTGTTCCTGGGGACCCCAACTGCAGCAAGTTATCGTATCTTGATATTTTGTAACATGTCTATCAAAACTTAATAAACCAGGTAGGTAATAACTCCTATTTATATTTTCTTTAAAATTCAAAGACATATCTGATTATAGTACTCTGGTTTATCAAAGAACAGGTTTCACAATTCCATTAAATATTTTACCACTGACATAGTGTCCCTGGCTTAGTTAAACCCTGGTGGTAGACAATCTCTTCACTAAAACTATCAATATAGCCAACTTTCTGTACTTGCAGTACCAGTGGCTGCAGGACCCCCTTAATCATCCTTTACTGTACGGGGCCCATAAAAACTGCTGCTGGTTGGGGAAAAATGAGGAGAAAAAATGTATTAATTTTCTAATTAGCCTCTTTAACACGAACAGAGCTGTGATATGGCGAGCTTAGGATAAAGCTAATAATGAGCATAAGCAAAGTAAGCACTAGAGAGATCAGCAGGCCAGAGTGACTGATCTCCATGGAAACCTTGGATTTTAAGAAGAGTTGATACTTTCTGTCTTAAGAGATGGTTTTCTTTTTCTGGGAGTTTATAAAAACTGGCAGGACACCAGATATTATAACTCTCAACCTTTTTGTTGAAGATTTCTGTGCAGTATCAAACATATTATCAGAACAAAGGCTCAAAATCAGGAACACATTTTAAATATTATTCGAATTCATTTAAAAGTCAATAGAATAACACCTTTGGCATCAACGTGCATTTTTGGACAATAAGAAGTATAAAACTCCTGGATTTATTGAGTATCTAAAATCCTGAAAGATTTATCAGAAAGTCAAACTTTTTATGAAGGACAAAACTATGAGCAAAATCAAGGAAGGTCTGTGTAATCAGGGACAGTGACAGGTATGCATTACTCCTCAATGAGATAAATGAAAGTGGCTTAACCCTCCTGCTGTTTGATGACTGCTAAACAGCAGTCACTGATCTGGGTTAGTGCCATTGTTCACAATGTACTGCTATTTGCTGAAAATAAAACTAGTACTCTGTGTGTGTGCGTGTGTGTGTGTGTGTGTGTGTGTGTGTGTGTGTGTGTGTGTGTGTGTGCGTGTGTGTGTGTGTGTGTGTGTGTGTAGCTCTGATTTTTATCTGTACACACATCCAATAATGGCAGGACGCATGCATTCTTCTTCTTCTTCTGGGTATCAGTACAAAATGCAGCTAACAAGGAATTGTATTTCAAAAGTAAGGCATAAAATATATCACAAAATATTCAGACAGTTGTATGTTCTAGGAGTCCAGTCATACCTCTCAACCTCTTAGAGCAAGAAATCTGGACAAAGCCATAAATAATAGGGGGTCAAAGCCCCCAAAACAGGGACACTTCTTAAATATTGCTCATATATATATATATATATATATATATATATATATATATGTGTGTGTGTGTGTGTGTGTGTGTGTGTGTGTGTGTGTGTGCGTTATATATATGAATATATTGTGGGCATGAACATTAGACAATACCTGTTTCTTCATAAGCATAGCTTAAGAAAAAGTTAAACAGTATACAGCAAGTTAAAGTTAAAATATAATTTTGAGGAATGCATTCCCAAGACAGACATAGCTCACCTCCAGTGGTATTACCTTAACAGATTGTGATGGGAATTACATCATCTGGATAACATCAGGTTAACAATGTATAACCAGTACAATCTAATATGCTGAAGAGGGCAAAGATGTTGTTTACTAAGCATAATGGCTGCAGGGATACATTTAAAAACACATAATTCCACTCAATGTACCAGTAACTGATGAGCGCTGACTACAATTAAACAAGAAACACTGCAACAATACCAAAATAGAGAAACTTCGAGATGGAATGTCAGAAGAATTATGTAGCTATAAACAGCAGGCAGACATTCCATGCAAATTGGGTATATGAACATTTTCTGCTTGTGAATTTGGCTGTGTGAAATGTTAAAAATTACAGTAGAGTGCCACCTGGGGGGGGGTCTGTGTTTACTGATATATAAGCCTTTTAGGAATGCAAGCATTGTGCAATTTTCCTTTTGACTTATTTTATCAGCAATACCATTGAAATATTATATTCCATATTAGAACAGGATGCAATAGATTAGATGCTTATGTAAGATGCAAATTACATCTTATTTTTGTTTTTTATTTTGCTTTTTTGTAGAAATGTAAAAGTGAATTGAATGCTTCATTTCAGAGGCTAACTCATATAAATAACTGGAACATTTTTGGGGAGAGGACCAATTATGAAGTAATCTAGAGAATTCTGCATGATCTTGATTTTCTGACTTTTAAGTATATTGCTTCAGTCATACATGGAAACAGAATTCAGTTATTTGGTGTGGGGAATATTATCTGTACCTTTATGGAGTACGTACCTCTATCAACAATGAGGAAGGCAAGCCTGTTTTAATTAAAATCACAATGTAAATCAAATAGGCATCTCACGATCAGCTGCACTTCAGCTGAGGAGTTCCTATGTCCTACAGCACTGCACCATATTTTTAAGATGAAAAGAACTGCACGCAATGCTTGTACCACACTGCAGAAATCTTTTGATCCATGGGCCTTCTGCCAATTTCTTCCTTTCTGTATTTATTTAATTAAAAGCTTACCATATGTGCCTGGCAGTTGCACTTAACGTATTCTTTCTAGCCTCCACTCACTTTCTCCTTTCTCTATTTTTTTCACTCTCAGCATTTTGAGTCATGTATTTATTTGCACACTACAGTATTCATCAGTCTTGTTTTGAAAATGGTTAGTGTGTAATGCTGAATTATACCTTCATTAGGCCGTTGATAATGTTCTCTGAAATCTCTCTGTTTCAGAAACTTATCAAAACATTTTCTTAGCTATGTCATGGGATGTATGAAATAAAAAAAAAAAAAAACAGTTATTACCTTTCCTATCAATGCCGCATCTTCAGAACACCTGTAGATGATTTGAGACAATTATACAAAACTAACTCATATTCCTGTACATTCTATAAAAACTACAGCCTTCCATTTCTTCAACTAACCAAATCTTTACAGGTACTGATTAACCTTCTTTGTAAAGCCTAAACTCTGTCTGGATTGTTCACATGTTTTAACTAACAATGACAGAAATGTCTTTGTTAGCTTTGACAAATGCAAATAGCTGACTGGAAAATAAAACATTGGTAGAACCCCATGACAATCCTGATTTCCCTAACTATAAAGAAAAAAATGCTCTGTACAACACATGGGATCTGCAAATTATACCAAGGGGTACTATATATGAGCAACAGAGTTTTTTTTTTTTTTTTTTTTTTTATATATATATTATGAAACACTGTTCATATCAAGCATACTGGTGGCATTTATCCTCCAGTTTGCATTAAGTGTCTGTCTGCTCTGTTATTTTAATCAAATGTAAATAAAAACAGAATATACCTCTGCAGTTGTTGAAATAGTACATTGGTTTATATTTGTCACATCTGTAATGTTATTTAATTGGTGTGCTAGTCTACACTGCATTTCTGTTTTCCCAGATGAATAATCTTTGCAGATTTGGACTAAAATAACTAAAGATTCAGAGTGCTAAACATCTGGAAATAAGTTCTATAAATACAACTTACTTTAGTTTGTCCAACTGTTATTTTTGGATTGCATGCTCAGATGGCCTTTATATTCTTACTTGTGAACATGGTAAATATTCTGGCCCAAATCTATTCACCTGTTTGATGAAGTGTTTATACAAAGAAAAATGCACTGGATGGTACAAATTATACTGAAGTGGTAGGAGACTGGACAAATCTGAAAGTGCCAGTCAAGCAATTTGGAAGTATACCATACACTAAAGACCATCATTAGCTTCAAGCATTTAAACCACACTGTAGTCACGTTTTTCTTATGCCTGCACATTGCTCCTGATGTTATACCAAGGGGCTTGTTAATTAAGAAACGTATCACTACTCTCATATTCTTTTTTAATTTGATTCTTTGCTACTTTCTTCTTGTCACCAGCCTGACATCTACCTACCCGTCACATATTTATCACTGCAACAAGGCACTACATGTAGACTGCAGGTGTAAGAAAGCAGCCAAAACTGGTATTCATTCAGGTGTTGAAAATAAGGAGACTTTACTAAGTTTTAAAATACTTTTGTAGGCACACAGACATCACTGAAATGTGAAACATATCACTCAGCTATCCCTGATGTCCCTGGTTTTGACTCAAATTTTAGCTCTGTCCCTTTTAATTCATTCTAATCTGGTAACTTTTGGAACAAAGGTGGTAAATTACACTTATTAAACAATGACAATAATTAGAGTTACAGACTTCTTTTACTTCAGAAAATATATAATAATTCACAATTTCTTCTTCTGTCAATGTCTCAGGTTAATAGTAATAATTTTTTGTAAGTGTTCCTGATTATTTCTGGGTTTGTTCCTATGCAAATTAAAGAGCTATGCAAATTAAGAGCATGATGCCCAGCATGTTTCTATTATGTGTGAGCACTGACAAAAGCCATGTTTAAAATGGTGGGGGTCATGTTCTAATTAAAACTGTAGATTTTGTGACAGCAATAGCAAAATCTGGACTGCATTTGGGGACACCATTCTCAGATGGCACTCAACCTCTGCTGCACTTTAGTGAGGACCTCTGTTGTGAGCAAGGCAGGTCACCTTTACCACACGCTACAATGATCTCTGAGCTGGTTATACAAAGTAGGGGGCACAGCACGGACAGACCCCTGCATGGGGAGATAATAGCTAAAGTCTTAATAACATGACATTTACCATTCTGATACGCAATCAAATGCATTGCATGCTGTTCTGCTTGGTCACTTAATGCCAAATAATACATGATGTATAAGTTTTCTTCCACCTATGAAGTGTAAACTGAATTATCTTAATGTTGAGCACCTTAACCATACTCCTCTGTATAGCTAACAAAGCAAATTATTAAATAAAATGTGTCACAGATGATTCATCCACTGAGCTGTGCATTAGTGAGACAGATATGAGTGCAGTTGCGTGATCTTCCTCATGCTTCTCTGCCTCCCTCTACTGGCCAAAGACTGATATGGTTAAATATAATTTTGTCTTTCCTTTATCTGCCTTCAGATACACTGTTCTGAAAAATAGGGATTGTATAAAAGTTTCATGAAAGCAGCAATACATTACAATAAGCCCAAAGTCTAAGAGTTGTATATTAAACTTTTAATGACACATATTTTATACACTGAAGGACATTGTTAATGTCAAAGCTCTCACGTTATGATTAGTACCAACATCCTTGTTTCTTGTTTCTTAAAGTAAAATGTCAGCCTTTAAGTCAGTGCTACAAAGCGTAATCAGTGCTTTAGGAAAAATTAAGTTACTACTCTGCCAGTATCTCAGTCCCCTAAATCTTGGCCCATGCATTACGTTTAGACTCTCAGCATGTATTCTTTATATAACGTTTATTAAATTATCTTATACCATAATGTTAACTGTTGTGATTATGTAGATGTCTTGTACATATAACCCTAGGTAATTTTTTTTACATCTCTTCTTCTCAGACATTAATGGTCAGTTTGATGTTATCTGTACCCATCTCACTGCTGTACATCATTATCAGTTAGTGTGACTACATACTTGAAGACAAAACTATCTACTGATGAATTTGACTTTGCAGCATAACATCTGCATTTATTGCAGATGCAGTCCACAGGCCCCAGCAAATTATTTATTAAAATACAATTTTTAGAACATGAGCAAATGATATATATAAGAAAGGATAAAATTAAGCCAAGAAAAAAGCGTAATGCATTGAAGTTTCTAATATAGAGTCTTTAGATTTTCTTTGTTTAGCTTCATATATTTATTTTTGCTACTTGTATGTTAATATTGTCATGACAAACTGGGGAATCTTAGATCAGAAAGGACTAAGATAAATATAAACTACCCAAAACAAGAAAACAATGAGTAACTACAAAATAACTAACTAGATAGTGGCACAGTTGGAGGACTATACTTTAAAAGATGAGTATATTCATAGACTGAATTTAGGCATGTATAAAAAATGATAATGCATCAGGTACAAATACTTAGAAGCAGGAATATGAAATCCTTAACAAAGAAAAATGTTATATGCTTCATTGTAATAAATGCATCTCAAAGTCATTTGTTTTTCAATGGAATTATCAGAAAGCAGAGTGGCAGTGTTACTAAAGATTAAAGAGATGTCAAACTGATCTGTCATTGCAAACTTTTGATAACAAATTCAGAAATGCCACTTATTTTGGAAAATCAGCCAGCATTTAATACCTACCATTGATAAGCGATTTATTTTTGTTAAGGGTAGAAATTGTAATGGTAGTCTGTAGACTCAAGTTTGAGTTTGATTCCCACATCTTTCATCTGTAGTGTCTGACTTTAAATGTCACTTCACTTAAAATAATGTTCCTGTTTCAGACATAAAGAGCATAGTTTTATCTATGTAAACAACCAGTTAACAAGACACGCCTTCATAAATACTTATATTTTAGCCAACGATGATGTAAACTTAAAATACTTATTAGACTGTATCTGCCATTTTATTTAAAAGTAGCAAGTAAATTATGCTTTGATAATTTCTCTTCTTCTGTTATTTGAAATGAGCTAAAATACCTAACCTTTACTCATTACCCAGAATTTTAAATCCATGCCTGACATCAAACGTAGTTTCTTACATCTGAAGTTTTACAACCTTTACAGTCTTTAAAGCATTTCTTTTATGTAAATTAGTGTGAAAAGTGTCTCTATTCTAAAGCATTAGCAACGTGGTGCAGTTGCAATTCTGATGTTTTCTCCTGTGATCACTTCTGTAATGATTCAAATAAACAGCATCCACAGGCAGCCGTACAAGTTATGACACCAATGGTTATTTATTCATTCATTCATTCATTTTATTACAGAGTTGAGTGCAGTTTTATAGCATTAATATAACTGGCAAGACCTTCCTATGCTTTGTTTGATATCTGTAATATTTCAGAAGACTCTCTTCATTTTTATGATCTCCTTCTAGCATCAGAAGCTAAAGGTAACTAACACATTCTTGCAATGATATTGTTGTAAAGACTATAAACTGGAAGGTCATCTATTATACAAATATATTTAATCAAGAATTTATTTTGGAATACTACAAATCTTGAGGCATTTTCAAAAATTTAAAGAATACCAAGAAATCTTAGAAATATTAATATTCCATTCTGGGAATGGGTCAGGGCTTTTATAACCAGAGTTCCTTAAAGAATGAGAAAGCACAGTGAAAATTCCAAATGTCACCTTAATAAATTAATAATCCAGTATAGTTAAATTAAACAAGAAAACTCAAAATAGCATATTAGAAATACTGAACAGAAGTTAATGCATTTCAAAACATGCCTGAATCTAAAGAACTACAAATTTGTTTTCCTTCATCAGAGCAAAACAAAGTGTATGCACTTAAATAAAAATAAATAAAAATATAAAAGAAAAGAAGCATAAAATAATGTTTACTTAATAATGTGGGAGGTGGGTATAAATTTAGCATGAGTTCTAGCGACGGGGATCACTATTACCAGTTTTCAGATAGCATAAGACCATTGCACTTACTTCAAGAAACAAGCTGTACCTCAAGGTTCAATAAGCAAAACATAGAAGATGAAAAGAGAAGGCATTTAGAGGGCAGATTACATAGAAGAGGACATTTTCAGAAATTTAACACAAAAAGGAACACACTTGTATATAAGATTCATTCATGTGTGTGTGTGTGTGTGTGTGTGTGTGTGTGTGTGTGTGTGTGTGTGTGTGTATACGCGCATGTGTGTTTACATGTATGTGTGTATGTGCATGTATATACGCGTGTGTGTGCGTGTGCCTGCATGTACCTCTCTCTCTCTCCCTCTGTATTTATATCTATCTCTCTATGTATCTATATATTGGTCCCCTTCAAAGCATCTAAAACCCATAACATCTAATTTCATAACATCGAGACCAGAACATCTAAAACCTATAACATCTAAAACTCATAACATCTAAAATTTATAATGTGTAATAGTGTATCAGCACATATGTAAATGCTATAGTTTAATCTGTTAATCTTGTGGTATCACTATGAGATGTTGTAGTTTTAATTTCTATAGTTATTTATATAGTGTAGGAATTAATACTCTTTAGTATTTATTTTGCCATTCTTCATGTGTTTTTTAGGTCATACAGGTAAGTGATATAGACATTGTGTACATTCTTTATGGTGATTGTGATACAGTGGGGTTAGGAAATTAACTTTTCCCATTGTAGTCCAATCTTGGAGCTGGTATATTTAATTTACAGTGGGTGTGGGGGCAGAGCCCCCCACATGGGGGGTGCAGGGGGGCTTGCCCCCTACACTAACATAGTAAAGTGTGTTTGGCAATGTGGTGTTATGTGGGGGAGATGTTATTTTTATGTGATTTGTAGTGTTCGATGTCCTGATACACATTTCGATGTTATGAAATTCGATGTTATGGGTTTTAGATATTCTGGTCTCGATGTTATGTAATTAGATGTTATGGGTTTTAGATGTTTTCAATGAGATCCCTACATATATATATATATATATATATATATATATATATATATATATATATATATATATATATATATATATATATATATATATATATATATATATATATATATATATATATATATATATATATATATATATATATATATATATATATATGTGTGTGTGTGTGTGTGTATATATATATATATATATATATATATATATATATATATATATATATATATATATATATATATATATATATACATACATTTAACTTTGTCATATGGTCATTTCATTGTGGGCATATTTTGTTGTGTAAAGTGTTGATGGTTAAATGTTTTAAATTATGTTTTAGTGAAGTTACACATCATTAACTAAAGAATAATTCAAGGTTGTTTCCCTTTGTTCATGGTTGTATGACCATGGAGTCGGTATATATTATTTACTGAGTTAGGGGTACAGAGCCCCCTATGTAAAAAGAACATATTCTTACAGATATAGCAGTAGGGTAAGTTCTAGATACATTATGTAGAAAATTGGTGTTTTTCTTATACTGGGATACTTGCTTAAGTGCAATGTTTTGATTGTGAATATAAATGGTTTGTTTACATTTCTGATCATTGTTTCAATCTTTTTTAGTACAGTTAATTCTGCTTTAGAGGAAAGTGGTTGAGATAATGTGTCTTGGCTAATTTCATCTTCAATGTAAGATAATATAATCATACAAATATACTCACACATACAAATAAAGCAAAAAAAGAATGAAAGATAAAAATAAATGACCAACAAGACCAGAATCCACCACTGTAAAAATTTTATCCAACCTCTAGCACCTTGGCAATAGCCTTCCAAGGGAATACAAACAGAAAAAATTGCAACACATATTTATACAATAAAATTAATCAATCAATCAAGCAATTATACAATTAAAACACTTAAAGAATTTAAATAAATACTCTCCAGTTGCAGTATACATTAATGCCACCAGGGGCTAAAGTGCTGTATTTTAATATAAAAAGAGTGGGTCTACATTAGAACATCGAAGTTTCAAAACTTCGAATGTTCTAATATTGACCTCTATTCAGCGAAAGCTGAAAATATCAAAGCAACAGAAAACCAAATTCTTTTCCTAGGAAAAGAATTCAGTTGTCCGTTTCTGTTGCTATGGTATTTTCACCACTGTGGTGGAAAGTTACAGGTCGGGTTCAGGTAAGTGTGCGATTGAGTGCAGGTTAGGTTAGTTAGGATTAGGGTTCAGGTTAGGTATGTGTGCGATTGCGTGGACGTGAGGGTCAGGGTGGGTTAGGTGAGTTATGGTTAGGGCATGGGTTAGGTATGTGTGCAATTGTGTGGACGTGAGAGTTAGGGTGGGTTAGGTGAGTTAGGGTTAGGGCGCAGGTCAGATAAGTGTGCGATTGTGTGGACGTGAGGGTTAGGGCGGGGTAGGTGATTTAGGGTTAGGGCACGGGTGAGGTGAGTGTGCAACAGTGATGGACCTTAGGATTAGGGTTTGGGTTAAGGTAAGTGGATAGTTAGTGGTGTGTGTATAGTTTAGTGTAGGGTTAGGTGTAAGTTTTTAGGTGTACGTGTGTGGATTGCTGTTTGTTTGGTGTGCTTGTATTGTGTGTATGTGTTTTGCAAAGCAATTTTTTTCCCTAGAAAAAAATTCAATGTTCTGTATGTTCAATGTTTTCAGCTTTCTCTGAATAGGGGTCGACATTAGAACATTCAAAGTTTTGAAACTTTGATGTTCTAATATAGACCCAAATTATTTCCTTGTACAAGTTTTTTCTTTATATTAATACTATGTTGAGTAATAGGAATATGTTCTAAACTTGTACCTAATACACCTTGTGGGTTACTACTATGATGTTTTTAAAGTGCATTGCAAGTGAACTTTCTGATTTTTCATTTTCAGTATCCCTCACATGTTCCTGCATCCTGGTCTTAAAGGCCCTCTTACTTTCACCTATATAGAACATCACATGGACATTTAAGTGCATATACAATGCTTTCTTTGTTACATGAATACATAGCATTAGGTTGAAAATGCAATCCATTAATATACTGAAATGTTCTACTCACATACTGACATGTTATACATCTGCCACAGGGATGTGTTCCCATTAGGCTAGGATTATTACTTAGACATGTATTGGGTTTTGAAAATCTAGCATGAACTAGCATATCCTTTATATTTTTACCCCTTTTAAATGAAAAATTCAGATTTTTATCAAAAATGTCCACCAAATCCCTGTATTTAAACAGGGAAGTCCAATAAATTTGGATAGTTTGTTTAACTTTTTCTGCTAACAAATCATGTCATAACTGCATATATCTTTCTTAAATTATTTGATTTTTTCTTAAATCTACCTTGATATTCATTACAACTATTACTAGGCTTCCAAATAGCATCATTACTAACTTTATCTAAAGACAATAACATTTCATCAGCATTATAACCCCTTTTAATGAACAGTTGGGATGTTTTCTGTAATTCCTTATTTATTTCATTAGTATTGTTACATAACCTCCTTACTCGAGTCAGTTCACCATAGGGTTGAGATTTTAAAAGATGTGGAGGGTGACAACTAGTTGCATCTAAAAAATGCAAGCCATCCTCAAAATGATGATATACCTTGGTAATAACCTTACCATTCTTACCTCCTTCAAGACAGATATCCAGAAAATTGACTTTATTACCCAATTGAAAGCCATCAAATTTCAATAGAAATCTATTCTCTTGAAGGCCATTCAAAAAATCTCTTTCTTCTTGTTTACCCCCTATACATATAAAAATAGAATCATCACTATATCTACAATACTTCTGATAAAGAAATTCCATCTCATAAAATCCCATTATAATATTGGCATACATGGGGGCAAAAGCTGCCCCCATGGCTGTGCCTTTCAATTGGTGAAATATTTGACTATCAAACTCAAAATAGTTATTTTTTAAACAAAATTCTATCAATTCAATTACATAGTATGCAAGGGGACTATTCCCCCAAAGTTTTATATAATGCTTCTAACCCATACTGATGATTAATGCTTGTATATAAGCTTTTCACGTTGGCTGTCAACCAATACATATCTTTAGTCCATTTAAGGGGCAATACCTGATCTAAAAAATCAGCACTGTCTCTAATAAAAGAAATTTGTTTAGTAGCGTATGGTAAGAGACAACTATGCAAAAATATACCCATATTGTTAAGAAAATAATTGCACGCAGACACAATAGGACGGCCTGGTGGATGTTGAATGTCCTTATGTATCTTGGGCAAACAGTAAAATTTGGCTATTTCAGAATTATCAGTATTAAATTTTTTATCTACATCATCCATTGTAAAATATCCTAAATGTCCATTCTGTAATAAATTTCTAAATTTTTGAATAGCTCCTTCATATTCTTTAACAGTACATTTTCTATAAGTCTCACCATCATTTAAATATCAAGGCACATCTGAACATATTGTGAGAAATGCATTAATACAACCTTATTCCCTTTATGTGCTGGTTTTATAGTTATTGTTGTAACTCCTTCCATTCTAATTTAGTTAAGCTATATTGATTACACTGTTTTTTGTTGTCAAAATCAGAATATAAGGATTCTATTGTAAAGTCAACCATAGCTGCAAAATTGTGTATACCTTCATGTGTAAATGGTGGTATGAATTGACTTTTAGCTATCATTTTGGATGTATATAACCTACAATACACATTAGAAGCTTCCAGATTTTCATCATTAGAGACACAGGAATGAAAACTGTCTTCTGAATCAGTAGAAAAAGACACATTACTGTCTAAATCATTAATTAAACTGTTAACATTTTGTTTATCCCTAAAAAAGCATGCTAAATGCAATTTCTGTATTAAACAATACATATCTTTCTTGATAATATGCATTCTAGGCATGACAGTAAGAATAAATTTTAAACCATGATTCAAGACAGAAAATGTAGCTTCACTCAATGTATAACCGGACAAGTTCACTACATATGTATCAGCACTATTTAGCCAGTTATCATTACCCATAACAGTCTCTAAGCCAGGCGTTTATTTTTATACTCACGCATACAGCCTGAGAAATGAGTCTCTATATATATATATATATATATATATATATATATATATATATATATATATATATATATATATATTAAATGTTAGTATGACAATATTGTTTTCATTGACTGATAACAGCACCTTATTGATAAAGCAAGCTTGGTATATTTCTTTTTTTTATTTATGATGGGGAAAAACAGAGAAGAAAGCAACTGTGACAATAACAAAATCAGACTACAAAGTAAATTAAACATTTGCCTACATTGCATGTATGTAAGTAATGGCTTCATAACTAGATTGGAAATGTGGATATATTTACTTACACATTTGCAAGGATGTAATTTCATTATTGTGACCTTCGATAGAATGGCTGCTTTTCACTTCTTGCATGAAAAAGAAAAATTGCATTAATATGCAGCTAATAGAGGCATAATACTTATCTTTAAGAAGACAGTTACAGAAACAATTCAATACAATGCAGTGCAGCAGTTTTATAAATATATATATATATATATATATATATATATATATATATATATATATATATATATTCATATCCCATTCAGAACTATGAATGAAACATGGCCATACTTTGATTACTAGACACATGAAGCATTGGTGAATTAAAAAAATACTTCTGCCAGGGAAATTTTCAATTCACATTACATTTTATTTCACATGTAATAAATAATAAATAAATAAATGCAGTTGCAGAACTCTCCTTATTGAAGTTTTGTATAGTTATCAATTGTCATTTTAGACCATGCATATCAGAATAACAGGTTCTAGACACTAGTTCACATGCATAGGTGGTAAGTGGTTTTACATAAATCTGAATGCTAAAATATCTGTTGATGTACTATTATATATGAATAAATAGTTACTGACTAAAATGTGAGTGATATTCCATGTATATGTTTATGTATTCAGAAATTAGGACATCACACTACACTACTAGCCATTTATTTTTAATGTACATATGTACCAGACAATAAAATGCATACTCTTGGGATAACTTGTAACCCTGATTTAATTCATTTGTGTCTAGAAAAACATGACAATAAATACTCATGAAAAATGCACATTTTAATGGAACAGCGTGGTCATACCATTTATTTAATTCACCATTAAACCCAAGCATTATTTATATACAAGAAAGAAAAAATGCATTTATGTCCCTAAACCGTAATGTTATAACAAACAGCAGTTTAGAAAAAAGTATGAAAAATAACAGACAAACATATGTAGGTTCTGTCTTACCTTTGCAATAACTGCACAAAACACGGCTACATAACGTACATAAAATATATCTTCTCAGGCCACAGTGGAATTGTTCTTCAGCAGAATTACCCCAACATTGCAGTATACAATTATTTAACATAATTATAAACAGATGCTGCAGCATTAAGAAAACATTAGAATCATGGATAGCGTCTTAACACTGGGCAAAAGATGCTAAACAGTTCTGAAAGTGAAAGGATTCTAGTAGATGTATTGCAGATATTCCTTAATTAGCCAATAAAATAAAAATCAAGGAATAATGACATCTTTCCTAATTCTACATGCTTAGAATATAGAAAGTGAACCATCTGTCCTCTGTTTTAGATATAAATGTAATAGTTATTATTTGGAGCTTAGAGAAAGAGATTGATAATTAGGTACAGAGTCAAAACAGTAAAATTACTCCAAAAGATTCTATTCTTACACGAACACAAGCAATTCCAGCTTCTACTCTAAAAAGAAAATATTCTATGAAATTGCATTACACATAATATAGAATGAAAAAATCATATAACTAAACATTGCTTTTACATCACCAATTAATAAACATGAATCAACTGTGTGCTGCTGCATGCATTTAAAATTAAAGCAATAGAAATGCACATACTTTGAAAATGAATGCATTTCCATGATACATCTTGAAATGAAAGTGTTATGAATTCTAAAACTACAACAAAAGGCATCTGGCTTGGAATCTGACAGTAATTCAAACATTATGTTAGGAGAAAAAAAGGAAAATGCAGTTAGTTAACTCATTTGAGAAAGATACACAGAAACATTTTAATTGCATTAAGTCAATGTATTTATTACTGCAACTGCCTAGAGTTAAACTGTAAGGCTGCAGCCTGGTAAATGTGCTTCAACTAATTTATATTAATTAGAATAAATTAATGTTAATTTATTTTGCAATAGCATCTTTTAAAAGTAACAGTACACTCTTTTCAATGAAAACATGATGTTTTTGTAATGATACTAATATACTACACGGAGAATTTAAAGGTGTCAGCAAACCTAAGAGGTTAATCCATACATGTAGAAAATATCTGAACTAGAGTTTATTTTCTTCTGCAGTTTCATATTTCATTATTGCTGTTTTTTAGTGTTCAGCATCTAAGCCTTGCTGTTGTACTTTATTTGTGGTATAAGGTGTAATACATGATTTATTATAGTTTCAGTATCTCGATCTCCTTACATATGAGCTCAGATTTCATCACAGTGTTTGAGAGCATCACACCTTCAGTTTTAGAATTGTACTGTTAATGATTTTCTGAACTAAATGTAGTATACAGTGACAGAAAACAAAAAAACAAATCATTTTACTCAAACTCTGATACCTTGAATGACAGAATGTTGTTCCGGAGTTATTGAACATTTCTTTGCAGAATACACAAAATATCGAAACTTTCAGTACATCAAAATTAAACTATTTCATAACACAGCCCTTACATAGTTCACTGGATTGTCAGATGGCTTATAATCAGGACTCAGAAAGTCAGAATTGGTGATACCGCCTCTACTAAGACACTTGTTACTAGCAGGGTACCTCAAGGCTCTGTGTTGGGACCACTCCTATTTGGCATCAACATCTCAGAGGTATCCCCACAATACAAAGATCTTACAAGAGGGTCTAACATAGACAACTGACTGGTGTCAAAGTCATGGACTAAAACTCAATGCCAAGAAATGCAATATAGTGCATTTGGGGAAACAACTACCCAGGCTAATTATTCCATTGATAAGACACCGCTAAGAGTTGAGCCAGTGTCAGGGATCTGGGAACATATGTAGACAGTAATATGGCCTTTGACCAACATGTGGCCGCTAAGGTAGTAGGAAAATCATTCTATGTTAACCAACTTATAGGTAACGAAATGGCATCCAGATCCAAGTCATAGTGCCACTTTATTCGGCCCTTATCAGATCTATCATTGAGTATAATGCCCTCTTTGCACCTGCCTGACCAGACACATGTAACAGATGGAATGCCCACAAAGATTCCTTACAAGAGAATCAAGGGTATAAACACATTGTCCTATACAGATAGCCTTAAATCCCTATCTCTTTACTCTGTCTTCTACATGTTAATGAGACAATCTATGCCTGGCATACAAGGCATCCTTGGATCCAGCTCTAACTGATCTTTTGTACATCTGCAAAATGAACAGCATTAGAACCACAAGATGCAAGGATTTAAATTTTGCTTGTGACATAAATGAGACATGTTGGCGAGACAGATATGTGTCTCAGAGGATCCCCATGGTTTGGAAAAGGCACCCCATTGACATGAAACAGAGTCCATCCCTAACCTTGACCAATGGATGGGAAATTGGAAGTTCACCCAACATCTCTGATAGGCAGAGGCAGACAGTATTGCCCAAGCTAATATACCCCCCCATATAATTTCTAGAAACATCCTAATTAACATACCGCCTCCTGATAAATGCCATGATATATGAGAACACAACTGGGCTGGATTGCACAGCTAGGCTTATAAAGGACCTGGTGGCCATTAGCCTAGTATATAACTATGAACTTATAAACTATGAACAAGGTGGCACCAAACAATGCATAGTGCAGCAGATTACGAATGCTAGTTGCAGACCCTGTTACCAGGTTGTTCTTTGGTATAACATTTAGAGACATACGGTGCTGGTGGTTTGGTTCTGGGCAGGAACTTATTCTTTTTTTCATTATAGAGCCATCTGATATTCTGATCATTGATATGTGGGAGTACTTTGTCAGTTTCTGGGTTTATGCACTGAATGTATGCACTTTGTCAGTGTAAGTCTGTCACATTGATGGCACAGAGTGGACTATGTGTCATTTTGATGATACAGACTATGCTGGTGGTTGCTGTGTCTGGGGGTTAAATTAGTTGTTACGTATCTGTGTGTCTTTATTTATTTGCTTACAGACTTAATTTACTAACTTGCTTCCTTGTATGTCAATGTACTAAAACTTTGTGTGTCAATATAATGAAGCTGACAATACTTTGCCTATTCAGTTAAGATGATGTTCGACAGCTTTGGAGTGATGTATAGTCATTCAAGGTATCCTGCTTCAAGCAGAGGTAAGGAAACCTACACCATGGTATAATAAAGCTGTGTCACTCATTTCAGGAAGTAATCTTCTTCTGTGTCACTCATTTCAGGAAGTAATCTTCTTCTTCTGTGTCACTCATTTCAGGAAGTAATCTTCTTCTTCTGTGTCACTCATTTCAGGAAGTAATCTTCTTCTTCTGTGCCACTCATTTCAGGAAGTAATCTTCTTCTTCTGTGTCACTCATTTCAGGAAGTAATCTTCTTCTTCTGTGTCACTCATTTCAGGAAGTAATCTTCTTCTTCTGTGTCACTCATTTCAGGAAGTAATCTTCTTCTTCTGTGTCACTCATTTCAGGAAGTAATCTTCTTCTTCTGTGTCACTCATTTCAGGAAGTAATCTTCTTCTTCTGTGTCACTCATTTCAGGAAGTAATATTCTTCTTCTTCTTCTTTTCTTTCGGCTTTTCCCGGTTAGGGGTTGCCACAGCGGATCATCCGTCCGCTCATGATTGGCAGTGGATTTTTACAGTGCCGAGTTGCCAGCCCAGCGCCCAACCTTCCACAGAAGGCACACACCTGCACACACTCACACCTAGGGCCAATTTAGAGCATCCATTCCACCTATTGCATGTCTTTTGTAATGTGGGAGGAAACCGGAGCACCCGGAGGAAACCCACGTGACCACAGGGAGGACATACAGACTCAGCACAGAAGGCACCCCATAATGCTATTTATTTCTATATACCGTATGTGCATCATCAAAAGATTTATGTATAGCCTTTGCTAATCATAAACTTCCCAACTATTCAGAAAAGTTACTGTGAAATTGTATCTCAGCCCCTGATAATCAATAGAAAAATAAAGCAACACAGAACACTCAAAAAAAATCCCAAAAAAGCTATGATACTACCCTTCCTAACTCAGTTTTCCTAGAACCCATATTTAACATTAATTTAACAAGAAAAGTACATAATATAAAATAAACTTAAAATACTCTAGCCCTTTAGGAAATATATTTACTTGGAAAATGGATGTAATCCTAGCTCCAGTGATAAACAGGGATAAAGCCAAATTTGACCTCAGAATGATTCAAGCTTCAGGCCCCTGTTTAAGATAGAGTGGGAGGAGAAATGAATGATGAAGCTTTGTCTATTTGCCCCTCAGTGGTGGATGGATAGGGATGTGCTAGTCAGGGTGGCTGCTGTTGTTGTCCCAGTAGTGAATAGAGCACAGAATGACAGCCAGTCTAGGCTAGTCGGTGGAAATGGCAGGTGATGCCACATGAAGTGGGTGTTGGGTGTACTCTCTAGAGAGTGCCTTAATGCTAAACAATGGCTTCTAGGACTAGAAGGAATGTCAGAGTGTACAGGGTGGAGCTTCCACTACTAAAGCTGGCATCCCTACGCAGCAGTACAGCATAGCAGCAGAGCAATTGTAGTGACTCACTGGTCCTTCCAGCTCACGAGTAACTTGCACTGCATCCTTTGGGGTGAGATGGTACCCCAGCCAGGGGAGTCATACCATTTAGTGCTGCTTAATATGCATAGAATGAGGTATTATAGAGACTCATAAAACATGCCATGCTGCTACAAAACACAGTGCAACTTAGCCCGCCATCAGGGAAGGAACTGCAATAAAAAAACTCTATATTATTATTTTGCACAGCCATTCTATGTGGCTGTACAAAATAATAATAAACTACCAAAATGATATAACAGAACTATAAAACTTGTATATCCTAACCTAACCATTGTTATTCTAGTAAACTAGTACCAAAAGGTTGATGATATCAACCTAGCCATACCTAATGAGAACAGTATAAAAGTAATACTGTTCAAAGACAGAGACCTAAATAAGAAAATATGCTCCCTGGAAGCCTTCCTGATCTTAGAAATTACTGACATCTGCATCATTACCAAGCATGGTTCCAATGCAATGACAACAAACTTTCCCAAGCAGGATTCAATGCTCATCAGTCAGTCAGACTCTCTGCTGAGGGTGTCTCTGTTACCATTGATGATGGGTTCCTTTTTCTCCAATTGTCCTTCACGTCTAGACGTACATGGCTGGATAATGCCCTTGAACTCTTCTATATCCTAATCACTGTAAAGAAAGCTGCCTAGCACATCCTGGCCAACTACAGATCTCCTTCCACAATCCCCATAACCCACTAAGTTTGCTTAAGCAAGCTCAACCCTTTACCATCAAACTAAATTCCATAGTACTGGGGATTTCAATTATCCACCCCCTTCAACCTATGTCACACCTCACAACCCTCTCCAACCTCATACTCCACTCCTTTTGTTTTTCCTACTACCTTACCATATCTATTGTCTCTTTGCAGACTTTTCCTCCCTACTCACCTAAGCTGTCTGAAGACACCCTACCCTGTGCTGTTCTTAGAATCTCCTTTTCTCTGCATTCTTACTTCCTTCTATAACCATTATATGAGCACCCTCCCTCATACTAAGATATTACTCAATTCCCCCCACTGTCTGTAACCATGTAATCTATAAAATCTCTCTTGAATATCTTATTAGAATTGTCTCAGGTCTCATTTATACTCATTTATGTAACAAATAATGTTAACTAATGAGTTTTTCCGCACATATTTTCTCCAACTCATGTTATTGTTTTTCATTGCACTCTACTATGAAAAAGGAGACTCAGGGCCCTCCCCTTCCCCCACACACATAGCTGATGTTAAAAAAATGTTTTGAGTTTCATCGAGAAGGGAGTCGATAGTTCAGTGGTAGTCACATGGCCATCATAAACGTGATAAGTCTACAAGTTATCATATAATTTATATATAGATTATATCATTCAGTCAGTATCACAGCTTGTTGCAACACACAGAAATGATTATATGCACAACTAACCATACTCGCTACACATGTGACTGAAACACAACATTATTTACAGCACAGAAGAGCCACTTACAAGTATTACGTTGCATAGCAACAAATCACTACCATATCTAGTCCTGATATATCAGGAAATAGGACTTATTCCTACTACTTCAAAGTTACTGCTAACAATGTTTTTGCAGTGGGGTAAGCCCTGCTATCACTGCACCCTTACACCCCCACAACTATATAAATATTAATTCTGAGATTGTGCAACAGTGAGAGGAATAGAAATCTTCCCTGACTGCACTGCTGTGTAACCTGAAATGACAGTTTATCCATCCCATGATGATTTCTGCAACTTTTCACCAAGAATCCAAACTAGAATATATCCATTAAATCCTGTAAATATCATGATCAGGTATGACTTCATTAAACTGGCACTAGATCAGACATGTACTCAACCATCTGTTATACATTACTATCCAACTGCTGTCTTGTGCACTGGAGACCTTTAGTGCATCCAGTACACACACACACGCACACACACACACACACACACTATATATATATATATATATATATATATATATATATATATATATATATATATACATGGATTCACTTTATAATCTTGAAATACTGAAATATCGAATTTCAGTATTTCGAGACTATAAAGCCGAAACACCAAAAAACAAAACCGCGAAACCCAAAACCGTGACCATTAAAGCACACACACAAACACAACTACACCTACCTCCGCACAACAGCACACACACACACACACACACACACACACACACACACACACACACACTCACCTACTATACAAAGGGGGCAAGCCCCCTGCACCCCCCACACCCCCCTACTTATATATACTAACTCCAAGATCGTACTAAACACCAACACACACAAAACCTACCAACATATATTCCACACCCCCTTGCACAAACACACATCACACAGATACAAACACCACCACTCTCAGCACTGACACATTCACACTCTCACCTATGTACCCTAACCCAGACCTAACACTTCCCAACACACTCACAAACACACAATCCCTCCCCAAACCCTTAAAAACACCACACTTACCTAACATGCCGCCAGTACCGTGGGTTCGACATTTCCGGGTTCGATATTTTGCAGTTTTGACACTTTGGTCTCGAGATCCTGAAATTCGACATTTCAGTATTTCAAGATTCCAACGTGTTTCCATATATACATGGGGGTGTAGGGGGCAAAGCCCCCCTGCATAAAATATTGTTTAGAGGTTATTTTCTTTTTTTTTACATTCCCTTTGAATCTTCGATGGTTTGAAACTTGATGTTCTGGTCTCAATGATCAGAATTTCAATGTTTCAAGCTTTCGATGATTCAAAGTGGAACCATATATATTTAAATATATATATATATATATATATATATATATATATATATATATATATACATATATATATATATATATATATATATGAGAAAGAGAGAAAGAACTAGTTTTACAGGAACAATATCAGCATATGACGTGCTTAAATAAATTGTTGTCATAAATATTAATGTAAGACCCGTGTTAAAGGTCACCTTGCAGTCTTATTAAAAACAAGAAAACAGGATTCAAGCTGGTATTGCTCTGACAAGAGTGAAAGCTCTCATCTTTTGCTTTTGCTTAATAAAATGTGGGTTAAACAAGCAATACCTGCTTTAAAACTGTTTCCTTGTTTTTAATAACTATGCAAGATGATCTTTAACATTGATATTACATTAGTATTTATGACAACAGTCTATTTTAGCACATCATACGCTGATATAATTCCTGTACAGCTAGTTTTTCCTTTTTCTTGGTTTGTTCTTCCTTAAGGTTGGAAAACTACATTTCCTGGGTACTAGATTTCATTGTCTGTCTAAATATATATAAACTTTTGTACATTTTTTGCCTTTCTTTATGTTTTGCATCTACTACTCGTGGAGCTTTTCTCCCCGGGCCTCCGCTGAAAATGGACATATATCCAGTCGGACTATCCCGGTTAACAAATGTAAAATAAAATAAATATATATATATATATATATATATATATATATATATATATATATATATATATAAAATGTCTACACTCCCCTGTTAAAATGCCAGGTTTTTGTGATATAAAAAATGAGACCACAATAAATCATTTCAAAAGTTTTCCCACCTTTAATGTGACCTATAACTTGTACAATCCAATTGAAAAACAAACAAATCTGTTAGGGGAAAAGTATAAAAAATAAAAAATGTGCAATATGCTGGTTGCATTGTGTGCGCACCCTTAAACTAATACTTTGTTGTGTGTGCACACCCTTAAACTTATACTTTGTTGAAGCACATTTTGATTTAATTACAGCATTCAGTCTTCTTGGGTAGGAATCTATCAGCATGGCACATCTTGACTTGGCAATATTTGCCCACTCTTCCTTGCAAAAACGCTCCAAATCTGTCAGATTGTGAGGGCATCTCTTGTGCACAGCTCTCCTCAGGTCACCCCACAGATTTTCTATTGAATTTAGGTCTGGGCACTGGCTGGGCCATTCCAAAGCTTTAATTTCCTTCTGGTGAAGCCATTCTTTTGTTGATTTGGATGTATGCTTGGGGTCATTGTCTTGCTGAAAGGTGAAATTCCTGTTCATCTTCAGCTTTCTAGCAGACACCTGAAGGTTTTGGGCCAAAAGTGACTGGCATTTGGAACTGCTCATAATTCCATCAACCTTGACTAAAGCCCCAGTTCCAGCTGAAGAAAAGCAACCCCAAAACATGATACTGCCACCACCATGCTTCAACGTGGGGATGGTGTTCTTTTGGTGATGCGAAGTGGGGTTTTTTGCACCAAATGTACCTTACGGAATTGTGGCCAAAAAGTTCAACCTTGGTCTCATCAGATCATAACACATTTTCCCACATGCTTTTGGGAGACTTGTATTGTTTTGCAAATGTTAGCTGGGCCTGGATGTTTTTCTGTGTAAGAAAAGGCTTCCGTCTTGCAACCCTACCCCATAGTCCAGCCATATGGAGAATACGAAAGATTGTTGTCACATGTAGTACACAACCAATATTTGCCAGAAATTCCTGCAGCTCCTTCAGTGTTGCTGTAGATCTCTTGGCAGCCTCCCTGACCAGTTTTCATCTTGTCTTTTGATCAATTTTAGAGGGAGGTTCAGTTCTTTGCAACGTCACTGTTGTCCCATATTTTCTCCACTTTTTCATGACTGTCTTCAATATGTTCCATGGTATATCCAATGATGTCGAAATTTTTTTGTACCCTTGTCTTGACTGATATCTTTCAACAATTATATCCCTTTGATGCTCTGTAAGCTCTCTGCGAACCATGGCTTCAAATGTCAGGAATATCCTACTAGGATAGTGGAAGATGTCAGTCTACTATTCACAGACAGATTGATTTGTAGAGATATTCAACAAAACACTGAAATCCATGATATTAAAAATTTATTCCACAGATGTGAGGAACTGCTACTAATTGTTACCATACTTACTATTTGCTTTAAGTGAGGTACCTGAAGCTTCAATTAAGTTTGCACCATTTTATCTTTTGTAAAGCAAACACCCTGTATAACTTCCTGACATTGATAAGGAAACTCGGGAAACAGAAATGACAACATTAATATTGTGACTGTACATTAAAAGCAGATAAATAAATTAATTAATTAAATGCCAGTTTGTAGTATAAAGTAAAGCTGGTTGTACCCATAGTGAAGGAGTACAGGTAAAAAACCCAGAAAATGCAACAAAATGTTTATAATCAGACTACTCAACTTAAAAGAATGTAAATATTAAATAAATAAGTAAATACGTTTTTATTTAAAAATAAATGAATAAATAATTTATCCTAGGAGATCAGGTGTTAATATTAGAGCCTACATTGAGAAAACATTTTTGACTAAGTGGCAAGAGCCCACTGAGTTGATACAGTGAACGACAAGGTTAGACAACCAGGACAGAGAATGACAAAGCATAGCCTAGCACAATAATGTCCTGAAGCCATGAAAAGAAGCAGAATGGTGTCTCGTTATCTTGCAAGCTGAATGTCATGCTGGAGGCACCAGAGAATCTCTACCTAAAGTACAGTTATACAGATCCTTGTCAAAAGTACAAAAACAGAAATTAAAACAATTTCTCTTAAGAAATAAGTTAATGTTCTCTGACATACCTGGAGAACTAAACTGATTAAACATAATATAGAGACAACATCTGGGATGAAGGTTACACTAAGACCTTACAGAGAACCAGAGACACAAAAACGGTTCATACGAGAATTTCAAAAAATAAAAACAGATGTACAAGCTTAGAGTGATAGACGAGGCACAGGGTGAATCTAGAGGCAAACTATTGCTAGTTCTTAAACCTGATGTATGTACCAGATTCTGTAGTGACTTCAAGAAACTAAATAGCATTTCAAAATTTGATAGCGTTCCCAGGCCCAGAATTGATGATTTTCTGGAGAAGCTAGGAAATGGCAGATAGTAGATAACATTGGACTTGACAAAGGGATGTTGGCAGATATCAAATATCACATCTGCCAAAGAAAAACAGCATTAGTAACACCTGATGGTCTGTTCCAGTACATAGTGCTGCTGTTTGGCCTACATGAAGCCCCGAACACCTTTAAGAGGCTGATGAATAAAACACTAAAGCCTCACTCCAGGTATCAGTGGCATAGTTAATGGAAAGTGAGAGTGGTGGTCTGTCCTGGGCAGCACTTTTCAGTAACTAAGTGGCTGTTGAATTGCGTTTTTTTTTTGGAGTGCCTGGAATTAAAGGACACTGCCCAGAAAACATAGACTGACTTTTCCGGACAGTGTACTGGCCAGAAAAATATAAACTCTTTTCTTTTAATTAAAAAAAAAATATTTTTTTTAAAGGGCATTCTTCTTAAAGAATGCCATTTGCATCTAGTCACACAGACGCAGAAGCTTAGATTATTTACATCTTCGTCTTACGGGGAGGTGGAATTTGAATTCCAGAAGTAGTTTGGAATGCACAGCAGAGCGCCACGAACGGTCAGACAAGTGAGAGGTGTGTGTGTGTGTGTGTGTGTGTGTGTGTGTGTGTGTGTGTGTGTGTGTGTGTGTGTGTGTATATATATATATATATATATATATATATATATATATATATATATATATATATATATACACACATATATATATATATATATATATGTACACACACACACACACACACACACACACACACACACACACACACACACACACACACAATACAAACGGTCATGGGTTCAAGGCCAGGGCCTGATTAAAATTGAAAGAAGTGGCTCTAAGTACTGTAGAGAGATAAATCAGATGTCAAGCACTTATCAGCAAAAGTTGTATTTTAGCAGGGAATTTATAGTGCATATATCTCCAGGCTGTGTTGCCTAAACCCAGGTTGGAACTACTAAAGTCTTGAAGGAAACTGTGATATCCCTAAGGCATAAGTCTGAAAGACTAGATATGTCATAAGCTGATTACTATTAAGGTTCTGTATTCATTCTAGCACAGCCATGCATGGTACAGTTTGCAACCATGAGGATAGCTTAAGGGAGCTTAGCATCAGATACTCTTATAAATATAATGGGGACAATTGTATAACTGACCATCTTGTCTAACCACACAGCTGTGTTTCAGGCAGGATTTAAAACTAAGCTATCACTTTATGTATATAATAGCCTAGTGAGTCATTATTAGCATGTTGCAGCTAGCAGAGAGGCACAAGGTGTTTGGTAATTATTCCATTCATATTTGATATATTTACTGCAGGGCAGTGTTGGCCTATTATGTGTGTCATCTATTGGTCAGCTTTGCTGTACTACTTATGACTGATTTCTCTACTATAATTGTAAGCTGTTCTGCTGCAGCTTTGGTAGTAATGGCTTGCATTTAAAGTTTCTGTATGGCTTTGTCAATGTTGCTTTTGCTGCTTGCACAGAGGTCACTGTGTTTTTGACTACTGTGACAAGGTCCATAGTTATGACTGCTTAGTATCGTCTGTTCTAAAAATCTCTGGTCTTTGTGTTCTGATTCCACAAAAGATGCCACTTGCACTGTAATGTAAGACCTAATGCATTGGAGGGTGAGCAGGGGAACAATGTGCCCGTACATCCAGTGTTATTGCCCTGTCACCTTGACTTTATAATTAACTTTACATTACTCAGTGGCATATTCAACCATGGGGATGTCAGCCTCCTTGGAGAAGTGTCAGGCCTATTTCCAAGTAGGTTCATGCAAGAAGGAAGGTACATACTGTGGTTTAACATTTGCCAGTGTGTATCATGTATACATGAATTCTTTAGTTAGTCTGTTTTGCTACTGGCTTGGAGTGAACGTCTGCATTTATTTTTTTGGCATGAATGTCTACATACTGCTATAACTGTATCATGCAGTGGTCTTTCTATTATATTTTACTGTTATATTCAGGTTTGTACTTGGAAAATACCTATTAATTGCTTTCAGACACTGGATCTTTTGGAGTTGTGGTGTTGGTAACGTAGTATGATGCAGGAGTGGGTAATTATGTATGTAAATTAATTATTATTGCCCAATTTTGGTTTCGTACATGACTGTGCACTGGTTTACTGCATCTTCCGTAGGCTATATGAGGATACTAGTGACCATGGTTGAGAACTTGGCATGCTAAGCTGTGAATGTTTCATTTTGGTACTTGTACACACCTCAAAATTCTACTGAAGGGGTTGCTTGGGCAAACGTTTCGTTTTGGTGCTTGTGCCTACCTGGATATTTTACTGAAGGGGTCCCTTTGGGAAATGTCATTATGGTGCTTGTGTGTACCTGGACATACTAATGAAGATGTTGCTTGGCGAAATAATTCACTCGTGTATCAGGGAAGTGCTTGTGCATACATGGTCAGACTGCTGAAGTGACCGCTGGGCAAAATAATTTATTGTGTCATTTTAGTGCTTGTGCATACACAATACAAACTAATGAAGGGATACTGGGGAAAATAATTCATTAGTGTGTCAGGGAAATGCTTTTGCATAATTGGACAAACAAGTTTGTGGATTCCAGCTCCGATATTAAAGGTGAGGCATCACTTTTAACAATGGATGCAAGTACCGTCATTTTCACTTTTTGTACGACTGTGATGTGTATTATGTTTTATTTTGTGTGTGTGTGTAGTGGCAAACTCAAAGTCAGCCCCAGGCATCACAAACTTAGCTCCACCACTGTCTGGTATGCTGTAGCATATCTGGATGATGCGATCATTCATTCAGAGTATCGGGTGTATCAAAAAAATTCAAGCTGTGTTAAACTTCATAATACAGACAGAAATAATCATCTGTGAATGTCAGGAAACTGGGGATGATGGGAGACAAATATTTATGATGTCTTTAGTTAGGAGGGTGGTAAAAACACAACTGCAAAAGACTGAGACCATAAAGAATCCACCTATACTTTCCACTAAAAAATAGGTAAATGCTTTCCAGGAAATAGCTGGGAATAGCAGAAGGTTTGTAATGAGTTTTGCAACTGCAGCTTGTCATTTAACAGATATGACACCAGGTAAAGCTTCTCTCAAAATGCAATGGTCCCTAGAAGCATACAGCGCACTTAATGAACTAAAAAGGATCCTATGTTCTGAACATGATTTAGTGACTTCTAATTTTACTAAAGGATTTACCTTATATCCTGATCCATCCAAGGTCTGTTTAGAAGCACTGCCTATTACAAGACATTCATCATGAGGCGTACCCCGTGTATTGCATCAGTGAGTGTATAAACTGTTATTAAAATGAAACACAATCTGCTTGTTGAATCTGTTCTTCAATGAATAAGTAAATTGATCAAAAATGGAAAAGTTTCCTTTTCCAAATGGTTAAAGTAAAATAAGTAAATAAATAAACATTAAGCTGCAGACATTTGTCTAAATAGTGGCACTGTTAGGGAAAGGGTGCTTAATGCAACTAAGGGTTGGGGCAGGACTAGAGGCAGCGTTAGGGATAGCACACATGAGTAAGGGTGAGTCAGAGAGCCTTACTAAACAAGATACACAGACCCAGAACCCATACATACATGCAAAACTTAGTATTTAGTATTTTCACATTCTTTTTATAAAGGACAAGTGAGGAAATCTTCAGTACATATGTACATGCATACACACACATATACACAAACATGTATGCATTTTGTTGCTAGACCTAGACTTAGGTGGGAAGTTTCCTTCCTTTTTTTTAGATTGTATGTGTGTTTTGTGTATGCATTGTGTGTACAGTAATTGCTTGTCTACACTGAGCTTGCCTAAAGACAGCCAAGTCTTTATCATATTTTTATTTTAAACTTACTGTAAATTTTGATGGTTTGGAGTTGTTTAGATGGGCTAAGGTGCTCTGGGATTGTGTATATGCCTTTGTTTTGCACATGCAGTGAATGCACTTTAGGTTTTTGTCAAAGGAACAATATACTTTAAAAATGATCAATACACGGTAGGTTCAGGTTAAGGCACTTTAATCTTGCAGCAAGGAGACAAAAACGTGCTAATACAGAGTTTGTCTGACTAGAATCAGGAAATGCAAGCATTTTTATACAGTTTCTAATAAGACATTGCCTACCAAGCTGACGTAGTAAATCACAAGTTTTAACATCATCATTTCGTAGTGATTGTTTTTGTAAATTTCTGCTTGTACTATCAATTTTTGTGAGAAGCTTCCTAAGAAAAACAACGTGGCCTTGGCTACCACCGGTTAGATATATGCAATGTTGCCATTCAAGGTACTATGGCTAATTTGAGCACAAAGCAAGTATAGATTGCAGTTCATTTCTCCAACAGTCATTTGTCTGTTTTATCTCTTCCTTCTGCAGCTGTGCATGTTCTCATACTTCGAACAGAGCTAATTGTTCAAAATCATTACATTATAGAATATGGCATTGTTCATTCATCCCTAGCAGATAATTACCTGCTTCTCAAGTACATTTCCAAAAGGCATAAACATGAATTTTGCTGTGCTAGCAGTTACTAGGTCAGAGGGCATCTTGCAAGTTTTCAGAAAGCACACTGCAGTTTCAAAAGCATCTTTTAGTCTCATATAAAACTAAGCTGTATATAAAATAGTGCATATAAAATAGAATGAAAAACGTGTTAACTCATTTAGTTTTCTAATTAGCATTAAGCACACACATTAATGCATATTTTTCTGACAGTTTTAGTGAGTAATATAATTATGGTAGATTGAGGAGAATTGCAGTAGCTTTGATGTTACTCCAAGAGTAATGTACATGAACTTCTGGTGATGTATCCAGAGTTTGCAGTTAGGATATATATATATATATATATATATATATATATATATATATACATATATATATACATATATATATATATATGTGCATATATATATATATATATATATATATATATATATATATATACATATGCACACACACACACATCTATTATAACTCTTCAAACATCCATTATGTTGGCATCAGTAATGATGTAAAAATGTTAAAACACAGAATAACGACACTTATTATGCAGGCTCCAAGGATTATCTCAGACTGGGCTAAGCCAAAAATAACTATTTTTGCAAGGGGAAAACCTCACTGTATTCCCCACGCCCTCTGCAAATTTACTCCAAGATCCCATAATGCCTGGGAATATGGAGTATTTCCCTACCAGGTAATGTTGATCTCATACACGTCAACCATCTCTTCCTGTTGACCAAATGGTGTTGACAAAATAGATGTCATCCTATTGCTCGTTCAACCTTGAGTAATACACCTATGACCATATCCATCCATCCGTCCATCCATCCATCCATCCATCCATGCACAACCCCTTTTTTCCATTTTTACACATGAAGTTGGGGAGTCACTTCTACCATGGCAATCATATAGACCCATTGCTCACACTGCCAGGTGGCTAGTCCTGCCATGGTTGTTCTTCCACACCACACGTACACATGCAAACTAACAACTACGGCCAGTTTAGAGTGTCCATCCCCCTACTGCATGTCTTTGGAATGTCAGAGAAAAATGAAGAACCCTGAGAAAAACCCATGTGAATACAGGGAGGATAGAAGACACCCCAGCCAGAAATCAAACCAGAGAACATCTTGATGTGAGGCAACTAACACTACCTGCTGCACCATTGCACTTCTCTTGCCACTGTGTCATCGATATAAGGATAGATAGATATAGCTATAGATATAGATATAGATATATGAGTCAAACAGCACTGAGCAAAATTCACTTTTGTCGACCTCTGAATCGTCAACGACTTTGGTAAAGATATACAGATGGTCAACAGAAACCAACAAACAGAAGTGTGATATCAACAGTCTCCAGAGTAGGGGGATATGCTTTTTCCTGGGGATTGTGTGATCTTGGAGTAAGTATATATAATTAACAGGGGTATTGGGTGGGAAGGCTTGACCCCCTGCTTTTGCATTGTATGTCCTGAGGATTAGCCTAAGAGCATGTGCTGTAGGGCATCAACATGTTTTTGTCAACTTAAATGTGTTGACATTAATCACATTGATGTAGCGACTATTTTTAAAAGATCCATATAAATGTTCAGTGTATATATACACAAACTCATACACACCTATGTAGATTAGACCATTTGAGAAAAACTATATAGAATAAATTCATATTACAAACGAAAGGCAAATCTTCATTTCTTCATAGAAATTTCTGTACTGCCGTTCCATAAGAATAAAGTCATCCTGGCCAGGTAGCTGGCAACACACAACTGTACCAGAATCCGATATGAATGGCAATAATATCCAACAGGCAGAGAATCCAAGAAATCCAGTATAGTAAACAAACACAATTTTAATGTCATAAACACACATAAAGTTGAGCGCTTTCGTCCCTGCAAAGAAGAACTTCTTCAGAACAACTGCTACGTACTGTTAAAGTCCTTTTATACTCCCATCTGTTACAGATTTAAAACAATTAAATAGTGTGTACTGCAGTACCAAACAGAACCTTTTGGACAGCATCTAAAAGTGAAAGTTGTTATACATATGTGCAAAGATAATAAGACAATGCTCAGAATTTTGACTGGTAGGAATTATTGTTTATAGATTATGGAAGTATCACAGAGTTGAAACATCCGAGTGACCACTGTTGTAGTTTAGCATAGTCATGCAAAAATATACAGAGATCATACATGCATACTTATCAAAAAGGAGACTTTATTGAACACTAGCCTCATTTATTTTTCTTAATCACCTTTTGTGATTAAATTACCAAGTTTTTTAATGCATGTATTTCTTCTCTGTTCCATCTAATCTATTTCTGGTCCCCAGTGCAGCTCTGAAATTAGGTCAGAACTGCTCCTGTCTTATGCTAGTGAAGCTATATTATGATGAGATATACAAATTCATCTTGCCATCTTACCTCTACAAAATCATAGGGAAAGTAGTGTTCATGAAAATAGCTATTATCATCATGTTTCTTCTATAGTTGCTAAATAATCATCCTGGGGTGTGGCATTTCATTATGTTCATCTTTTTTGAAAATCTCATGCCAAGATAAACAGTTTAATGTACGGCAGCATAACACATCAGTATTTACTTTGTACAGTAAAGCATCTGACTGTATAAATGGTGATACACCTGTTATAAACATACATGTTGGTCTTTGTGATAGATGCAGAATGTAGATGGTTAGATAATGATCCAGATACACATTTCTGTTTTATTTAATTGCTAATGAGCTAGTACCAGGAATAAAAAAACAGCCAAAATTGTAGCCGTGTATAGCTCCTGAACTTATTAAATAATCCAAGTGTGGTGGGCTGATCAAAGGAGCAGAAACAAAATAAAACATGTGAAGCTTTTAATGCCAAAGTACAATCACAGCCTTTCCATCTGACCCACAAGACTTCATAAGAACTAACCTTTCAGTACCAACACATTGCTTTTATGCTAATTGCAAATAATTAAAAAATAAAACATAATTGAATAATTGAATAATGCATCACTTAAAACTCCATTTAAAGCAGTCATAGCCCATAAATATAAATGACACATAAACAGCATAAAATATCTTAAAAGTGATATTCCCCTTCACCTATAATTACTATATCCTGAAGGGTATAAATAATGTAAAATGGAATATCCTGTTCTGTGTCAATAGCCCATTATTTCCACTAGTAATGTTTCTAAATAAATAATTCATAAAAAAATATTCATTAAAAATATTGTTTAAAATGTTTTCCAGCAACATGTTGAGAAAACATTGAATCAATCTCCCTATTTCCCATAACAAGGCTATATAAACCTTCTCTAAAATCATAATAAATAAAGTGTAAAAAAATATTATTGTTAAAATTACCACTAACGACCTTAAATTAAAACCTTTATAACTTTGCTGTCCTAAATTTTAAAATAGGTATGGTAGAAACATTTTTATTAATGCCTGGAGGGGTTGTGGTATTCAGTCTGAACTGCCAGTACAGTTCTCTATCCTCTCATCTAGTTTCCCAACAACCACCCCTTGAGTCTGGTACTACTATATCTAATAAGGCAAATTTAAATCCTGTAAAATTTAAACATACTGCAGAGTGCTTAAATAGAGCATTATTATTATTCTGATTCTTATATCATAATTATGTTCATAAATCCTTTAGTTCAATTTTCTCTCAGTTTTTAACTATGTAAAATGCTGAACATTTATCACTATATACAACCCCTACAGATACACAAGTTCCATTTCTTGATTTGATCATCACTTTTAATGGTTTTGTCTATATAGGTTCTATTGCCTAATAAAATGTCATCACAACAGCTACGTCTACCACATTTTGACACTTTTTAAATTATATTGCGTGAGCTATTGACAATTTTGCTCTTTTTCAAAAGCCCTTTAATATTATTTGTTGTCTCATATACAAAAGGGGGTTCTGTATTAAAGATTTTCCAATTACTACTTATTATTCTTGTTGCCTCACAGCAAGAGGTTCTCCTGTTCGATTCATGGCTGGAGTGCCTTCTGTGTGGAGTCTGCATGTCCTCCCCGTGATTGAGTGGCCTCCGAAAGACATGCGGGAATAGGTGTGTCTTCGCTGAAGGTTGGGCGTCGGGCTGGCAACTCGGCACCATAAAAAATCTACTGCCAATTATTAGCGGACCGGAGTTCCGCTGTGGCAGCCCCTAACAGACAAAAAGACAAACATTCTTTTAATGTCATCTGTCCTACATGAGTATTTAATGACCATAGCTCTTTCAAAACCATTTCAACCTCTAATATTTGTATTCATAGAGTCCCCACTATGAAACAACCCTTCACCTAACAATGGTTTATACCTTGATCCCCATTATTTAATAACTTCCATACAAATACTTTCCACCATTTTCAGGGGTAGCCTCTAGCTGTAAGTTTTTTCCATTTCAGTATATATTTTTTGGAGGTAATTCTTGCAATTCTAATGCTTTGCCCTTTAATAATATATTTTACAGGAAAAGGGGTGACAACTATTAAAATGCATGTATGTGTTTCTAAACTTAGGTTTTCTATATACATTGGATACAAACTCATTTTCCCCAAACTAATAGTTATGTCCATGTAATTACTTGCCTCTTTACTACATTGATATGTGAATTTTAAAAAGTTGTTGAACCCCCTAAAAAGCAAGTCCCAGAATTTGCAAGATGCAATATCACAGTCTTTGGTTACTTTTTCAGTGTATAGCTAAAGCAGTCCTTTAGCAAACCTCTGTTAGTGTCTGTCTGCTTACTAGCTAGCAGCAAGCAGCTGTACAAGTAAGGACTTTAGCAAGAAGATGAATATCTGAAAGTCTGTAGTCTGAAGTCTCTGACTTACTGACTGAATTTCACTGCAGTATATATCTCTTAGGAACAGAGAGGATTTGGAAATGTCTTTGTTCTGTCTCTGCAGGATGGTGATCAGCCTTTGCTCTACTTGTTTTTTTAACAGCATTTCTTGATGAACACCACAATTGAGAATTGAATGGGATGCAGTTATTAATTTCTTCACATCCTGTAAGTTTGTTACTCCTTTCAAACCTCTTGGCACCATAATGCCTGAGATGCAGAATAATGTATAGTGTTATGTATCCAAATCTGATGTTTTACTTGTGATGGCACTTTCTGGCCTGTGCTGAAAACAGATATTCAGTGCAGGTGTTAGTAGAATGCATTTTAGATAAGGCCCTGTATTTCAGTCTCAGATTGCATGTTTGTTTCTGAACATTCAGAGGCCTCTTTACTAGGATGCAGGGACCCAGACCTTTTAAATGGCATGGCTTTATGCTTTCTATTTTCAGTATTTTTGTTACATAGTATTACATGATATGCTGGGAAAATAGCAAGATTAATACACAGCAATTTATGAAGGCAGATTTAATAAATGTAATCAAGACAGCAGCAAAGACACTATGCATGCAATAATCAATGGTATCAACTGCAATAACAGATATAGCATTAACAGTATAACTATCGTTCGTTCATTGCTATTACAAATAATAAGAAGGCTTGGAGTTTCATTCAGATGATTTAATATATACAAACACATCAGGATGGATAGCAGCATCTTTAAATATCAACGAACTAACAGAGCTTACATACATACATACATGTTCACATCTCAACAGCTAACTACAAATTGGCAGTCAGGCTCTCATGTGCTCAGTATTTATACTCTAGTGCAAGCCCTTGGATAGCTTCTTAAAGGTATATACACAAATATTGATCTACATCCTCCATCTTAAAAAGATTGCCCTAAATGCAAAACAATGTTAAAGCTAGGCATGCATTACTATATACACTGGAAACAAAATACAATGTCCATGTGCAAGTGCTTCATATCTGCTGCAGGGTTTAGAGATTCAACCATATCTCGTGACATTACAGTTGGGACTAGATTTAGCAACAGGGACAGTCTGCAGTGCACAACTCGTATTAGGAACTTCTGGATTTATCATAGGAACAGAAATGTCCTCTGGAACTTCCTCTGGAATTGTAACACTGGACAAAGAGTCTTTCTCACAGGCTATTTGCTGTGGTATAGGCTCAGACACCGGTCTCAAATGCTTCCAATTCCACCTAAAAGTTGCTCCTTCTGATTCTATGATTCTTGAGTCTGGACCAATATTCTTCATGATACCAATCTAATCATAACCTTTGGAAGTCTACATCCTTACCATTTCTCCCTCTCATAATGTATTTAGTGGTCTACTGGTCTTATCATAGTAGGACGTCTGGAATAGGCTTTTTCAACTGATTGGCTTTCACTGATCTGTTGTTCTTGACACATGGAACCAGCAATTGACTACTGGGTTGTAATGTGGTTCTGGTTTGTCCGACAGAAGTCTCTGAGCAGGTGAACCAAGATGTTTATCAAGAGGATTATTTCTGAGAGTCAAGAGATTCACAAAAACATCAGTATTATCTCATTTTGACTTCTCAAGTAACTGTTTTGCACTTGAAACAGCACATTCTGCCAAACCATTTGACTGGGGGTACTCCCATTCTTCAGCATGTAAACTGTGTGTCATTTTCAGAAATAAGTTTGTGCGGACTACCATGTACAGCAAAATGACCTTTCATCTTAGTAATGACAGTACTAGATGCTAGGTTAGGAAGTAAGTCAATCTCAAACCAGTTAGAGTAAGACTCTACTAACACCAAATAATGTTGACCATTCCACTCAAAGATATCCTTGGCTACTGTCGTTCCTGAATCTGGTTAAGCTGAAGTTTCTGTTTCTGTTGATGAGGCTTAGCACTATTACATATTGAACAAGATAAAAGTGCTCTCTAAATGTCTTGTGACATAGAAGGCTAAAATACTGTCTCTCTCACCCTTCTTTTGGTAGATTCTGTTCCTGGGTGACCACAATGCAAGATAGTAATGTACTCAGGTTGCAAGGATTTTGGAATGATTACTTTCGGGCCTTTCATTATGATACCTTTGTCAGACAAAATCTCATCTCTGTATGGGAAATGAGGTTGCAGTTCTTGAGGTAAACTAGATTGCTCTGATAGCCATCCTTGATTGATAAAGTGGTTGAGTTTTTGTAAAACTGGATCTGTGGCTGTGTGATCTCTCAGCTCATCAAGATGTATGGAAGAAAAATTTCTCACTTCCATGATTTAAAAATCTTCAACCAATTGAGAACCTTGATTGTCATTCTGTTCAGAGGTAATTCTGGGTGATCTGGATAATGAACCAGCAAGATAAAGACGTTTTCCTTTCTTATAGACAAGATTGAAATTGTACTTTTGCAATCTCAGCATCATACATTGCAGTGTGGCTGGAGCTGAATGCATTGGTCTGGATAGGTCTGCCGTAAACATAATCATGGAACTTCGAACATGCAAACACAATTGCCAAAAGCTCTTTCTCAGTCTGGGCATACTGCTGTTCAGTTTGGGTAAGAGTTCTCGATGCATAGTCAACAACCTGATCCTTTTGTAGAATAAGTGCACCAACTCCAAATTCTGAAGTATCACAGGAAAGTGTAATTGGCTTGTGAACATCAAAGTATCTGAGCATTGATGGACTGGCAATTCTCAATTTCAGGACATCAAATGCTCTTTGGTGTTGCTCTAATGAAGACCAGGAGACAGCTTTATGTGTCAGCTCTCTGAGTGGTGCTGATAGCTGGCTCCAGTCTAGAATGAACTTGCCTAGGTAGTTGGCCATGTCAAGAAAACATTGCAGGGCTTGCACATTGTCTGGTGCTGACATCTTGAGAATGGCTGCTTGCTTTGAAGGATCTAGTCAGAGGCCTGTACTCATAAATAAATGAATAACATAAGGAGCTTCTTGTAGCCATAATTTGCATTTCTGCACATTGAGCTTAAGATTTACTTGATGTGCCCTATCTAGAAGTTTTCTGAGGTTGCTGTCATGTTCTGCTTCGTCATGGCCCCCTACTATGTCGTCTACTATGATAGCACAAGGATACCCAAAAAAAATTTGCTCCATTGCACGCTAAAAGACTTCACTTGCAGAATTTATCCCAAATGGCATTCTCAATAATCTATACATGCCAAATGGAGTACTGAATGTAGTCAGCAATGAGGATTTCTTATCAAGCTGAATTTGCCAAAATGAACTTTTTGCATCTAAGACAGAAAAAATAGTGGCATTTAGCATCAAGGCTGTGACTTCTTCGATTGTGCACATTGGATGAGGTCTTTTTAGCGCTTTGATCAAATCTCATGGATCAATACATATTCTGATGTCGTCTGAGCTTTTCTTATGAGCTACCACCATGGAAGATATCCATTCATTTGGAGTTTTCACTGAAGAAATTACACCTTGTCGCACCACTTTATCTAAGTTGGCTTTGACTCTGTCCTGCATGGGTATTGGAACTTTATGTGCTGGCCTGATAACTGGACTGACCTCTGGGTCTAACTTCATGGAGTACACAACTGGAAGTTTGTCTAGTTTGTCTTGGAAAATATCAGCATAGGTAGAAAAACTGTGCTGGGCAAAATTAGAGTAGTGGTCTTTTAAGCTAACATGATGGACTTCCTTACTAAATGAAATCAGTTCCATTTTCAAAGAGTCTTTAAGCCCTAATAATGACTGAATGTACCTCTTTGACCACATAAAAAAATAAGTCATAGCTTCTTCTACTTTGCTGGAAGTAACAAGAAAGCACTACTGAGCCTTCAGTTTCAATTTCTTCACCTCCATAAGCAACAAGTTTTGCACACCTGCCAAATCAAGCCTTTCACCTTTACATACTTCAGCATATGTTTCTGCAGACATAATGCACTTGGAACTTGTATCAACTTTGAGCTCTGTGGGTTTGCCATTTATCCAAACAGTACAAAATACTTCATTCTTGCCCCTTAAATCTACTGCATTGACCATTTCATGAAGCACTGACACATAATCAACATAAAGAGTAGGCTTATCACAGTCTAACTGATCAACTCGATTCTTAAAATGTTCCCTTTTAATAAAAGAGTATGGGCCTTTAGATTTACAAAATCTTTTGAAGTGATTCCATTTATTAAATTTGTGGCATTGTTGGCCAAAAGCTAAATACTTTTCCCTTTTAGATTCATGATTAATGCCACAATTACGACAGTTGGCAATGAAAGTGGATGGGGACCCATGCTTTGAGTGTGCTGACTCACTCTTGTCTTCACTTAGACTGTGCAAAGTCTGGAATTTGCTAGAAAGTTCTGGGGTTTACCAGTGAGTGCTGCAGGGGTTACAGTTGCCATGTGCTTGGGCCGGTTTCTTTTAACCACATGCTGCATACTATCAACATAAGCATTATCACTGTGCCTTCTAGAGCTGCTCTAATTTGTAAGCATACTTGTGTGCTTTTCTGTAAGCTCATATATCTGAAAAATCTCAATGGCTTTATTCAAGGTTAAATCACTGTCATGAAGCAGAATTCTCACAGTATCATCTTTTATACCACACACAATTCTGTCCTTTATCAACTCATCCCTTAAGTCACCAAATCTGCACATTTTAGCTTTATTTCTCAGGTCAGTTATATACGCTGCAAACGTTTCACCAGGCTTTTGATCCTTTGTGTAAAATAAGTACCTTTCTATTGTAACATTTGTCTATGGGTTACACATTTCTCTAAATTTACATTTTAAGCAAGTTTCCCCCTCTCCAGCATAAATAGCAGGTGCATACACAAATGAGCATTCCCTTTCTATAGCTTCTAATCCAACTAAATTAAGTAGAAAAAATGCCTTTGTATGGTCATCTTTATGAAAATGTACCCTGTATGAAAATGTCGTACTCTTGGTCAAACATTCTCCAGTTCTCAGCAATATTACTGTCAAATACAAGTGCACTAGGCTTTCAAAATCCATCTGCCATGCCCACAAAGTATACACAAACACACTGAAATGTAATTATGTACAAACTGTGCTGTGAGCTTGTAACAACATTCAAATGTACAATAAACTCTTCAAAATACTTTACTTTGTGAAATATGCCCTGTAATGGCTGTACTTTGTGAAATATGCCTTGTAATGGCTATACTTTGTAAAATAGCTTTACTGTAACACTGCACAAATATGCAAACACTTTATACACATCTGAAAAACTTGGATATCTTTGCTCAGTACGAAAATACATAGGCTTTATGAAAAGTGCATTTGTTCCCTTTATTTTATTTGTTTTATGCAAATGGACTTTATTTTAAACATTTTCCATGGTAATCTGAATATTTTTATCAATATCATACATATTTGTTTATGCAAAAATTATTAAGAACGTTCTGTATGTCTCGTTTTATATTATGTGAATAAGAAATAGTGCTGAGCAAGTTTTATAGCTGAAATTCATTTCTGACCTATTTTACAAAGTATGCACAGTTTATGGATGGTCCACTCATTTATATTCCACTAACGTCTGGATAAGTGCCTTAAATAATTTTTGCCAATCCGTTTTAAACTGCATGCCCCTTTAGTATGTCGGTTCTGACTTCAGGCCCTTTGGATATGTCATTTCTGATACTATGACCTTTTGGATATGCCACTTCTGCCACCATGTCACTCATTAGTCACTATTACAAATAAGAAGGCTTGGGGTTTCATTCAGATGCTTTAATACATACAAACACATCAAGATGGGTAGCAGCATCTTTAAATATGAACGAACTGACAACAGAGCTTACATACATACATAAATGTTCACATCTCAACAGGTAACTACAAAATGGCAGTCAGACTTGCACGTGCTCAGTATTTATACTCTAGTGCAAGCCCTTGGATAGCTTCTTAAAGGTATATACAGACATAATGATCTACAATAACCATGACTAACATTTTGGTAATGCATACATTTATTTTCCTTTTCAGTCAAAAGGGTTCTCTTTCCTCCAGGTCTATATGACCCAGTTCAGTTTAGAAGTGACAAATATTCTCCTTTTCAGTGTCTTAACATTTCTCTTGCTTTTAAAGAACTGTCTGAATAGCTTTTATGCAAACGTTTGTGGCTCTTACTGATGAAATAAATTCAATATAAGTACAGGATAAGCCTTGCAAATTACATTTTACTTTTGAAATTAGTTGCACAAATAAAGCAACACTGCAGACTGTCATGAAGGCCAGGAGTTCAGAAACCACATTGTTATTATGACTAACTATATTAGGCAATACTTCAGTATATCATTGTGCTTCTCCATGTGTACCCAGCATGTGAAAACTCAGAAATCATCCACTAATTCGTCATTAAACAAGTGAATTGTTATTTTTATCTACTGTTTCAGAAAAAAATTCCCTTTTCCAGTGTTGCATGATTATGGAATTCATATAGTTTAGTGTAATGGTGAGTGTGGAAGAGAGTTGAAGAAGAGAGTACAGGCAGGATGGAGTGGTTGGAGAAGAGTGTTAGGAGGGATTTGTGACAGACGAGTACCAGTAAGAGTGAAAGGGAAGGTCTACAAGAGGGTAGTGAGACCAGCTATGTTATATGGGTTGGAGACAGTGGCATTGACAAAAAGGCAAGAGTCAGAGCTGGATGTGGCAGAGTTAAAGATGTTAAGATTTCCACTGGGTATGACAAGGGTGGACAGGATTAGGAATAAGTTTATTAGAGGGTCAGCCCAGGTTGGAAGGTTTGGAGACAAAGCCAGACAGGCAAGATTACATTAGTTTGGATATGTGCTGAGGAGGGATGCTGAGTATATTGGGAAAAAGATGCTAAGGATGAAGCTACCAGGTAACAGAAAAAGAGGAAGGCCTAAGATAAGGTTTATGGAGGTGGTGAGAGAGGACATGCAGGTGGTTGGTGTGGCAGAGCAAGATGCAGAGGACAGGAAGAAATGGAAACAGATGATCCGCTGTGGCGACCTCTAATGGGAACAGCCGAAAGATGATATATAGAGTTCAGATAGTGTGGGGAACAGTCCCCTGAAAAAATCCTTATTTTGAGCTGCTCTTCCATTGGATGTAATGGGAAACATCCAAGACAGTGTAAGAAAGGAAATGAGATATGAGAGACTGCATTACAATTTCTCATAATAGATATATATTATCATCACCCAGAGCATTGACATATCTCAATTGTCATAGGCACTTTATGTCCATGCCAACTCCATAGCATAACTGGCTAAAGCCTTTACTGTGGACACGGTTGACCTGACTTTGATTAGTGGCTTGGGTACATATAGGAGCTAGCAGGGGAAGATTGGAGTGAGAAGTTTCTGTTGGCTCAGCCATCTTTGGGGTAAGGAAGTGGCTCAGGTTCACCATTTGGGTAACACTTAGTGGGAGCACTAGGTGTTGCAGCCACAGAGCATGAACCTTTGAGCATGTGCTCTCTATATGCACACTAGCATGTAGCCCAGACAGCAAGTGGAGGCACACACCCTGAGGCCAGCATAGAGCTGCTATGAGTGAGGAATTTGTAGGAAGAGCATAGGCTGCCACATTGGATGTGGAAACTGGACCCTCCCTACCTCCAGACTCTTGCTATAGAGAGGAATAAATGGCCTCAGAGGAAGATAGAATGCATCAAAGGATTCATGTTTAGCCCAGGGATGCTTGGCTCTTGCTTCTTTCAGAATGAACAGGCCACAGGGCAGGTCTAGTGGGGTAATAAAAAAAAAAGGAAAAGAAAAAAACAACATTTTATGTCCCACAGGGTATACTAGGAAGTTTGTATAAGCTCATTGCTTCCCTTACTTAAATTACTCTGACTAGTCACCATAACATCCATTGACTGAAGTTTCATTGGGTCAGGAGTTACTTTCAGCTGTAAATCTAAGTCAGATTTTCGTTGCAAATTTCTTTAACTCCTTTGTAATACACATAGCATGATATACATTTGTGTTTGTCATCAGATAATTGCTGTTACCTCAAGAATTTTTAAGCATTCAAAACACTTTCCTGATTTACCCTTGGCATTACATATGTGGTTGAGATTGTTGAGCCATAGCTTTGTATACAAAATGTCAAATAAATACTTGATGGCTGAAAGCCCTGCAGCCTATGTGATTTTTAGCAGAATTCCTACCACTAGAAGGTCTTTCTCAATGTCTTCTGGGTATTAAATTTCAACTCCTAAATTTCTGGTGTGGCAGTCTTCTCCCTAGATGTGCCATCCCATAGGTCCTCCCAACATTCCACCATTTTATATGCCCGATTTCAGTCAACCATTTTACATTACAGTTTGACAAATCCCATATTCACTCTTTACAAGGCATTTTTTTCATTTTATGTGTTCTCTTCCCCAATCATTTTAGTCATCCGTATCCCTGTTCAGGAATTTCAGTGTTTGCTCATACGCTGTAACCACTGTTCTGCTGTATTAGGCTTCTCATTTGGACTGCATACCATTCTCTGCCTCAGGGTTGTGATCTGTTTTTGCAAACTTTCAACAGTTTGTGGTGTTGCCAAAGATTCTGTGGCATATCTACAATCTCATGTGAAAGGTTATAACATTAGCAGAAGGTGCTACTGTATTGAAGCCAGAGCTTATAAAAGCATGCTTTAGAAGTGTCTGAGTAAAGATAGCCACTTGGAAGCACTTGTGTGCTGTGGGCATTACTTTAACAGAGTTTCTGGACTTTTAGTGAAATACTGTGTCCCTCTGTTTATGGAACATTAAGTTTTTGAAAGAAGAAGGTATATTTTATGGGTTTTTTTTAAATGCCCTACTCATTCCCTGCCATAGTTTTCATGCAATAAAGTGGTGGCTAAAGACAAATATCAGTATTTGTAAGAACGTGATACATGCTTCCATATCACCACTAAGGTTGTCATCTCTTCTTCTGATTTATTCCCCCCTTCCCCACATGGATAGGTGAGACAGCAAAATATCACTGTTTTTTTTATCTGCTTCACAGCATCTGGGCTGAGAAGTCAAACCCAGGTCCCCTGGGTCAAAATCAGGACTCTGTCTTTTGCTCCAGAGCTGACTTATATGCTTTTTTATCAGGACACCATTGCAGAAAGGTATTTCATTTGATACACTTGCTTGTATGAACATAATCTGCACTATTGTTTTTTGTTTGACTTTACAACAAAACTATTTATTTTTGGAACTTGCGGGTTTGGGTGCATTCATATTCCAGTGTGTGTGTGTGTGTGTGTGTGTGTGTGTGTGTGTGTGTGTGTGTGTGTGTATGTATATATAAAGTATTTAAAACCGATTATTCAGCTTGCATGTCTGTACAATTCAGTGGATTAAAGCAATGTATATGCATGTTTATTTTGTGTAAATAGTGTGTTTGCTAGGGTGCTGTTATATAGAGGTCCTCACTGGCCCTGGTCAGATAAATGTGAGAAAAAGATTGTTAGATGTACTTATTTAATAAATGCTTAGCTTTGAATGTTGTGTTTTTAATGCTGATGCATTTTATCTGAACCAAAATGCAACATGTAATGTGCTAGTATTCAGATGTGTTGAAATGATTCTGGGTGATAATGTCATTCTCGCACGTCCTAAAGAAGTCCTGATTTTCTTTTTGATATTGCCCTCAGGGAGTGAAAATTTGATAATGTTTGCAATATGAACCAAAATATGCTTATCCCCAGGTATAAGAAAGTTGAAGTGTATCTTTCACAGATATGCTGAGCATTTTTTGTATTTAAGAACTATTACTCTGTTACAAGGTAGCAGGTAAAAAAGAAGTCTTATCTAAATGTGAGCACTCAAAATGCAGAGTGTCAACACGCCAAAAAAAAAAAAAAAAAAGATAAAAAAATGCAGAAAAGCCAGTCTCAAACATCCTTCTTCTCCCTTAACCTTTTTTTTATAAGGTCGCGCCACACCTAAAATTTATATTTACTAACTCCAAGATTGTCATACCCCAGATAAAACAGAATATGCAGATAAATCTCCATCTCAGACTTAGTATATATAAGTCCGTTTTTTGTTTTTTGTTTTTTTTGTTGTCCATTTGGTCTCTGCATTACAGGACTTGCTATATCAAGTCCTAACATTTCAAATTGTTACCATTTTTGATAAGTGAGCAGGTAGCTGTGCCAGTACCATGTGTGAATTTTCTTGAAAATAGCTGAATAAGCAAAAATATACAGAATGTTTTATAATGAATATTTCAAGAAATTGGTAGACTGCTAAATGCATGTATTTTTGTTTATTGTGTAAAGTATGTCTCATGAGTCTGGCTATACAACAAGGCCCCAACTCAAGAAAAGGGATATAATTACTTAACCAGCAAATCGTTTTTGATTACTGACATTTTTAATTTAGATGTGGGGGGGGGGCTTACCCTCCATCTAAAAAAATAAGTTTAAAGGAGAAGGATGTTCGAGATTGGCTTTTCTGCATTTTTCATCCTTTTTTTTGTTTTGCCTGTCCAACATCAACACTCCCCCTAGAGGACTCAAGCCTATTCATTCCAAAACTGTTTTTGAATTCACTATGGGGAAAGTGTGGGCAGCATCCAAATTTGTTAAATGCATCTTTCGTCAGTGACCCACCTGAACTTTATCAGTATCTTTTCAAGGACTGGTAAAATGTACTGAGTGTATATCTTATTGATGATGGTACGGATTCAGTGTAGTGGAGGATGCTGGTAGCTCTATTTCCAGTATAACCAACATCACTGAAATAGCAGCAGCTTTTATAGTGCCTATGTCGGACTTCAGTTTTATACTTGAGAAATGCCAGGAACAGCTTCTACCATGACACAAATTCTGTCATATTTGTGACCAGTCCTGGTGATTGTAATGAATACCATAGCTAGGTCATCTGTCTGATGTCCTGTATAGTTCCCCAAAACTGGTGCCAGCTCAACTCATAGCTGAGTACAAAAAAAAAAGTTTTCTCAAAGCTGAGGACTGAAAAAGAAAGGACAAAGCTAACTCTCCATTCCTGTAACTCTAACATTCTGCTTACTAAAACTGTAAAAAGCACCACAAATGCAGTATTGGCATTCGTTTATATAGCTGTGACATCCTGGCAGCTTCATAAAACAATGCCACTGCTACACTACGCTACCACATCTGCAGATTATGCCCCCTGGCATCTTGTACCCAGATTAGTTTCCCCTTTGCCTCACTTATTTTCTGTTGTGACTGTAACCCCTACTCATGAGCTTCCATCAGATGACTATATCCTACAGTTTGTATCAGGTTATTCAAACATTCATGGGTACAAGCTAAGCAGTGGAAAGATATATTTGAAATGTAAGGAAATTACTTTCAGTGTTGCAAATAGTGAACAGGTTAATCATAACTGCTTGAAGCCCCAGTCTGAGCATTTATCTGACACAGCAGTCCAACAGGAGAAATGGTACAGTCAGTCACTGTAGGCCTTAAAATATTATGCATAATAAGAAAAACATCATTATAGAAACCAGACTCGAAAAAAAACATATTTAGGGCTTTCTTCAGCAAAAGGGCATTAAACAACGCCTTTAACACACTACCATACGGCACTACCTATTCTATTGTATTCTGGTGGGATCTTGAAATTGTGAGAGGAACTATATTATTTAATAAGAATCTGCTAGAAGCATGGCTCAATGGGTTAACAAAATTTCCTAAAAATATAGTGTAGTGTTATGAATACTGGCAGTCATATACAAATCTGCAAGGATAATTTCCACGATAAAATATGTTGATGGAATCCCAGACTCTCTATGAATTAATTATCCCCAGCAAAGTAAATCTTTTAGTTACAGGTGATCTCATGAAATCAGCTTCAAAAACAATGGCATACAAAAACAATTTACCCAGTACTAACATTACAGAAATATAAATGTTATGTATCTGTGCAAAGAAAAAATATGCTGTGCTATTCAAAGAACCTGGAGACAAGTTACAGGCAAAATAAGCTAGCATATCAGATATATCATGGGAAGATAACAGTTTTTGAAGAAAATCATTTGAAGATGCAGCTCATAAGCTCTATGGCTACCTTTCAGCAAATTTAAAAGTTACAACACTTGAAGCTTACCATTCAAGAAATGATCTGTTTCCACCTGACTTACCAGTAGCACACTATGAAAAAATGGCACAAAAAAGTAGTGGCCAACACGGAAATGAGAACCATATCATTAGACTTAATATAGTCAGATTTTGCAAATGTTGACTTGTCAGCACATCTAAAAACAAGTATATAATGCTTAAATTGTTGTTGAAGGGATTATGGCACCACAGAAACTGGACTAACAGAAAGTGGAGATATGCTCAGCAGTATACAATTCCTTCAGTGTTTCTTCTTAAAACCTTTGAGGTGATCTAACACCATACAGGGTTTATTACTGACCAACTACAGTGTGTTTTATGCCCCAGACCTGCACAGAATGAGGATAAAAAAATATTGCTTCTATAGTCCATTAATTGTCTGGAAAAATTAGCATTTTCATGTCACAAGACTTTATGGGGGAATCATCTTCTCAACATTTCTGCAGATTTTACTGGCTTCATTTATAAAGGATGCAGTGTACAAGGATATCTCTAGCTGTCTTGTAGAATGACATATATTCCTGCTAGCTCTGTACAACAATTTGTGGAAATTATATTATGGCAGAGTCTTCATCTTAGAAAAAAAATGAAATCAAAACAATTATGATGCAGCAGCAATTTACTGATTACCTAAGAGTAAGAAGCCATGAGCATTAACTTTCCTGCTATCTCTACAGCCAGTTTGGTGGTTATGGTCATCTTGAGGCAATGTAGTGATTGCTTTATGTTTACTGACAACCAACTTATTCTCAAACAAACTAAAAAGAAATGTGAGAGGGTAACCTATGTTCTGATTGAGTCCTGCAACACTGAGCAGCATGTTGCCATCCAGACAGTATTGAACGGTCATGTTAGTGATCGACTGAAATAACGACTAGAGAAATATCGATATACAGCTGCAGCACACTCCAAAAGTGTCAGAAAGTAAATAAATATGTTGCAGTTATAATAGTGAATGGGAATAGGAAGGGACCATAACTAAAGCAAAATAAAAAAAATTTCCAGTATGCAGGATCAAACCTACAATACTTCCTATACAATATATAGCTCACCACCATTATGCTAGCATGCAACTGACAGATGCTACAGTATTTCTTTACTTCAGTAGTAATGATTTTGACAGTGAATGCTACAGCATTATCTTTTGCTATTCCAAATCTTCTCTAGTCGTTATTTCAAACAGTCGTTGATATGGACATTCGGCACGGTTTGAGCAACAACATGCTGCTCGAAGAAAGGTGGTTCAAAAAAAAGTTAGGAGGTCATGTGACAGATGTGTTTACCTATTCATTCTCCTTTATAGGAGCATGAGTGAGGCAAAGCATGATTATTATCCAGGCAATCATTAGGAATTTTCCATTTTCTGGGCCTAGCCCTTCTACTCCCAGCTGATGTGCATAGTCACAGGTACAAGTCCCTTCTATACATTCCTCACTGAGCACACATTCCTTCACTTGCTCCATGCAGGCTTCTCCATGGACATGGCCTGTCAGTTTCAAGTGCATATCATCAGTCCTTGTTCTGCATTCCATGCACCTCTTTGTCTGATGAGCCTTGGCATAGCCACAGACCAGACTGCCTTCTCCTCAGAGCCTATGCTGGCCAAGCACTGCTACCCTTCCTCATCAGCCCACTAGAGCATTAGGTTACTACTCATTCCATTTTCAGCCAGGTCACAGTCAGTGTGTGCTGTGGGACTGACAGGTGTGAACTATGGTGGACCCATGGTGAAGTTTGCAGCACATTCATATGTCATATTTCTGCGGCTTACTGGCTACATAAGATTTTATCCTTGTCTCACTGTTCGATGTTTTCAGCCAGAATTTGCAGTGAAGAATTTTCTACAGGATCTTTGATCAGTCATCAGTCTCCATGTTAGTTTCAAATATGTTTGTACAGACACTTGAGCTGGGTGCTTGCAAATACTTTGATGCACAATGAAACAATGGTTCACTATGTAAGAACAGAAATTCAAAGGAAGGCTCAAGGAATTAAAGAGAACTCATACCATGCACACTTACAAATGCTTTGTAGTAAGGATCAGATGGTAGGGAGTGTCAAAGATTATTCCTGAAATACCCGGATATGCATTTGGAGAAGTGCTAGAGAGTGGTAAAAGAGACAACATTATTACAGCAGCACTCCAAACAACAGAACACCAGGGACAGTGATTACCCACTGAAAATTCTTATAGCATAGTGAGATAGTGCTGAATAAGGCTGCCACTTAGAAAATTTAATTTACAAATATTGACATGAAACAGATTGCAAGCAAGTTTATTTTGTCCAGCTCCCCTCTCAGATAAATAACCGCACCAATTAGGATAAATCAACAAGTTTATTTGATCAAGTTGTTACATGAATAGCTTCAATAACATTGAACAGCATGCCTTAGTTTTACAACATAAAAAGTTTCCAGGAGACATTTAACCCTGATGCAAAGCAGAGTTAAATTAAACTGCTTACTTAAACTCCAAAACACATCAGAAGCAGTGTAATTCAGCTCACGTCTATAACACCAAACCAGATAATCACCAAAGTATGACAAAACAGAAACTACAGGGAGAAGGGGGGAAGAGAAGAGGGGTTCATCCCAATCCAGCTTCTCTACTACCCCATATCAACTTTAAAATCCAGGGTGCATACAGAACCAAAACCATAACTCTTGATGGATAAGGGAGGATGGGATTAACAAACCCATGCCAAATGTCTATCCCCTTGGAGCCCAGAGAGCAGTAAAAACTCATCGAATTCCTCCCTACATTCTACCTCACTTCCTCCTCAACCAGATCCTTACCTTAAGTTTAATCCCATCCTCACCAAAATAAACATAACCTAGCCCCCCTTCCTTCCAAGCTCCCCCTGAAACTCTCCATTCAACTATAACCCTCCCCCTCAAGGGGCTATATTAGAACATCGAAGTTTTAAAACATTGAATGTTCTAATATCGACACCAAAACAGCGAACGCTGAAAATAGCGAAGCTGCAGACCACAGAATTTCTTCCTAGGGAAAGAATTTGGTTGGCCATTTATGTGGCTTCGCTATTTTCAGCACTGTGGTGGAATGTTACAGGTCGGGTTCACGTAAGTGTGCGATTGTGCGGATGTTAGGGTTAGGACGCGGGTGAGGTGAGTGTGCAATAGTGACAGACTTTAGGGTTAGGGTGGGGTAGGTGAGTTAGGGTTAGGGCGTGGGTCAGGTGAGTGTGCGATAGTGACAGACCTTAGAGTTAGGGTTTGGATTAAGGTAAGTGGATAGATACTAGTGTATGTACAGTTTAGTGTAGGGTTAGATTTAGGATTTTAAGTGTATGTGTGTGGATTGCTGTTTTTTTGGTGTGCTTGTGTTGTGTGTGTGTTTCTCGGAACAGCAATTTTTTTCCCAGGGAAAAATTTGCTGTTCTGAGCTTTTGCTGATATCATATTTCAAGATTCCAAGTTCGAGCTTATGGTGTTTAAAGTTTTGAAATTTTAATAATATGATATAGACCCCCTCCTCACCCCTCCCTGAGGTGTCTCTAGATAAATTAGCCTGCATACAAATTTCATTTGTCCAGATCCCTCCTCATATAAATAACCACTCAAGTTTATTTGATTAAGTTGTTACATGAATAGATTGGATTACATTCAACAGCATGTCTTAGTTTCACAATATAAAAAGTTTTCAGTAGGCAGCATTACCAGCTCACCTCCACTTAACGTGATGCAAATCAACATTAAATCAGTCCACTCACGTAAACCCCATAACACATTAGAAGCAGCATAATTCAGCTCACTTCTATAACTCCAAACCAAATAACCACCAACGTATGACCAAACAGAAACTAGAGGAAGAAGAGGGCAACAGAAGAGGCATTCACTCAAACCCATCTTCCCTGCCCAACAGCTTGCTATCAGGCTCTTCCCCTCATCCATGCTCATTCAAAGATTCTTGATCAGATTTTGCAAAAATAAAGTGAGATGTACATTAAACAAATCTAATCCAAAATGACTCAGGTGTACCCCATTACCCCATTACCTCAGTAACAAATGAGATCCCTATAGCCAAAGTCTCTAGCATCAATGGAATAAACACCTAAATGACCTAACGTCCTAAAAAGCCTGTAATTTTAAAGCACTGGGCCTACTCAATACTCTTAAACTTGCTAGCATACCTCCATACTAACCACAGCAGATCTCCAACCAAACTATTGTCATAGTAGATGCTTGTGACTCAAATTCACCACATCCCGCACTATTATAGCTAATATTTGCCATTTGGGAATTACTCCTGGGTCATTACCTGACAAGTGAATGACCAATATGTGTGGCACTCCAATCAGTAACCGAATTTCTTCCATAATATCCATGAGTTGATATCACCTTAATCCTCTAATACCTTGCCAACATATGTTTCACCTGTGTCCTTGCAACCCCAAACTAGCTCTTTCTGGCCTGATTGCAGCTTGCTTCACAGCCCAGCACATAAAAGAGCGTCCCAGTATGACAATAATCCCTCCTGAATAAGAGAAAAAAAAATTATTGTTGCACAGCCCACATAGATCCTAGATTACCTAATATAACTCAAAAATGCCCTAGATGACCACCACTCCACTCTCTTGATTACTTCCATTGATATCCCCTACTGGGCTAAATCTGACACTCTTCCTATCTGAAATGAATCTGTCAAAAAAACTTTCATCTGGAACACCCTGGCAGTGAAGAGCCGCTCTAACTATACCTATGAATTGGCTGGCTTCCACCACCTTACCATTTCGGGTGTGGAAAACTAGGTTATTAGGCATGCCGCCATGTGAAATTTTAAGCTTCTTTAGACATGAAACAAGGCATAATAACTCCTCTACATTCTTACATAACACAGTCTGGGGGTCTCTCCCAACCTGATCTGCTTTTGAATGCTGCAACCAAATCAGCACCACTGAATGAAATATAAAAACATTCTCCCACAACAATAGCCTCAATAGCTCCCAAACCTGAAATGCCCCCCTCGTACATCCACAATGTCAGCACCATGCAAAGTATATAATCCACTGAACTCCCAACAAATGCAATCCTTTTAACATTATGCTAAGCATCTGCTTCATCATTGGAAATAGCCCATTGCCTCTCCTACCAAGTACCTGATCCCACCCCCTCAACATTCCCCCCACCAAAAAGAATTTAGTTAAATCCTCCAAACCTACTAACCTGGTAAACATGCTTATAGTTGCTAAATGCACCCTGACCAACCCAACTACCCTCCCCTCTGGACATCCATTTGTCAAATAATGCTGCAACAACTCGGTTGGCCATACTGTCTCCTCTGCAGACAGACTGCACACAAAATGACCAAAAGCCACATAGTAAGACTTGCAGAGGACATAACCCATGACTGCTGAATCAGCCAGTGGCAGTGACACTGGATTGACCTACACCTCTAGGGCCAACTCCCGAATCCTTTGAAACTGAAAACGACAAAGGCCATCAGCTATCTGTTTTTTAAACCTAAAAAGTTAAACCTGAAAAGGAAAAATCAATTAATAAAATTTTAAAATAAGTTTCTTTAAAACCAACAAAAGAAGCTTTGGCTTGGCAGGCTTCATTTGTAAATCATGAACTACAGCAAGGTTATGCAAATGGAAAATTACTTTCCTGTACCACAACTGTTCTTGCCAAACCACTGATGCTCCCCAAATGGTCATCATCTCTAGGAAAGCCACATCCTTCCTCAATTCCTGATCCCATGCAGCTGGCCAGTGGGCTGTGAAACACTCTCCATTAAAATATGCCCCCATTCTCTGTCCCCCTGCAGTGTCCATGTAAAATTGCAACTCTCCCTGATTGACCCAGCCTTTCTGCCAAAAAGAAATGTCATTGAAGACTTCATTAAATGTAGCCCACAGCTGCAGATCCTCCTTAGCTAGTCTCAAATAACCAAAAATATCACTGGAACAGGTACTTAGACACCAACGACTCCAAAACCAAGCAAAATAAGTACCACAGATGAAGGAAAATAGTTGGCTAAATTCCAAAGCTGGTTTAATGACAATGAATGAATAATGAGATGGTTTATTCATTCATTCATTGTTTGCATCTGATGAAGTCTTAGTAACGTAGATGAAAACACTGTGTGTGGAATTGCATTTATGTGTTTGAATTAACTATTAAACCAGCTTTGGAATTCGATCATTTAGCCGACTATTTTCCTTCATCTGTGGTACTTATTTTGCTTGGTTTTGGAGTCGTTAACTAGTCTAATAACCCTCACCCAATAATGCTTGCTTCTCCTACCCTTTAACATGTACGCTACCAAGCTGTAAAAAGTCCTACCTGGCCTAACTGCTCAGCATGCAAAATTCAGCAAGCCCAACAGCTCAATGGCTTCCTTAACCTGCACCTTGTCCTTCATCTTATACCTTCCCCTTCAGTTATCCCAACTTATCCTCTGGTAGTTAAAACAAACCAACCACCTGCATCAACTGTCAACCCTACGAAACATAGAGCTTTGTTCGGACCTTCCAACTTTCAGTGGGCAAGGGGGACTCCCATTTCCCTCCATAATCATAATGAAAGCGTGTAGCCCTTCTAAAGCTCCCACATACTCCTCACCCACTAATAGGAAGTCATCTAAGTAATGGACATCTCTCTGACTGGACATCCTTTGTTATCATATCTAGTACAGGGCTATGCTGAATTTCTCAAAAGCAGCATGTGCTACAGAGCAGTCAATGGGCATGGCCTGGTTGAAATAACATTTTTATTGACCACCATGCCCAACAATGGCCAGCCTACTTCCTGAACCAGAAATAAAAGGAAAGCTGATTCATTGTCCACCTTCCCTAGCCAAAGGTCCAAACAATCTTCTAATCACCTTGACAGCATCAACCAAAGATACATACTACAGTATGTTTCAATTTGTCTCAACTGTATGCAAGGAGCTTTTCTCCCCAGGCCTCTGCTGAAAATGGGCCTCGTGCCTAGTCGGATATTACCTGGTTAACAAATGAAATAAATAAATAAACTAAATACTACACCTATGCATCCATTTTGCAAATATAATTGTTGACTGACCCTCCTTTTTGGTAGGACAAAGGACGAATCATCCAAAATTCCCCAGGAGTCTTTTTTGGACACCTTAAAACTAGCAAAGGGTGGGATATAAAATGGTTCTGGGATCTTTTCTGCCCACAACTTCTTATCAACTTATCCTTGCAGAATGTCCCACACTAAGTTTAACCCTGTCCTCTCCAAAATAATCATAACTTAGGTCCTTTTCCTTCCAAGCTCCCCTCTCTAACTCTCTTTTTAACTACAACTCCATTCCTCCCTCCCCACAGTGTCTCTGGACAAATTTGTCTGCATACAAACTTCATATATAGAAACTGACCCCACCATAGGCTTCATTCAACATACCTACTTGACCCACTGCTCAGTATTTTGATATATCACCAATGCCAGTTGACCATTTGAGATGTGTCTACAATCTCTTAACTTTCTAAGTTTATCTACAATGGAAGTGACTTTTTTATTACATCTGACAAAGTATCAGTGATGACTAAGGGATTTGTACCTGACAAAGTTCATGGTCCACATGTGTTATCCATCTCAACTTTCAAGGACATTTTTGAGGAGTTTTCCTTATCCCTATGCTACCATTCTGATTACCTGGCAAAAGATGATGGGCATGTTGGGACCTGTCTGCACCAACTATTGTATTCCTGATGAAACCAGATGATGACCCATTCGATTTCTTCTCTTACAGGTTATGCTTACTGATTAATGGTGAAGAACATCTGGGGCAAAGTCCTGGTCATGTTTCTTGACCAGGTGTGCTTCCCTCTAGAAAGTGAGAGAAAGAAGGAGGTCATTAAAGTACAGAAGCCTTTTTCCCCATCTCAGGGTGTTTGACAATGTACTAGCAGCTATACCTACCAGCAAGTAAAATGTGTTTCCCTGTCTTCATTTGTGGAGAAAGAATTTGAAAGAATTCACTCTACATGTTTTGGGACTCCTCCCAAGATTTAGGATGTATGTACAAATCCTTCATAGAAATCCATTGGCTAGGGTCAGATGCAACAGAGCCTATTCAGTGTCTCGTGTCTCCATATCTTTTAACCTGGTACTATGGCCTTTGTTACATAACAGTTCAATATAAGAGTTCTTATATTTAATCTCCCACTAACCTCAAATAATTTTGCCTATTAAAATCTAATTAAATCATGCAGGGCATTTATGCAGGCCCTAAATCTTGAGTAGAATCCATTAACTTGTTAAGGTTAGGAAAAAAAAATTGTTCATACTACTCCATCCCCAGCTGGAAAATCTGGTTAATAGCTTGTCATCACCCCAATAGATTAATGCTATCAAGGTGTTTTGAGTCGAGTCAATGTTCAAAATGCAATCAGACCAAAGCAGATTTGTGTAGCATGATGTGGGAATATGAGAAGCTAAGGCCTTTCTGGTGAGTTGTTACGGAGCAGGTTGAGGTGTGGCTGGATATGAGACAGTCTTGCAATTTATAGATGTGTATGTGTTGGCTATTATTCCTGCCCAACTTTTACACAAGCTCAGCCTTTTTGCCTTTTGTATTCATTATCATGACTTCAGCCTGCCTAGTAAAACTGGAGGCAGGATTCCACACCAACTGCAGCACTTTTTTTTTTTTTTTAATTTCTGGTCTACTGAACCCCACAGATTAATGATATAATGCAAATACGGCACATCAAAATACAGAGTGAAATAATGTTGTTGGAATGAAACAAAGTGAATCTCAAGTGAATAATTAAGGAGGGAATGATGTGGGAATATGATGATGCATATTTCTGCACTGTGATGCAGAAATCTTTACACTCATTTTTTTCTAATTAACTCGTGACAGCTATGCTGAAATAGTCTCAGTAAGAAACTGAGATCCCTCATAAAATCCTCCAAAGCTAGTTACGAAAATAAAATTGGCAAAGATTCCAAAGAAAACCACAAGGCATTCTATAACTATGTCAAGAATCTAAATGGCAATGCTCAGATCTGCTCTGAGCTAAACAGAAAGGCATTAAATATACTTATCCCAAGGATATTGCCAATATCCTGGCAGATCGATTCAGTGCCAACTTCACCCCCCTCTCACTCCCTAAATGGCCCATCTCAATACTGGAAGATTGCAAATTCCGATAATAATGGCCACACAGGTAAAAAACACACTCCCCAAAGCTAAGAATACAGCATCCATGGGACCAGATGACATCCTGGGCTGTGTACTACATGAACTACAATATGAACTGGCACCTCACCTAAGTGTCATGTTTAATCATAGCCTCACCTCAGGTTTCATGCCCATTGAGTGGTGCAGAGCTACAGTTATCCCAGTCCACAAGGGGGGATCCACCTTGGATCCCGCAAACTACCATCCCATCAGTCTGATGAGCCTTATCTGCAAGGCCATGGAACGTATTATCATGGAACTTATAAACAAAGACATTGGCAACCCTTCAAACACTGGACCCCACCCAGTTTGGGTTCGTGAAGGGCCGATCTTGTCTCCTGAACCTGATTGACTTCTTCGAATCAGTCTCCAGAGCCATGGACAAGGGTAAGGTGGTCCACACAGCCTATCTAGAATTTGCCAAGGCCTTTGACACCATCCCCCACTCTGGAATCATAGATAAACTTACTAAGCTGGGCATTAATCCCTACATCACCCAATGGGTTGCTAACTAGCTTACTGATAGAACCCACACTGTAAAAGTAGCCAACTCCAAATCCAGCTCCAGACAAGTGACAAATGGAGTACCTCAGGGTTCAGTCCTGGGAATGCTCTTGTTTGGCATCTACTTCTCTGAAGTACAGGCCAACACTAAGGGACTCTGACTAACAAAGTTCACAGATGACTGCAAACTGGGAGCCATTATTGAATCCCCAAATGATGTGGATACTCTACAAAAGGGCCTTACAGAAACAGATGCTTGGTGCCAGAGCCATGGGCTCAAGCTCAATGCCAAGAAATGTATAGTTATCCCCTTTGGGGAAAAAACATGTACCCGTGAATTACCATATAGGTGGCAGTACACTAAACACCAAAAGTGTGATAAGAGACATAGGGACACAGGTGGACAGTGGTCTCACCTTCGATAACCACATCACCACAACAGTCAGGAAATCCTTCTATTTGCACACCTCATCACTAAGGGCTTTTCATCCAGAAAAAAGGAGGTCATTGTCCCACTGTACTCATCCCTCATTAGACCCATTATAGAATACAACGCCCCGTTTGGTATGTACCTCTCAAGACATCTGCAACAACTGGAAAGGCCGCAGAAATACCTCACTAAAAGAATCACAGGCCTAAAGCAGATGCCCTATGCTGACCATCTTAAAAAAACTCCAGCTATACTCTGTCACATATCGTCTACTCAGAGTAGATCTCTGCTTAACATAAAAGGCCATGTCAAACCCTGAGCTGTTGGACATGCTACACTTAAAGAAATCCCAATCCCTCAGAGCCACATGCTCCAGGGATCTAAACCTTATCATCACAATAAACAAAACATGCTGGAGGGATAGGTTCCTGACCCAGAGACTCCCCAGACTCTGGAATAGATTGTCCATACATGTCAAGCAGAGTGCCTCTTTGGCCCTCTTCGAAAGGAACCTTGACGATTGGATGGGAGAAAGGAAATTCTCCAGGGTCCAGGGAAGTAAATAGTGTGGGAAGAAATAGCCAGGGAATTGTTATGGCTAGGCTTGTATAGGCCCTTGGGCTGATAGCCTAGTACCAACCTATGAACCTATGAACCTATGAATTGGGAGATGAGGAAAAGCATCCTGTGACTCCTGGTTCTGTTTTTTTTTTCTTTCTTCTCTGCAGGGACCTGAGGTGCTGGGGTCTTTTTGTGGCATATCTTGGCGAGTTAGCTCTGGATTTACATTCAAGGGGATACATTTAGTTTTTCTTGTTTTGGAATTCTTGTTTCTTGTACTAAGTCATATATATTGAAGGAGGTTGGTGCCCTCCACTGAGCAAAGTACAGTACTACGGTCAAGATTTAATTACTAGAGTTGCTTTTTGCCTCTATTTCTCTCCAATGATTTGTCATTAAATATTTTAATATTTTAATAAATCATATCAAATTGAAAAATGTATAGACATAGCAGTGTAATTCCATATTATTTTCCTCAAGCAAGCCATTACTATTTTCCATATTTTATATGAGTGCTATTTTATGGAATAGAAATGAGATTTAATTCCCAGTGAAGAGGAGCTATACAATATTCAGGCATGTTAAACAGTTAAGTCCTGATATAATTCATATACAATTACAATTATTTGGCTAAACTAAATAAGAAGCCTTCTAATATTGTTTTTCCCCTTTAGAGTGATTCATAACATTTCAACAAGCAACTTATTTAGTACATAAACTCCAACAAAAATGTCACATTGGTAAATGAAACATGTTCTATCCATACAGGGTGACTGTGATGAGTAAAGCCTGTAAGCCTCCACCTGTTTTGTTAGCAAGCATAACTATACACAAAGATAAACTAGGCCTTCACAGAGGGTACGTTGATTCTGCTGGTAACCTGCATATCACCTTTTCTTCTACACTCTCTTCAGATAAACCGCACTCTACAAAACAAAAGTACTGAAAAATATATAAACTTTCTAAAAAAAAAAAAAAAGACTACGTAGAGGCTTTATGTTGAATTAACACAGCATACACTCACTACACTACCAGCATAATATACATACCAAAATCAAAAACATATGTATATATTAGGAGAACAGCAGACTATTTAAACAGGCATTAGCACTTTCCCAGCTTATATTTCAGATGCATTCCTCTTATCCTTGTACAGAATCTCACACTTCAAGCCTTATGAAGATCTCAAAAACTCAACTGATGCCATTTAAATTGGAGTGCAACCAATGTAGTAACACAGAATTACAACAGCTGAAAACCCATTAATATACTTGGATATTATAAAAATAAAGTTAGGAAGACATCTTACAAATTACAGCATTAGGAGCCAGGGACTGGAATCATTAACATCCTTCCTGTCAGCCCTGATTAAAATTGTTAGAAAAACACATAGAAAAGGTTCAAGATGTTAAATTGCTAATAGAGCTAAACAATTTTAAAGTAAATTTCTGTTCTAATCGGAATAAATGATTAAAGAACAAAATCAACATGCAGAGAATGTTCAAGAAGCATATCTCTAATACAACTAGCCCATGTTAAAGTAAATGACAATTTTAATCAGAAGAGATCTCTGTTAAGTAGCACAGAGATATAAGGCCCTCACTTTAGCCCATGCAACCCACATTTGATTAGTGGCTTGGCACTTGATGGCAAGGGCTAGGAAGATGGGCCTGCCTATCCTGAGAGAATGGGGTGGGTCCCAGAAAGTCCAGGTCACCACTTCCAACATAATCACTGCAGAAGAGCAGAGATGGTGTCATAAGGGCAGCAAATGAAGCTGGAATTATGGGGGAAGAACCTCCAAAACTGCTGATAGCAGCCCTTGTTGACCACTCAAAGGAGCAGGTGCAATCTGATAGAAGGGCACAGTCAGTCCCTGTGGTGATACTGATTCCTATGTCATCACCCAAGCGGAGGGATTGGGTCATTTATAATAATGGTCTCGTTGCCAGAATGCCAGCAACAGCATCAAACTGCTCAATGTCTATTTGAAAGATGGCACCCTTCCAGTGGTGCTCACCCTACGGGAGCTGAGGGGGACCTCTCATCCCTAGAGAATGACTGGGCATGAGTCTGACAGGGGAACCTTGATGGTCAGGTTGCAGACGGAGATTAAGTACAAAGAAAAACAATTTTAATCAGAAGGAATTCTTTAGGGATGCAATGTATGAAATACTTTGAGACTGGAACTAAGACTACACTGTCTTCCATTTATAGAATAAGGCAGAATACTACACAATATTTTATTCATGGAATTAAGCAGTACTCTTTTTAGGGATGGCTACTTCCCCCTTTACAGATTTTAGCAGGATTTATCTCTGCTATGAATGATTTTATGCAATCTTAAAAGCCCACCCCAGAAAAATGACCATGAAGACAAACAATAGCAGAACCTTAATATTCTCAAGTTAAAGGCAAAACCTTAATCTTCTCAAGTTCTCTAAGCCAAATCACAGAACACTTTGTAAATTCAGACTAAAAACTGTAAATTACAAAGTCTAGTAAAATTTCTTCAAAGACAATATCTCAAGCCATGATGAATTACAATATGACATCTGCGTGTTTACTTTATGAAATGATGAATTGATAATTTATGGAATGAAGTATAGAGTTCCACTAAACATGCACCACAAATACTATTTTTAATAAAGACCAATTTCAATTCTAAATGCAAATTACAATATGTTTACTGTTGCACTGTTTATAGAACATTTCCTGCTCTAAATGAAATAGTATCATGTGTCATTGTAGAGTCATACCTTGCAGTAGCACTTAAATTTACATTAAAAAAATTTCTTCAGTAGACAGAGTAACCCTGGACCATATTCTCTGATAAATTTTTGCTGGATATTTCTCAACCAAACATGGCTTCATTTAAATTTTCCTGTTAGCTTAGTGGGCATCACTGTGGTGCAGGAGTTAGTATCGCTACCCCACAGTGGTGTGTTTTCTGATTCAGCTTCTCGCTAGGAAACTATTCAAGAGAATCTGCCTGTCCTGCCTCGGACTGTATGCCCCTTTGCTGAATAATCCAGTTTCCTCACATGCCCAAAGACATGCTGATTGATGAACTCACAGTCTTCCAAACTGCCCATAGGTGGGGGGCCAGACACTGGTATGCACACCCATAATGTGACATATTGCCATCCCATCCATGAGTGGTTAGCTCTGCCTTACATACATTGGTTGTTACAATTAGCCTCCAGCTTTCCAAAATTCCAAACAGGATAAAGCAATTACTAACTAATGAATGAATGTTAGCTTTGTACTACAGGCAGTTTCTATCATCTATGAAAAATATACAGCAAAAGTTAAAATTTTAGGGCCAGCAAGGCGGGATAAAACCCTGATTATTGTTCAGACAACCCAAGTTCAAATAGCTGCTCAGATACCAGATGAAGCTGGCAGAGAAAGATGGGCGTGCCCATCCTGTGAGATATGTGGAGAGTAGTCAGCTGTGAACTGCTTCACTCCCTTAAAGGAAGACCAGTGATGCAACTATGAGGCCTCTGGGGTGCCATAGAGTGAAGAAGTGATAATTTGATGGTTACCTTTACTGCAGATGTGGGAAAAGCATGGTCTAAAATGGGGAAGGTGTTGTGGGTCTCCACACATGTACCCACCCAGGGCAGTGTTATGGCCATTACACATCCTTACTGCTACCATATCAAAATGCAAAGCACCTTCATGCTAAATGAATGACAAACCAGTCTAGATAGCTTCCCACCCAAACTGGGTAAAATTCCTGGTGTAAGAGAATGAATGGAGCACATATGATTGGGGGAAGTTTGATGATCAGCTAGCAATGGGAACAGAATGTGTAAGTTAAAATATCTCATTACAGAATCAGTTTATTTGTACCTCTTATAAAGCAGAACTTCTTTCTCCCCTTTTCTGGCAGACATAGTTTTGAATAACTTAGGTAGTCGGTTCCTGAAGATATTATATCACCAAGTATCAAAAATCTTTAATTATTTGCATTCAATCTTTTAGTTTGTATATTAAACCACAGTTACAGTCCTCCAAACTTTATGTGCATACTAAATCTGTTTTTCTGTGAATATTTTAAATGCAGGCAAGACAGCCTAGATTATAATGCTATTATATATTTTTTCTCAGTGTGACTCAACAAGTAATATCCCTTTAAGCTTAATTTAAAAAAATGTAAAACTTAATTTAAAAAAACAGCTTTAAGCGTTTTAGTGATCATGTTTACTTTACCCATAATTATGTAATAATACCATTATTTTACTTGCAAAATATATTTTGTTTAGTTTAAAACAAAGAAGAGGGAAGGGGACACTTACAGTAGGATATACAAAAACACACATGATGCAACTTTAAGGTATGTGCGGAATGTATGCCTGTTGAAAATCAAAAAACTTCTATCCAAAAAAGTAAGCCTAATTAACTTTTTTGAGATTCGGTGTTATGACACTTTCTAATATTGGCTATGGTTTTCCCCTCACAGAACCAATGTATTTCCTTCACATAAGCATGTTGGAAAACATTGCAATAACCTACTTTGCAAATTTCAATTACTTGTGTGAAATTTTTATAGCATGAAATGCCCTTTTATTCTTGTACTATATTTTTATAACTGGTGTCTTCCATTCCTAATTCACATCAATTCTATTGAATTTAGGAAAAACTGAAATCAGGTGTCAGATGGACAGACAGCTGTTCAATTCTTTTAGGTCCATGTTACCATCAAATCTGAGCCAGGCTCATTTTACCTCTAATTCAATGTAATCTCATTTTATAAAAGCCATATATATATATATATATATATATATATATATATATATATATATATATATATATATATCTATATAAAATCAGCAAGTATACAATACAGGAAACCATTGAGGAGTCCAGCCCCATCTCCACATAATATCATCTAAGTAAGTCACCTGGCCAAACAGAGATGGAGAGAATCAAGCTGTGGGTTACATGAAACAGTTCATTAACAGCTCATAGCCTCAATGCTCTTCACTTAGTGTCAGAACATAACTTCTAAAACATCACTTACTTTAACTTTGATATTAATGACAATATGAAAGCCACCCCCCCCCCAACACATCCTTCACACCTGTAAGAAATCCCTTTATTATCTCTTGTTTTACATCCTAGTTCATGGGATCATAGAAGGCCCTAATGCCTCTACAAGCCTAGCTATGTTATACCCTTATTCCCTTATGGACCAAGATATATAGTCTATGTTTGTGCGTGAATCTAAGGTCAGCATCGGCTGCCCCTGTCTAAGGGGGACATAGGTGAAACCCCTGGTGTAAATTTACAGTTTCCCATCCAATTGTCTAGGTTACATTTAAATAGGGTCATTGATGAGTTCTGTTTTACATGAATTGGGAGTTTGTTCCAGAGGAGTGGCAACCTCCGGAAGACATATCTGTCTCTACAACATTTCCTGTTAATATCATAGGCTAGGTTAAGATTCCTAGAGTGCGAGAATTTTGTCTCATTGGAATGCAGATGTGCAGCAGCTTCATCAAGGCAGGGTCTGAGACTGCTCTCTAGGCCAGGCACAAGTTGTCTCTAAGCAGTCTATATGATACTGAATAAAGTGATAGGGCCTTCAGTCTGTCCATGTAGGTCATGTGTTGTAGGCCCTGAATTTTCTTGGTGAGAAACTTCTGAGGTCTATCCAGTTGCTGCAGGTGTCTGGTGAGGTGATGACAGCAGAGTACAGAAGAGTTATAACTTTCATAGTTTAGGTGCTATACCCTTGCTTATGAGGTGTGCAACATAGAAGATCTTCCTTACTACTGTGGACACCTGATCATCAAAATTAAGGCTGCTATCAACTTGCATTCCTAAATGTCTCACCATAGGGTTTGAACTTAGGGGGATATTATTAATGTTGAAATTAGAAGGGATTTCTCCTTTGCCAAACAGGATGATAATTCATTTTTTTTTTGCATTTAATTTAAGTCCATGACTTTGACACCAGTCATTCGTCTGTGTAAGCCAATTTTGTAGTATGTTGACATCTTTGGAAGATTCAATGATTGCACCCAGTTTGTAGCATCAGCAAACCTGGTAAGCAATAGACCATCTATTTTCACCTGGACTTCTGAAAAATAGATACCAAACAGTAGGGGGTCTAGCACAGATCCCTGTGGAACACCACTGGTAACAGGTCAGCTAGTAGAGTTGGCATCCCCAACTTTGACTGTATGTGTTCTGTTTGTGAGCCATCTGGCAATCCATCTAGTGATGTAAGGGTTAATCTCTAGCTGGGTGAATTTCTCAATGATGCCTGAGTGAGGGATTGTGTTAAAGGTCTGGTCGAGATCGAGACAATCAGTGTGAATTGTTTTTCCTTCATCCAGGGCCTTGGTGACATTCTCAAAGAAGCCTACCAGGTTTAGCAGGCAAAATCTGCCCTCAACAAAGCCAAACCTGGTTGGGTGATGAGTTTGAAGGTTATCTATATCCTTGTTGGTAAGATCCATGATAATTCTCTCCATGGCCTTGCAGATAAGGCTGGTTAGGCTTATGGGTCTATAGTTCCCAGGGTTAGTTGAGGGACCCCATTTGTGCAAAGGGATTATGGTTGCTGTTTTCCACTCAGCTGGGACAAAGCCAGTACTTAGACTGAGAATGAAGAGTGTGCCCAGTGGTTCCACTAACTCCTGATTCTCACCATTTAATAAGCAGCCCGGGATGTTGTCTGGTCCCATACAGGCTGTGTTTTTGGCCTTGGAGTGTGTGGCTAAGACTTGCTCTCTGAAGATACTAGACAGAGGACTGGTGACAGGTATGTTATGCAGTATGACTGGTGGGGACGGGGGGGTGAAGCTTTCACCAAACCTGTCTACTAGCAAATTGGTGATGTTCTGAGGTTCAGTATAATTGGTACCATCCATAGCAAGTTCAACACAAAGCTAAGCCTTCCCTTTTAGATTTTGGACATAACTAAAGAATGCTTTGTGATTTACATTAGCTAGAGATGCTAATTTATTTTCATAATTAGTTTTAGAAGGCTTTAAAAGATATCTAATCTGGTTGTTTATGCTTTGGAGGGAGGTCTTCCTTTGCTGGGATCATGCCCTCTTGTTTTTTCGACAGTAGTTACTTTCTTTTTTTGTATAACCTATTAATGCTGGATGTCCACCAGAGTGGCTTATTTTTTCATGAGGATCTTGATTAGATCCATTCTGGTACTGCTGGGTCTATACATTTATGTAGGTGTTTATACAGGACATTTGGGTACACCTCAGTATGGGGGTCATTGCTGTCAGTGTTGGCAGGGGGTCTGAAACTACTGATGCCATTGCTCAGTAGGCTATAGTTTGCTTTGGAGACGTTTATTCTTAATTCAAAATTCTTGAGATGCCTATACTTTTGAAGTTATAAACCTTCTCACCCTTTGTTGAGTAAGCAAATGCCCAAAGCTTGGATAATCTCATAGTTTATGGCTCTTTTAGTCTCATGGAAAATCTATCAGATGCTGCAAAATGTCTCTTCATGGAAATTGCTAACTTTGTTTTAATTTCCTCTGTATTCTTTACTATATCAGTGTTTTTGTGAAGGGGACAAATCAATAAAGCTGCTGTATGCAGATGATGTGGCATTACAGGCAGTCTCTGAGCAAGAACTTCAGCAAAGAATAGGGGAATGGAATGCAAAACTGAAGGCACATAGGATGAAACTAAGTACAGATAAGACAATGGTAATGGCAGCAAATTGGGGAAATCAGACGAAGCTGGGAATTGAGATAGAAGGGAAGACAAAGGAACAGGTTAACAGCTTCAAGGATCTGAGAGGGATGGTTGAGGGGAAGGGAAGTCTGAATGAAGATGTCAAAGCTAAAATCAGAAGGGGCTGCAGCCCACTGGCACAGAATGTCAGGTGAAGTGTATAACAGAAGAATGCCAAAGAAACTGAAAAGTAAGTTGTATAAAACAGTGGTGCTACCAGTTCTACTGTATGGTACAGAAACCTTGGCAGTAAAGGCAGAGTAGATGAGGAAGTTAGAGGTGCTGAAAACTAACTACCTGAGATGGGTGGTAGGATGCACAATCTGGGATAGATGAAGAAATGAGGACATAAGAGCAGAAGCCAAAGTAGCTCCAATTGCAGAAAAGGTCATAAAGAATAGAATGCACTGGGTCCAGAAATATATGCAAAAGTGTTTTCATAGATATGTTGACTAAACGTAGGCTGGATAGCAAGATTCACATAAACAATGCACTGGAAACACTGTTTAAGGAAAATTTATTGGTTGGTATAATCAAGATGTAAAACATGCACACTGGAAATATTGTTTCAGAGAAAAAAGGTTCTCAGTTTGTATAGACAGGTATTTCTTAAGTGCTTCTGGAATACAAATTGCCTTCCTTGATAAGCTCTAAATTGCAGGAGGATGGAGTCACCATGTCTGTATAGTAAAGTTTGTATTTCTAAAAATATTTACAGCATCTGAAATTTAAACTGGCTAACTATTAAAAAAGGACAGACTGGCTGCTTCATTATTAAAATGCTGCAGGCAATGGATATAAGCAGATTAGTAATTTATAATAGCTGTTCTTCTTTCAAATATAATTTGAACTATAGCATTGGAAGAAGGTTTACACTGTTGTTTTTTTATAAAGAATCTTTATGGCTTTACTAAATTATGTATATAGTTCATATCTTGTTTATTTGTTGTTAGGGAGGGAATTGTGTGTTTTAATAAGAAATTTCATTTTATTTTATTTGATTTGTATTTGATTACCGGGGTAGAGCACTAATCTCCCTAGACATTTTTCAGAGTCAGCCTGGGAGCAGTGTCTGGTTAATTGACTTGCTGACAGAAATACATTTAGGCAAAGGGAATCAAACCCTGATCTGAAATCAGATATAGATGAGAAAATATACAGAAAAATATATAAATTGGCAGAAAAGTGATAAAAGCAGAATATACATTTTAAGAGAAAGTCAAAAAGTTTAACTGAAGTAGAATACACTGTAATCTTCATTATGGCACAGTTTGACTTACTGGTTTGGATTATAAATTGACTTTTTGATAAGAAAAAGAATGGAAGTTGCCAACCCATATTTACAGCTGTAATGCAAAAATAATACTGTCATAGGAAACACACCTAAACTATAAAGAACATGAAACTTTTGTAAAAGAGATTGGGATGTGCTTTCTTTATTGGAATAGAAGGAGAATAAAAGAAATGGGTCTTAACATCAATTAAAACGGTAAGGGAATAAGAACTTAGGAACAAATGAAGAACAGGCAGGGACAGTTAATAGCAATGAGTGGTTGTTGGCTGGGACTAAGAATTACACTGGCCATACTATATATTCTACTAAAAGTAGTGAGACAAGATATAAAGAACACTATTGGAGAAGCTATAGCCTTTCATAAAGGATGCATGCTAGTAGCAGGAAATTAGAACACTATCAGAAATAAGGAAGATGTCTCTGGAGGTCCAAGCTAAAGAATACTGGCAGAGGGTACATACACTGATAAATGTACATGTGTATAAGATCTTATAAATGACTGGGACACTTTTAAATTAAGTATTAGAAATGTAGTCATAATAAAAGAAAATGAGATACAGAAAGATGGTCATAGTAGATATGCAGACAGCTTGAAAAATAATAGATTTACAGAAGGAAAAAAAGAATGTGTGGAACACAACAGATTGAAGGGCAATTGAAAGCATGTAGATTGTCTATGCAAGAGTACTTAGAAAACATGAATGAACACAGAGCAGTGGCTTTAAATCAACATTTTTTTGAAAATAACTATATAGCAAAAGGTTGAAAGGATGCTAATTAAAACCAGGAAATACGAGAATGGTAGTGTAGAGGTGGACCCAGAAAATTATGAATGTAATGGTGAAATAGTACAATATACAATATTAACAAGATGTATAGGCTATGAGTAATACTAAGAAATGGTAATACATTTCAGATAATTACAACTTCCTCAGTTAGCAGAAGTAGAAAGAGAGGAATTGCCATCAAAACTAAAGGTAACTGATATTAACAAAGTAATAAAATATAGAATACAGGGAAAGGGAAATATTAAAAGAAATTAGCCAGACATTTATTAACATTTTCTGGGTGAGGATGTGGCTTTGACTTTGAAAGAAGCAATAATGGTAGTTATAGTAAAGGGGGATGATCCTCTTGATCCAGGGTCATATCGAACCATTTTGATTCTGAATCATGACAACAAAGTGTCTATGACTATTTTGGCAAAAAGTATAGGCAAAAGTATGGCAGAGAATAAAATACCTGGATCCGTGTGGGTTTACAGAAGGTAGTCAAACATCTGACAATATTAACAGAACCTTTATGATTCAAAAGGATGCACTGGAAAATAATACTATATTGATGTGAATAGGTCTGGAAGCCACAAAACATTTGACAGAGTGAGTTGAGAATTTATGAAGAGATCCCTTAAAGTTTTTGGGTTTCCACAAAGATGGAGAACATTAACTTTAATACCTACAGAGTAGCTCAAGCTAGGTGAAGTGTGTTGGTGAGCTGTTTAAATCATTTAACCGTACATGAACTATGAAGGATTGTCTACTTTCATGATTACTCCTTGCTTTATTTTATAGCCTTTATAGCCTTTAGCTAGGGACCTAAGACAATCAAACTCAATTGGACATAAGTAGAGAAATACTAATCAGAAAAATAACCCTTTTTGTGGGCAATATAATAATATATGTTGTAATTCCAGAGCATGGTATAAAATTTTTATTTGATAAGTTGAAATATTTTAATAGTACACTAAGATATGAAGTATAGGAAGCAAAATCCAATGCTATAGTAACAAACTATGTCCCATCACATGATTTAGTATAGAGCTTCCTTTTTTGTGGGATCATGACACAATAAAATAAATGGACATTGAACAAGTAGAGAGGAAATGTGGAAAGACATTACTCAAAAGATTGTAAATAATGTAAGACAATGGAAACTGTTATTTGTGGACATTGATGAAAAATGTAAACACAATTAAGATGTCTTTGGTTATGCTGTTTCTTTATGTATGCTGATCTTATATGTATCAAATGAGAGCTCAGGTATGGAAGAATATGAAAAAGGAAATTAAAAAGTTTTTTTTCTGGAATAAAACCTAAATCAGCTGGAAAAGAACACTGTTGTTAAAAAAAAAACTTTCTAACAAAACTACCAAAATGAAGGAATACTTGCAGGAAATCACAAGCTCCACTTTATTTTATAGCACTTTCATCTCATCAGATAGTAAGACTTCATCCAAAAAAAATCACCTTACCAAACCACACTTTAAATTTGGAGGAAACAGGAAACAATGTAACGTTCGGTGGATTAACTTCCTTCTAATAAATAAATAAATACATGTTAAAATCATACCCAACAACAGCAATATAATCTATCTTCAATCCATTGATTACAGACAATTTATTATTCAGACGAAGGGGATCCAATGTAAGTTGACATAAACGATCTCTACATTCAAGAAAGGTTTATCAATTGCTTCCACTCATAGTAAGCATGACCTTCTCTACTACATATAACAAAAACTTCTTAAAATTCTTGCAACTTATTTTAAATGTGTAAACAAAGAATATGTAGAATAGTCACATCTTGTACTGTATATGTGCTTATAAAGCCTTTGTTGTAACCTATAGACTGTTTTTCCAGTATAAAAATTATTACAGGTCTGTCATAAAGCAATGTAAGCACCACTAGTGCTTCAACTGAACTTCCTAGTATCAGGGATCACTGTGAGATGGCTTGTGACAAGCATACTGGGATCATCCAGGATATACTTTCACTGTCCACACCTACTGCATTTGAGCATCTATCCTTTAGTACCCTAAACACCACTCCCTCTTTTAAAGACTGCATTCAGACAATGACTCTTTCTGTAAACAAAATGGAGATGGGTTTGATTTCCCCAGCACAATGAAAGTTGCTCATAAAAATGAGCAAGACCTGTGACTTACTCATTTTATTGAAGCACAACTTTTGGTATAATCCATGGTAACGGCATACATTTGCCCTGAGATCCAAAAGAAACCATAGTCTTAACAATAGGTGATGACAAAATAAACTTGAAGTCAGTAGACCTCCTTAACTTAATTTCATTGCTCATTTGCTTAACTCAGTTATATGGATGTTCCCTGACTTTGAGCACCATCAGCAACCCACTGGGATGTCTTAAACCATTTGGTCCTTAAAAATCTTTTTGTCTTTAAGCTGCAAATATGGCAACTACTAAAGTGTAGGTAGGAATTGAAAAAGTTATCTTTCCTGAAAATTGCAGAAGAAAAAACATTAACTGTGTCATGTCAAATGATTAAAATGTCTGTCCAGAAAATTAATACATTTATCTGACGTGTTAAAAGAAAAAGACAAAAAAGTCAGCTTCTCTATTTAAAAAAAAAAATGCTGTATCAAATCCTATGGGCTATCCCACATGAAAATACATTGTCTAGACATTATAAATGATGCCTTACGTTCTTAACTAAATGTGATTTAAAAACATATGCCTGCTCTCAAAATAAGATGATCAAATTTGCATACAAGGCTGCAGCTTCTGTTCCCATGGCTACTTCACTTATTTAGTGATAAAATTCATTCTCAAAGGTAAAAAAAATGCTGTGCAAAATCAAATCTGTAATTGTATACAAGATGCCAACTTCAACCTTGGAAAAAGTTTTTGTTGATAAATAGACTTTCATTGAACCACTCAACACTCATGTTTTGTCGTAACAATAAACAGGTTTTTAATGTCTCCAGTCACTATAGAAAATTCTTTTGAACAGGGATATTCTCTCAACAATGTGACAACGCACAACTGGACCAGTAATCAATGAGCATCAATCCTCACCACTGCCAATAGTGGGTGACGTACACTGGGAGGATAACAAATACACACACACACACACACACACACACACACACACACACACACACACACACACACACACACAGCAGCTGTGCTTTAAATAAACTCTTACACACACACACACACACACACACACACACACACCAGGGACAGGCTGGCGCAGGTTTACTAGCTATGCCCCCTTCTCCCCATACTATAAGGTAGTTGCCACTGCCACCAGTCAACCCCTTATCAGCTACTTTAAGGCCCTTAACAAAGGGTGTCCAATCTTACTGTGTAATATTAATATTAATACAAATGGTAGTTTGGCCAAGAGCAAGGCTGTAAGGAGTAGCCCACACAGTGTCACCAAATAAATATGCATGTAATCTCAAAACTTAAATAGCTCTACAAAGAACAGTCACAATGAAAAATTTAAATATATTTAATAATAAATAATAAAAGAATAATACAATACTAAATCTATATTCACAGTAACATCATTGTTTAAAATCACATGAAATATTTAAAACAACATTGCAGGACAGTTTCAAATAAAGAAAGAAAAATATCTAAACTAAGCTTTACTATATTCCTGACTGTATCTAAGAGAGTTACACTCCTCCCTGGAAGCTTATTTCATTAGAGGAATGCAGATGTGGTGAATGGATCTTCTAGTTGTTAACAGGTGGAATACAGAATGATGTGCCTGTCTAAGAGACTCCTCACCTTAATACCTCAAATATTACTGTTGGGATAGCTTGCAGAATGACATCATTTCTTGTTATTAGACTGTCCCAGGTGACCCCCCCCCCCCCACTGCTGGGAGTTGACAGTATATAGCATGTACCTGTGAAAATACATAGGCCTCAAATCTTTGGCAAATGCTGGAAGTCATAAAACAACTGCATTCCTCCACATTTCAAGACTAGTAATTATTTTACCCTAAAGACAATACAGAAAGTGCAGACACTGTCTCTCTAGCTGCCTTGAAAACTGAACAATACCATCTTTTATTGCATAGCCATAAATTAATTTAATTTCACTTATTTTTCTGACGTTAAACTCCTGTATTCCAGTTTCCACTATTAAAATATATACATTTAAACAGTTACAATACTGAATGTACATTTCTGTTCTCCTCCAGTAGGGCCCACTGTGGTTACATTTCAAACAGCACTTTGCAAAAACCTTGTCAACTTACACATCTGTACCAGCAGTTTGATATACACATGACATACAGTTCTAATATATTTGTAACACAAGCATCTTATATAAATCATTTTGATATTCATCAATGACATATAATTATTTACAAAATTCCAGACAGCTGTGCTGGCAGTATCTTCCTTTGTCACACTTCTTACCCCCTCGAAGACCCAAGCTAGTTTTTTAAGTGACCCTTGAGAAATGTTGCTTGAGAGGAATGAGCATATCTGGGAATACATTACCCTATACCCTGTCTTGAGATCCCAGCTGCCTTTGCATGGCTGATCCCAGTACAGTGTGCGCTGTCATCATATTCATGCAATCCTCAGCTCTACCATAGTAATTTGGGATTTTGCTGGCTGGCTCCCTGTAGCCATAGATCCCCCTCAGACTCCTCCTGTTTTCTACTGAAAATACTTTGCACCAGAGCCTCCCTATCCTGGTAAGGTTTCATCATGTTCACATGGTACAGTTTGTGCCCCTGCCTCCTGCCTAGCAGCCATGTAGTTAACATCACTGACCTTCCTTACCACTTTGAAGGGTCCCTCCAAAGCTGCCTGCAGCTTGTTGTGTCTGACAGGAATGAGAACCATGACCTGCTGTCCCCCAGCATACTCTTTAACTCAAGCATTCCTGTCATACCAGATCTTCTTCTGCTGTTGGGCTTCTGACAGGTTTTCCTGTGCCAAGCCCATGAGTTCCCTGAGCCTTGTTCTGAGGTTTAGGACATATGCCACAACAGACTCCTTGTGGGATTCACATTCACCCCACCCCACTCATCACAAATCAAATCAGGAAGTCCCCTCACCCTAAGCCCATACCGCAACTCAAAGGGTGAAAAAACTATGGATTCCTGGGACACCTCCCTGTAAGCAAACAACAGATGGGGCAAATATTTGTCTCACTCCCTCTTAAACTGGTCTGCAAATGCCCATACCATGGTGTTTAGTGTGGAGTTTAACCTCTAAACAAGATCATTAGTCTGGGGGTGGTAGGGAGTTGTATTTAGGTGTTTAACCCCACAGCACCCCGACCGACAAGCCAGCAGGTCTGACGTGAAATTGGCACTGCTGTCAGTCAGTATTGCTTTTGAAACCTACTTTGCTGAAAATCACTAACAAAGCATTTGCCACCTTTTCTGTCTCGATGGAGGACAGAGCCACCACCTCACGGTATCTGTTAGTATAATCTACTACCACTAGGATATACTTCTTTCCTGTGGGCTACTCAGAGGCCCCACAGTATCCATAGCTACCCTCTGAAATGACTCCTCAATCACAAAGGTACCAATGGAACTTTGACCTTGTCTCCTGCTTTGTCTACCTTTTGGCACTGCTCACAGGTCTTGCAGTACTGTTACCTCCCTGCAAATCCCAGGCCAATAAAAGTTCTGCATAATATGTCTCTTTGTACCCTTTATGTTCATATGACCTGCAAAGGGAATATCATGGGCTATGGTTAGAAGTGCCAGAAAATAGGATCTGGGCACTACCAACTGCTGTATTCTCTCACCCTCTAGCCCTTCTTCAGGGGTCCACTCTCTATACAGTATCCCTTTGTCCCAGTATACAGATCCACCCTTTCCTTGAGAATCAGGTGCCTCAATGGCTACCTCCCTCAAGCCTTGTAATGTAGGGTCTGAGAGATGAGCCTGTCTCAACTCTCTCTTTGTGACCCCCCCCCAGTTCCCCTTTCTGTAGAACAGTGTGTGTGTGCTGTGTCTTTAAGAAGTGTTTCAAGGACTGTACATGCATATATAAATAGCGAGCACATGCTACACCCAGTGCCATTTTACGAGTGCAGCCAGAGAGTGACCATGTATAAGTGTAATAGCTAGTTTGTTTATAACTTTATCTAAGTTAAAGTATTAAGCCTCAGTTCTGATGTGTTTGTACATAATAAAGCTGCTTGAACAGAACACACAAAGTCTCGTCTATTGTGTCCTGACTAGACGAGCGACATGGAGTCAGAAGAGGGATGCCAGAAACTGATATTCAGAGCCACGAGGTGCAGAGACAACAGTGAAGGTAAACTAAAAGAAACAAGCACAAAACAAGCCAGAAAAGCAACAAAGGTAACAAAAAATTGCACAAACAGTTTGCTTTATAAATAAGATGAAACAGAGCATTACAAGGGCACAAACCACATTATTAAACAAGCAAAAGGCACGAAAGGTTTATTAACTAAACAAAATATTTAAGATTAAGTTATTTGATAAAATAATTGTCAGAAAAGCTCATAAAGGATCAGAAATTACCTCAGAGTTCCAAAATGAGTATGTTTAAAGCAAAACAGGCATGTATAGAGTAAAAGGGGTACAAGAAAAGTACAGTGCGCATAAAAAGAGATTAAACAAGCAAAATAAATATAAAACGGGCCAGAAGGACACATGTAAATAAAGCAAGGTGACTGCATGTTTTGGGCAAAGTGTTGTGTTTTGGCAAAAAAAAAAAAAAAAAATATATATATATATATAAATATATATATATATATATATATATCTATATATATATATATATATATATATATATATATATATATATATATATATATATATATATATATATATTATATATATTGTTTCACATTAACTAAAGACCTGGATACCATAACTAAAGTTTTTCAAAGTATTTCAAAGTGTATAAAAATGCTTACAGTGTATACTTATTAATATGCATTTATTCTGGAGTGTCAGTTAGTGTGCAAAGTGCAACTGTTTTGTGAAGTGCAGTCAAAGAACAGCCATTTCAAAAAGTTTCATGTGCTTGGTGTGTCTATTCGCAAAGTGCCGCCATTACAAAGTGTGGCTTGCACTGTAGAGAGTTACTTAGTGAAGTACTGCCATTTTGGGGAAGTTTCAGTGTGCTGTGCACTGTTTATTCACAAAATGCAATTACTTCAAAATGTTTCTTATTCTGAGCTTCTCCTGCTCAGTTCATTTGCATAGTACAGTTATTTGAAATGTTTCTTACATTGATAAGGGGTGAGTTCTTACAGTACAGTGATTTCAAGAATGTTGCAGTGCCCAAGAGACTTATTTTACAAAGTTCAGCTATTCAGAGGCTTACTGTGCTATTGGGCATAGTTACAAGTACTGGCATAAATTTCTGGTATATGTGCATGTTCTTGCATATTTGCAAAACCCTTCACTGGTATGTGTTAATATGGCAGATGGATTTTGGAAGCCCTCACCACTTGTATTTGATTAGAATATTTCAGAGAATTGGAGAATATTTGAGCAAGAGTACGATATTTTTATACAAGCAGCTTATTTAGATAAAGAAGCATGCACTAGGGCATTCATTTTTGCTAAACCTAGCTGGGTCAGAGGCTATAGAAAGAGAGCGTTCATTTGTGTATGCACCAGCAGTATATGAAAGAGAAGGTGAAAAACATCATATTGTTGTACACGCTGAATCAAGGGATGATCCTGAGTATTTGAAGTGTAAATTCAAAGAGATGTGCAAACCCCAGACAAATATTACATTAGAGAGGCATTTGTTTTACACAAGTGATCAGAAAATAGGGAAAACATTTGCAGCCTATGTAACTGATCTGAGAAACAAAGCTAAAAAGTGATGGTTTGGTGACCTAAAGGATGAGTTGATTAAGGACAGGCTTGTGTGTGGTATTAATAGTGCTGCCATGAGAAAAAATTTGCTTTAACATTGAGCAAAGCTATAGAGATTTGTCAAATCCATGAGATTACAGAAAGATACACAAGTATGCTTGCAACTGATGAGTATGGTTTCAACAAGCTCTAGAGTAAATGTAGATAACATGCAACATTTGGCTAACAGAAGCAGGCCTAAGCGCATGGCAGCCATAGCCCCCGCTGGTTCACCAGGGAAACCACGTAGTGTTCCAGCAAGTTCTAAGAAAGGTGCATGCTCAGTACAGTACAAGCATGAGTCAGCAAAACCCAAAGTCCAACCTTGTTGTTAACTGTCATAATTGTGGAGCCAATTGCACCAAAGCCTTCTTGCACCAAAGGTGTCTGCTACTTTTTTAGTTTATTAAATGTTCCATAATTCTCAAGAGACTACTACAAATTCACCATAGCTTTTCTTCTTGAGAGATCCTTTTAAAGAACATGCAATAATTGCAACATTTGGCAAAAACTTTGCATAGTACCTAGTTAGTCCGAGGAAAGTCTTCAGCTGTCTGTTAGTACAGGGTACAGAACAGTCTTTTATGTTCACTATATTTTCCACCTATGATCTTTTCCATAGTGTTGCCTATGAAGTTTCTTAAGTAGATGGCTTCCACCATAACCATTTTGCTTTCCTTAACATTTACAACCCAACCGGATTCTAACATAGCCTGCACTTTTGTTATGTGAGACTCCCAGTCCTCTGAATGTCTGACCACATCATCCAGGTATGTCACAATATAGTGGGAATGAGGCTTCAATATTTCACCCATCAGCCTCTGGAATTTAGCTGAGGATCCATGCACATTAAATGTTAATACTGTGTACTGAAATTGATCATTAAGGGTTATAAGAACCATTTATTTCTTTGGCAGAGTGGTAAGTGGGTCTCTGCCAGTACCCCTGGTTCAAGGCTAATGTTGTCACTTATGTATAATTCCCTAGGTTCTCTACCAACAAATCAATTCAGGGCATGGAACAGATATCAAATTTTGAAATGCTAATCAGTTTTTAAGTCATTACAGAATTTCATACTTCCATCATGTTTATGGGCTAGCAGTATTGGGCTGCTCTAATCACATTATAACTTTTCTACCATGCTTAATTTCAAAAATTTTTGAACTTGTCTTACTAACTGTTTTTCTGAGTCTAATTTGAAAGATCTCAGTCTACCCTTCATTTTGGATGTCGTCGCTGTGTTATACTGTATCAGTTCAGCTCTCCCAGCCATTTCTGGAAACGTCTTTATTTTGTAAGAAAAATTCTTCCACTTCCTGCTGTTGTAGCCTTGACAAGGATTCTTTTAGCTGTATTACAGGTAGGAACTCCTTGGTTTGTCCTGTATGAACTTTACCATGCAAGATCATTGCATAACTTTCTGCTTGCTTCTGTGGTTTCAGTATATTAATGTGATAGGTGTGCTCCCTCTATTTTTTTCTCTTTACTGTCTAACTTTAATGATCACTACATGTATTCTTTGTATTACAAAAACTGAATGCACAATTCATCACTTAATACTGTTTATTGTCAAGGATAAGTGCTTTTGTCTTATTTAATTCAAATACTTCATCAGATGAATTAAATAAGAAGAAAGCACTTATCTTTAATAATAAAATGTATTAAATGACAAATTGCACATTTGGCTTTTATTGTTTTATGGTAGTTTGTTTTTACTTGTGTCTGATTCTTTCTATTACCCCAAAAGTATCCTACCTCTGTCAGAAATTTGTTTTCCAGACCAGACACTAGCACTAAGGCCTGATCAACTTGAATAATTTCTCTTATGTCTGGTATCCTTATAAACTCACTGTTACATTCTCTTGGCTATATACACATCCTCCCTTCCTACAGATATAATAAGCTTTAATTTAGCTTGTGAACTAACAAACTGTTTTGCACACATGATGTCTTTTCTTCTTCCTAAGTTTCCTTAGTAGTAAGACATAACACTTGGATGTCTGTCAAACAAAAGTTCAAATGGGTTAAAGCTAGCTGAAGCTTATGGCACCTCGCTAATTGTAAACAATAAGTTGGGTTAATGGGTCCCAATATTTACCACTGGTATCAATAACGTTGCCTAGTTAGGATTTTGGTGAAATATTAAGCCACTCTTCTAATCCATCAGCTTGCAGAGGGTAGACTGAAGTTTTCAGTTATTTGACTTTAAAGCACTGATGTAGTATATTTGATGTAAAAGGTGTGCCACATTCAGAAAGTACATCTTTAAGGAAAGCCACTTTGGAAAGTAACAGTACCAACTCTCTGGCAGCAACCTTATCATTAGCTTTGAATAAAGGAACTGCTTCTACACATTCTGTAGCACAGTCAGTTATAACTATTATGTTCTGATACCCATTGCTAGATTCTGTTAGTGACAGTACAATGTCCAGAGTAATACATTCAAACAGTACGTCTGTAACAGGTACTGGAATCAAGGGGCTTTTACAACCTAGATGAGGAGCAGTCTCATGGGATTCTGGGCAAGAAGTACAGCTATTTCTATCCATTTCATTAGCCATGGCCAATAAAATCTAACTAGTATGCTTACCTTAGTTTTGTCCACTTCAGAGAGACCTCTCAAAACATGACTTTGAACAGGCTTCACCGCTAGTGCCCTGCAAAGTTTTGATAAAAGCAAATGATGAGAATTTCTTCTTCTGTACTTACTCAATATAAAACATCTTCTTTTAATTTAAAATAATAAATAAAGAAGTAGTAATGGGAACATCTTTTTTTCCCTCCCCAGCACCTTCCCAGTGGCTCCACTACCAGCACCTAACTGACCCATTTGCCCTGAAGGTACATGAGCTGGACAGTCCCAGGCTACATGAGACTGTACAGCCCACTCTTTCCTGCCCCAGAAATCCCCATCAACTTTCCATTCCCGGTGATGGTCAAGTGGTAAGGAGTGTGCCAGCTTGCTGGTCCTGGGGGTGGCCTACCTCCTGCCCCTGAGAGCAGCCCTCCCCCCTCAATAGAACCTTTGAGTTCCACCATTATTGTCTCCTGAGGGGAAGTATGCCTCCACACACCGACTTCCATTTGGTCACTAGTGCGAGATGCACTGTGACTGTGCAGGCCCAAACTCCACTGGGTAATTTCCTAGTGCTCTCTCTAGGTGTTACCCTAGTGGTGAGCATTTTCTGAACCCCACCCCCACCCCTCCATATGTATGAACAGACAGTGGCCACACACTCTTATCCTCTCTCACTGGCTCCTACAGAAGTAATGGCAACATCTTGTTGACTACCTTTCCTGGCAACCTTTGTCACATTGTTTCTTGCGCTAAAAGTGTTGCCTTCCCATTGTGATTTTTTTAAAGCTTATGTGGCTTACTAACTGCATGTTTGCTAACTCAGGGTCAGTTTCTTTGGTACTTTTACTTGAGATGGAAGTAGTAGCTTGCTTCTTCAAACACTGGCAATGTAGCCTTTTCTACATCTTCCACTGTGAAGGGCGGGTCTGAACAAAAATCACTATCTGCATTGTTGTATCTACTACCAGTACAGGCCTCTTGAGTGCTCTTTCTTTCTTTTAGGTTGCTGCTCATCTACCACTGAGTGGAAACTACACTCCCACTTTCTTTTCCCTATCTATGTTGTCCTCCCACTGCAAAGGGTATCACAAAAAAAAATCAGATTTACTTCAGCCTTGGATTACAAAAACCTTTTGCTGAGAGTCTGCCTTTACTGGAATTTTCTGGTTGACAGAAGCAGACATAGGCTCAGAACTCTGCATTCCCTTGCTTTGGTTAATGTTAGCACTCGTTTTGTTCTGAGGGATTTCATTTGGGTGACATACTTTTTATATTTTTGTCTCATTTCCATGATAATGCTTCTTGTATGGACTCCAATTTCAGGGTTTTCTATTGGTTCTGATGAAGTTTTTGATGACAAAAGTACTTTTTAATAACTTGGAAACATTTCCACTGGCTGTTCTTACTGTATTTTTGTTTTATTCTTTAATGGTTTGCATTCATTGCCTATACTGATATCTGTTGCAGTTTATTGTTTCTGTGTCTGTCATTGATTGTTTCTGATAACAGGTAGGATAGTTTTTATTGTTCTCTGTTGGCATAACACCCAAATGCTACAAAGGAGCATTCTAGATTATCCCATCTTGTTATTTCTTCCTAGTAAGCACAGTCTTTGAAATGGCAGCTAGACTGTTATGCACAACTAGCTGTTGCTGTAGGGGCATCAGCTTTTGGTTAGTCCCCACGTTCAACTCCACAGGTCTTTAGTTGCAGGTCCTCCATGGTTTGGGTCACCAGAAAACCATACCAGGAACATAACTGTAACAATGTAGTAAGGAATTAGTATCCAAAATATGGTTTGCCCTTGACAGCAGAGGTACTGTGAGAATTTGAAAAAATCAAAAAATGGATCCGGACTGGCAAGAAACCTTTTAATAAATTAAAATCAGCTTAAAACAGCTTAAAACAGAGTGTAAATAAATTTACAATATACGCTCATGAAAAGTAAGGTAAGCACTTTCGTTTGTGCTAAATGACAAACTTCCTCTGACAAAAGACATAATTTCCTTTCCGTTTAAAAAGCAGTGGTGAAATTGAATATACATTTTCATTCGCCCATCTCCCTAATAAATTAATATCATACCCTCTGTTTCTCATACACTATATCAACCACTAACAAACTACAAATTTAATCCAAAACACTATCAAATAATAGATATATGAATATATAAATGTATATAAATATATGTACAAGTACTATGACCTAAAAAACATACTTAATTGTACTATAATAGCAAATAAGCCTATACATCCATAAAAACATATGCATATCAAGTTCATGCTGAATACATTGAAAAATACATTTAAAAATACATTTATGGAAATATGCATTTAAACCTAATAGAGAAACTAAAAAGTACAGTTGTGTACACTTACCATAAATGTAGATGTTCGAGTGCATTCACTGTTGCAGTCATTACACTTGGGTTATCCTGCTTGCAGGCTACCCTCAGTCGGCCTGAATTCCAAAGTCTAGGTCCGGCATCGGTTGCTGTCACCTCTTCCCTGACGTCAGAGGGCCAGGGGTATAAAAGATGCAGCCGATGCCATTTTCTTCAGTATTTCTTGCCCCAGATGTCAGATGCCCCCAAAAGGGTAGGCTAAAACATATGCCAATAAAACATGCATGCACCAAAATATATTATACCTTAATCTACAAGCAAATACACCACATAGGTTGTATAGATTGGAGAAGTGCAGATAAGTTCCAGCAAAGAGATGGGGGATGGTGGGTGGGTAACCTGGACTGCAACAGTGAATACACTTGAACATCTACATTTATGGTAAGTGTACACAACTGTAGTATGTTCTTCGTATTTTACTGTTGCAGTCATTACACTTGGGTTGAATCCCAAAGCTAAGGTTGGGAGGCTCGAGCTAATATAGCATTAGGAGTGGCTAAGAGACCCTGCAGAACTGCAGTGGCAAAGCCTTCCCTGGATTTAGAGTAGAGTGGTAAATGATAGTGCTTTGTAAAGGTGTGCACTGATCTCCAGGTAGCAGCCTCTAAAATGTCTTTGGTTGGTACTCCCCTGAGGAAGGCTGCTGAGGTGGCTGCTGCTCTAGTTGAATGTGGCCTAATGCCCTTAGGCACTGGCTTTTCATGTTGTGAATAGCAGAAATGAATGCAGTGGCCTATCCACTTAGAAATAGTCTGCTTTGAGATAGCCTTTCCTTGTGATCCTGCAGCATATGCCACTAGTAGTCACTCTGTCTTTCTGAAAGCTTTGGTTCTGTTCAAGTAGAAGCGTCGTTGTCTGTGTATGTCCAAAGAATGCAGACTTCTCTCCCCCTTATTCTGTGGATTTGTATAGAAAGTAGGCGGATGAATAGCTTGGTTAAGGGCCACAATGGAGACTACCTTAGGCATGAATGTCGGGTTTGTCCTCAAAGAAACCCTGTCTGGATAAAAAAAAATGATAAAAGGTTCCACAGCCATGAGTGCATGCAGCTCTGAGACTTGCCTTGCAGAAGTTATTGCTAGGAGCAGAGCTGTTTTTCAAGATAAAAACTGTATATCAGCTGTAGTGGCTGGCTCAAAAGGAGGCAGGGTGAGTTTTTCCAAGACATAATTGAGGTCCCATGCAGGTATTGGTGATCTCCTTGGAGGCCTTAAGTTTTTAGCTCCTCTGAGGCACTGCCTTAACAAAGGATGAGAAAAGATTGGTGGCTCTGTATTGTAATGAGCTGAAATAGCAGAGGCATGAATTTTAATTGATGAAAAGGATAGGTCTTTGTCCAGCATCTCAGTTAAGTATTGCAAAATCTGAGGAATATTTGGAACAGCTGTGTCAATTCCTTGTGCCTGGTTCCAAGCACAGAATCTCTTCCATTTTCCAGCATAAGATTTTCTGGTACTAGGCCTTCTGGCCTCCAAAATGACATCCATCACAGCTTTAGTGAGGGGCGAGTTTTGTATGACTACATTATCTGCCATGCTGCCAGGTTTAAGGTCTTTAGCTGGCTGTGCAGGATCTGGTTGTCTTGTTGGGATAGTAGATGAGGTATTTGACGCAAGGTCCAAGCTGGGCATTGAGACAAGTTCCTTAGAATTGGATACCAGTACTGGCGGGGCCAGTCTGGGGCAATCAGTATCATTTTTGGCTTCTCTTGTCTGACCTTTAGGAGTACCTTGGGGAGGAGAGGCAGTGGAGGAAAGGCATATACTGCTAAATTTTTCCAGCTGAAAGACAGGGTGTCCACTTTCCATGCTTGTCTGTGATAAGTCCTTGTGCAGAATCTTTTTAGTTGGTAGTTGTGAGGAGAGGCAAATAGATCTATCTCTGGGCATCCCCATTTCCATGTTATCATGCTGAAGACTTGTGGCTCCAATTTCCACTTGTGTGGATCCATGAGGTTTCTGCTTAGTTCGTCTGTCAGAGTATTTATCTTTCCTGGCAGGAATTGTGCCTGCAGATGTACTTGGCAAGTCAATGCTGTATCCCACAAAGTCATGGCTAGTCTGCAAAGGGGGTTGGAATGAGTGCCTCCCTGCTTGTTTATATACCACATGACATGTTTTCTGTCTTTATTAGTAGTTGTCCCGGATGAAGTAGGTCCATGAAGGTTGTCAGGGCATTCTGAACAGCTAGCATCTCTTTTTGATTGATATGTAGATGCATTTGGTTTGCAGACCATGTGCCTTGAATACACCTTCCTGCTATGTGGGCCCCCCAGGCATAATCTGATGCATCCGTTGTTAATGTTTGCCTGGCTGGGGTAAAGTGAATGGCTGCCCCTTGTTCTGGTGACAAGCCTTCGCCCACCATCAAAACTCCTGTTGCAGGCAGGGGATGAGAGTAATTTTTGTTTCCAGACTGTGGCAATGTTGAGTCCAAACACTTTTTAGGTACCATTGAAGTTTCCTCATATGCAGTCTCGCATATGGAATTAGTAGAATGCAGGATGCCATGAAGCACAAAGCCTGCAGAATTTTTCTTGCAGATAACTGGGCCTTTGTTGCCAACAGGTTGAAATAGGTAGTCAGTTGTCTTTGTTTGTCTGGCGTGAGATAAGCCATCTGGGCAGTTGTATTTAAGCTTGCACCCAGGAATATTATCTGTTGAGAGGGTACTAGTTTTGATTTCTTTTCATTGACTGTGTACCCTAGGCCTGTTAGAAATCTCTTTACAAACACCAGATGCTGTAGTAGAATGTCCTTGTACTCTGCTTGAATGAGGCAGTCATCCAAGTAAGGATATATCTGTATTCCTCTTTGTCTGCAGAATGCAATTACTGGTGCCAGGCACTTTGTGAGGGCCCTGGGCACAGTAGATAAGCCAAAGGGCAGTGCAGAGAATTGGTAGTGCATTGAGCCAGCTTTGAATCTGAGGTATCCTCTGCATGTTTGTCTGATTGGGACATGCAGGTATGCCTCTTTTAGGTCTAAAGTCACAAGCCAAGCCTTCTTGCCCAGCATGGGCAGAAGCTGCTGTAGAGTCAACATTTTGAATTTTGGTATATCCAGAAATGTGTTTAGAATAGATTGGTCCAGTATTAGTCTCCAGGTCTTGTCCTTTCTTGGGACCAAGAAAAGTCTTGAATAAAATCCTTGTCCCTGCTCTTGCTCTGGTACTTGTTGAATGGCCCTCATGTCCATGAGGGATGAGACTTGCTTTTGTGCCTCTGCCCATTGATGTTTTGGCAGGTCTGGCCAACCGTTTGTCCTTGGCAGGGTATGGAAGTGAAACTTGTAGCCTTGTGACACTATGTCTAAGACCCATTTGTCCTGGGTTATTATGTGCCAATTTTGAGAAAAAAGTGCTAGTTTCCCCCCTAAAGATGCTGCCAGAAGATAAGTGCTTGGTGCAGGCAGGGGGAAGTCATTGGGACTGTTTCCTGTATGGCTGTGATTTGTCTTCTCCACTTTTGGAGGTAGAAGCACCCCATTGTTTAGACCTGTACGAACCTTGGGGCTGGGATCTGCCTCTTGGGCATCTGTATCTGCCCCTTTGTGGTCTGTCTGACACTGGAAAGGACCAATTCTTTGTAGGCCAGTGTCTGCTAAATCTAGGTGGCTGTACCTGTAAGAATTCCTTAACCGTTTGCATAGATTTAGCTTTGTCCTTCATTTTCTTTAACACCTCTTCTGCTTTAACACCAAACAAGGTATCATGCTGTAATGGAGCATCTAATAATTTTGCTTTGACATGACCAGGCAGATTTTGTTCCTTTAACCAAGCATGCCTCATGATTACAGAACCTGTAACAGTGGCCCTGCAGGAAGCCTCCAAAGAATCAAAACCACATTGCAAAGTATGTTTTCCAACTTGTTCGGCTGCATGCAATAAATCCTGCATTTCTTTGTTTTCTGCACATTCAGAATTTATGAACATTTTCTGTTTAAGCAGTGACATAATATATTGCTGATGTTTGAGCATATGAAACTGACAATTTAAAGCTCTTATAGCCAAGGTAGCAGAAGTGTAAATCTTTTTTCCCCATCTGTCCATAGCCCTAGAATCCCTGTCTGTGGGGGTAGAGTTTTTTGCAGTGGAAGCCTTGACCCCTTTGGGACCCTAAGAGATTGTTTCTGGGTCAGCACCAGGGTTTTTGAAAAGGAATTTATGAGAGTCAGGAACCCTGTAGTACCTGTCCGGCTTAACAGGAGCTGGAGGTAAGGAGTCAGGAGTCCGACTGGACTCTGAAAATACATCATCTACAATGCTTAACACAGGTGAAATAGCTAGGGGCCTGTGTTGTGGTAGTGAAAGGAAGTCTCTGAGCCTTTTCTTAGATTCTGAGAAATCTTGGCTGTCCCAGTGAAAATGCTCCCTCATGGTATGCAAGGTTTCCCCAAAAGAGTAATCCTCAGGAGGAGAGGCTGAAAGGATACATTCTTCAGCATCAGAATCCTCATAGGGAGGAAGAGAGTATTCCTGATCAGAAGAGGAATCAGATGAAATGGAAACCTGATCTGAAGATTCATATTCTGTCTCTTGCCTAGGCCTTTTATCAGGTGGGGGATGGGAACCCCTGATCAAAGTAATTAGGTCTTCGGCCATTTTGAGCATCTGTTTTTTGGGCATGAAGGCCTGTCCATGAGGCTGTTGTACTTGTTTCTTTGTCTTTAAAGGTGCTTTAGTCTTTGCCTTTGAAGCTGAAGTCATTTTAATGTATAATTGAGTAGGTCTGAAAACACCCTCAGAAGCCGATGCCTGCTCAGCGGCTCCGGACCCATCCGAGGGAATAGTCTCTGAAGGTCCAACACCTTGAGCTTCCAGCGGCCTAGTCGACTTCACGTGGGAGTCGGTAGTGGTCTGCGGGTCTAAAGTAGTGGGCGTCAGGGGCTGCGAAGGTGCCTCACTGAGAACCGGCGACTGGCTTAGAAGAAGCTTTGTCGTCGGTTTTGGACCTCGGATGATTATCCTGTTTTTTTCTTTGCGTTTCTTGTGAATTCCGGTAGTTGGATGGCTAACCGATGACATTATATAATTAAATCTTCTGCCAAAATAGTGTAATGCAAAATTGTAGCCTACGCTTAATAGTGCGTTGGTTAAATCTAGCACAAAACCGACAACTAGCAATGTCGTGGTCAGGGCCTAGGCAAGGAATATAGTAGGAATGAAAGTCCTTATGAGGTATTTGCTTCCCACAAGAAATACAATTATTAACTTTTTCTGACATCGGTCTGGAGCAAGAAAAAAGTTTCCCCAACGGGGTACTTAGCTTTTGAAGAAGACTTCGGATCTGAAATTCGAACACGAAAATCTCAGGAGTCGGCCAACCGGCACTTGCGAACTGCTTCTGCTTCGGGCACTGCGCGGCAAGAAAGACTGAAGAAAATTGCGTCGGCTGCATCGTTTATACCCCTGGCGCTCTGACGTCAGGGAAGAGGCAACAGCAATCGATGCCAGACCTAGACTTTGGAATTCAGGCCGACTAAGGATAGCCTGCCAGCAAGATAACCCAAGTGTAATGACTGCAACAGTGAAACACAAAGAACATCATTAACTTTCCAGAGCCTTTAATTTCAAGACACTACCTAAAGATAGCATACCATTTAAACCTGGCCAAGAATGTGCACCCAGGTGAATTTGCCATTTTAGTTCCATTTTTTCAAGAATTAATTGCCATGCACCTCCCCTACTACTATTTTTTAAAATATCTAAAACCAAAAATTTAAATGAATATGTACTATTTTGGGAAATATGTTTGGCAAGTGCATTAGTGTCAATACTTTCTCTAATGGCTCTAATATGTTCACCTATTCATTCTTTTAACTTGTGCTCTGTTTTCCCTACATAGAAGCAAGTACAGTGGGTGCATAAAGCATAGTACACTACTTTTGTGGTATCACAATTAAATTTACCTGGTATATTAATATTATAACTATTAATAGATATAGAATTAGTTTCTAAAATAAATTTGCAAAACTTGCATCTACCACATTTAAACATGCAGCCCTTAGTTTTAATTGTAGAGCTAGCTTCAAAACATTTTTTTAAGATTATGGCCCTTCTTATAAACAATAGATGGAAAATCACTAATTCTATTCCTCACTAGTGGATCATTTAATAACAAGGGTCAATTTTTAACCAAAATGTTACTAATAATGTAACTATCAGAATTAAAAGTGGTAATAAAACTGCATGCAAAATTGTTTTTGTTTTTACTATTATCATCATAACGGTTAGCTCTATGTTTATGAAAGTTATTGAAAGCTTGATTAGATATATCTATATTTAATGTGTCATTTGCTCCTGTTGTAGTTGTTTCATCAGGGAATGGTACAGTAGTAGTGTCTGTCAAAAGAGGTCTAATATGTCCATTCTCTCTTTTATAAATTACTTCTTCCATAATGTCACTTATAAAGGCCAATGGATATCCCCTATGCACAAACATGGTTTTCAATAACTCACATTCCTTTAGAAAGCTGTCCTATCTACTAACCATCCAGGTAGCTCTCACAAACTGCCCATTTAACACAGCCCTATTTTGTGTGTATGGACAGCTACTGCCATAATGTAACAAGCTGTTACTATAAGTTTTTTTTACGAAAAATTTCTGATATAAAGGCATTAGTCACACAGTCTTTTTTTATAAGTACATCTAAGTAAAAAATTTGATCAATATTTTTTTCAGCAGAGAACCTTAAAAAATTAGTTGTTTGAGTTATATAATCCAAAAATTCATTAATTTTTTTTCATCTCCATCCCACAAAATAAAAATATCATCTAAAAAACGCAAATAAATTACAAAATACTGAAATAATGGAGAATTAAAGATAAACCATTCTTCCCATACACACATGATAATGTTGTCATAAAGCCCACTGCAAGGGGACCCCATGGTGACACCTTCCTTTTGCAAATACAATTTTTCATTAAACATAATAAAATTATTTCTAAGGACAATATCAAGTAGTTGATCATATAAATTGATGTTGTCCTGTAACTGAATATAAATCTTTAACATCTATAGTTATAAATGTGTCGTGTGTCCCAAAACTTACTTCATTCATCCTAGTAAGGAAGCCTCATGAATCTTTACACAGGTGGGCTTCTGCCAACACATGTGCTTTTAATTTTCCATCCAGGAACTTAGCTATGGGGTTAGTGATAGACCTTTAGGAACACCAAACAATGCTGGTGGCCAAATTTAAATCATCGATGTCAATTGCCCCCTTCAATGAAGAGGTCCTGTAGTGTACCCTTTATACGTCTATATGCACCATTCATTTCATTACTAGAACTAATAGTATAGGTATTACTATTAATTATGTTCTCCATTCTATGTATGAAGTCATTATAGTCAAATATAACCATACCTCCCCCTTTGTCAAGTTTTATAAGTCACAGTCAGTATTGATTCTGGTTTGCAATTTACACCATCTAATGGGGTTCTAAATAGTCAAAATGACCAGATGAGGACCAACAGCAATTTTACAAATATACCAGGAAAACCTGGCCTGGTATCTAATACAGTTAACAATTCTACTAATAGAAGATCGAACTTGACTATATTTTAATAAAAATAAAAAGACTGCAAATGGACAACATCTATTTTACTCATGATTTATTAAAGCTTTTTGACAAATTTGGTGCTGAATACATGAATTTGGTAATTAATGATAATAACAGAATTATTAAAGAACTAACAAAAAAGGCCAATGAAATTGATGTGGTTATTAAAAATGACGCAAGCAGTTTATGAAATTGTGTATGATAACTTTCAAGGTGAAATGTCCATGGAAAATGATAGTGATGAACATTTTTAGACAGAACCAGAAACAGAACTTTATCCAGAGAAAACAGCAACAATGGAGTGGAACTTTTTCCACAGGCAGGAAAAACAACAAACAGAGGCCCATGATTGGTTTTAAACCTAAAACTTTATCCAGCATTGATTTTGATGAATCTATATGTGACCTTTTATCAACTACCATTGATTTAAAATTATTTGTTCGGAAATTAAATCTTGCACTTTTATTACAGCATAATAGTCATATTATTAAGCCATTTTATGTCTCTAGCACCTACAACCCACCTTTGAATTCAACCTTGGAGTTTTTTGAAAAGATGTGCAAATTAGATTTTCACGCTATTGAAAATAAACATGAGAAGAAATACAACTTAAATAGGGTTGAAACAGAAAATTTACAGATGTTAATGAATATCAGAAATATCAGACTTGTAAAACCTGACAAAGGGGGAGGTATAGTTATATTTGACTATAATGACTACATACATAGAATGGAGAACATAATTATTAGTAATACCTATACTATTAGCTCTATTAATAAAATGAATGGTGCATATAGACGTTTAAGGGGTACACTGCAGGACCTCTTCACTGAAGGGGCAGTCGACATTGATGATTTAAATTTTATGTCGGTTATGTATCCTAGGCCACCAGCATTGTTTGGTGTTCCTAAAATACATAAAGGCAGTAATAGACCACCTATGAGGCCTATAGTTGATGGCCAAGGGTCTATCACTAACCCCATAGCTAAGTTCCTGGATGGAAAATTAAAAGCACATGTGTTGGCAGAAGCCCACCTGTGTAAAGATTCATGGGACTTCCTTACTAGGATGAATGAAGTAAGTTTTGGGACACATGACATGTTTATAACTATAGATGTTAAAGATTTATATTCAGTTATACCCCACGATGTGGGCACTGAGTGGGTTAGTGACTACTTGAGTGGATTAGTGACTACTTGCATGGTAAAGGACTATCTCAGGACATCAATTTATATGATCAATTACTTGATATTGTCCTTAGAAATAATTTTATTATGTTTAATGAAAAATTGTATTTGCAAAAGGAAGGTGTCGCCATGGGGTCCCCTTGCAGTGGTCTTTATACCAACATTACCATGTGTGTAAGGGAAGAACGGTTTATCTTTAATTCTCCATATTTTTCAGTATTGTGTAATTTATTTGTGTTTTTTAGATGATATTTTTATTTTGTGGCATGGAGATGAAGAAAAAATAATGAATTTTTGGATTATATAAATCAAAGAACTAATTTTTTAAGGTTGTCTGCTGAAAAGAATATTGATCAAATTTCTTACTTAGATGTACTTATAAAAAAAGACTGTGAGACGCCTTTCTATCAGAAATTTTTCGTAAAAAAAACTTATAGTAGCAGCTTGTTACATTATGACAGTAGCCATCCATACACACAAAAAAGGGCTGTGTTATAGGGGCAGTTTGTGAGAGCTGCATGGTTAGTAGATGGGACAGCTTTCTAAAGGAATGTGTTATTGAAAACCATGTTTGTGCATAGGGAATATCCATTGGCCTTTATAAATGACCTTATGGAAGAAGTAATTTATAAAAGAGAATGGACATTTTAGACCTCTTTTGACAGGCACTACTACGGTGCCACTCCCTGATGAAATAACTACAACAGGAGCAAATGGCACATTAAATATAGATATATCTAATCAAGCTTTGAATAACTTTCATAAACATAGAGCTAACTGTTATGATGATAATAATAAAAACAAAAACTATTTTGCATGCAGTTTTACTACCACTTTTAATTCTGATAATCTACATTATTAGAAACATTGTGGTTAAAAATTGGCCCTTGTTATTGAATGATCCACTAGTGAGGAATAGAATTAGTGATTTTCCATCTATTGTTTATAAGAAGGGCCATAATCTTAAAAAATGTTTTGAAGCTAGCTCTACAATTAAAACTAAGGGCTGTATGTTTAAATGTGGTAGATGCAAGTTTTGCAAATTTATTCTAGAAACTAATTACATATCTATTAATAATTATAATATTAATATACTGGGTAAATTTAATTGTGAAACCACAAAAGTAGTGTACCGTGCTTTATGCACCCACTGTACTTGTTTCTATGTAGGGAAAATGGAGCACAAGTTAAAAGAACGAATAGGTGAACATATTAGAGCCATTAGAGAAAGTACTGACACTAATGCACTTGCCAAACATATTTCCCAAAATAGTACACATTCATTTAGATTTTTGGTTTTAGATATTTTAAAAAGTAGTAGTAGGGGAGGGTGCATGGCAATCAATTCTTGAAAAAATGGAACTAAAATGGCAAATTCACCTCAGTGCACATTCTTGGCCAGGTTTAAATGGCATGCTATCTTTAGGAAGTGTTTTGAAATTAAAGGCTCTGGAACGTTAATGTTTTAGTTTCTCTGTTAGGTTTAAATGCATATTTCCATAAATGTATTTTTAAATGTATTTTTCAATGTATTCAGCATGAACTTGATATGCATATGTTTTTTATGGATGTATAGCTTTATTTGCTATTATAGTACAATGAAGTATGTTTTTAGGTCATAGTACTTGTACATATATTTATATACATTTATATATTCATATATCTATTATTTGATAGTGTTTTGGATTAAATTTGTAGTTTGTTAGTGGTTGATATAGTCTATGAGAAACAGAGGGTATGTTATTAATTTATTAGGGAGATGGGCGAATGAAAATGTATATTCAATTTCATCACGGCTTTTTAAATGGAAAGGAAATGATGTATTTTGTCAGAGGAAGTTTGTCATTTAGCACAAAGAAAGCACTTACCTTACTTTTCATGAGAGTATATTGTAAATTTATTTACACACTGTTTTAAGCTGATTTTAATTTATTAAAACGTTTCTTGCCATTCCAGATCCGTTTTTTGACTTTTGGTTTTGGTATCATGTGTCTCTGGCTCTTATCGTTTGATGAATTTGAAAAAATGCCAGTCTCTGGTCAACTCTTTGCATTCTCTACCTATGTAAGCCCAAACAGACAATGGATGCATAACTTAAACAAATAAAAGGTTATGTCTTACCATAACTTGGCATCTGTGTTGTCTTCCTTCATTCTTCTTCATGATAGGGTCTCAGATCCGACCTTCAGATCTGTCTCGGCCACATTTCACAGACTTGGATGCAACTCTCAAGTTCTTCCCTCTTTCCCATAATGCCCTACACCCACCCAAATACCTCAGATAGAGTTTTCTCATTTCATACATCCATCACTATACAGCACAGAACAGCAAAAGAGGCACAGACATGGGACCTAGGAGTCCCTTCATAATCTAGAACAAAAGCGGCAGGGTAATGGTTGAGTGGAAAAGTGAGGAGGAATGAAGGAAGACAACACAGATGCCAAGTTATGGTATGACATAATCTTTTAATCTGATGTTGTCTTCTTCATTCCTCCTCATGATAGGGTCATAGTCCCCAGATACATAGATCCTGGGTGGCCCTCATGGAAGGATTTGCCGGAGCACCATCGAAGAAAGGAGGCCCTGCTCCCGGATGTGATACCCAAATTGTAGTGTGATACGAAGCTATGACTGCTAGACCATGTCGCTGCTGCGCAAATATCAATGGAGGTTCTAGAATATAAAGCCGAAGAAGTAGCCATAGCTCTGGTGAAATGTGCCCTGAGAGGTCTAGATAATTACAGTCCTTTGGATGATTGGATGAGTAAATGTATGAAATGCAGCCAGAAATCCATTTAGCCAAAGTAATTTTGACACCACTTGTCCAAGTCTATTAGATGAGAGAGCTACAAAGAGCTGATCAGACTTCATGTGTTGTTTGGTCATGTGTAGGTGAAAACAGAGTTGTCTATGAATGTCTAGAAGGTGGAGAACATAGTCCCCTTTACTAGAGAAATTTGGAAAGAACTCTGGCAATTGGATGGACTAATTGATATTGTTCTCGGTGGCTACTTTGGGCATAAAGGAAGGACTGGTGCATAAAGACACCCTGTATTTATGAAAAACTATGTAAGAAGGCTTGGAAGATAAAGCTTGTACTATAGAAATCCTCTTAGCACAAGTTAAAGTCACCAAAAGGACTCTTCCAAGGCAAAAACCTCATGTTGCAACTTGCTGCTGGTTTGAAGGGTCTCTGGGTCAAAGCCTGCAATACAAGAGTGAGGTTCCAAGGAGGAGTCCTTGATAGGGGGGCTTAGTAAGAAAACACCTTTCATGAAGGATTTGTGTAGCCTAAAAGTAAACAGAGAACAGGATTCACTTGCAGCATGAAAACTGGAAATAGCTAACTGAAGCTTAATAGTCGAGAAGCTATCACCTTCTTTGAATAAGATACTAAGAAACAACAAAATATCAGAAACTGGTGCTGAGAAAGGGTCACTGTTTCTCCTCATGGCCCAAAAAATGAATCTCTTCCACTTACTGGTGTAAACTTTTTCGGTGGAAGCCTTCTGCAAAGCCAGAAGTATTTTTCGGACTGGTGAATTAAGCCTGGACTGTCTCACTAGGGTTGGAAGTAGAGAAACCAAGCAGTTGTATTTATTTATTTTACATTTGTTAACCGGGGGTGTCTGACTGAGCCGAAAAGGCCCTTTTTCAGCAGAGGCCCGGGGAGAAAAGCTCCACAAATAAAAATTACAGATACATTTAGTTAGACATGATCAGTATACACACAAATTACAAAAGACATGTTTTTACAGTGGTATGCAGCACATCAACAGTTACAGTGGAGAAGACAAACAAAAAAAAATTAATTTAAAAATAAAGGTAATTAATAGATTTGTGGTGTACAGTATAAATTTGGAACATAGGTAGAATACATACCTTGATTATAGCAAGCTCAGATGCTCATAAGCCTAGTACATATTATACAGCAGGAACTTCTTATTGTAACATTTGTTAATGTCTGTTATGTACTTCACAGATAAAGATTCTAGTTGTCTACTGATGTACTATGTTCTTCATCTGTAAATATGTTGTAAGTAATTGCTATGTAAATTGTTAATCGCTATGTAATCCAATGTAACTACTGTCTGTTTATTTTAACTGTGGAGCTTTTCTCCCCGGGCCTCCGCTGAAAATGGACCTACGTCCAGTCGGACACTCCCGGTCAACAAATATAAATAAATAAATAAATTGTAGATTAGCCAGTGTTTGTGCGTAAGATTGAAAACTATTATCAAGTACTCTAGATTTAGTATGTATACCTTATCCACTTTCACTAGCCTTTGGAGCAATTATGGCACTGCCAACTTTGCTTGAGATGTTGCCTGATAAGGTCCTTAAAGGAGGCTTTGGATGATGTGTTTTGAATGCTAGTGGGGACAGAGTTCCATTTTTTAGCCACTGAACTACTATATAGCGTATCTCCAAAGCTATTGTAGCTGTTGGTGACTTCTAGTAGTCGTTTGCTTGATGATCTAATAGGCCTTTTGGCTGAGTGATGTTGTACTAGGTTTTTGAGGGCAGGACACTTATTGGGGAGGTAATAGATAAAATGACAGAGGCAGAGCTGATTGTAAGTTAGTTTAACAGCACGAAGATTCAGATGTTACATCCTTGACAGATGAGAAAGGAGGCCCTGACTTGGCTCCAGTATCCAAGGAGGATATTTCAGATGAGATCAGAGGTAGGGGAACTACACCTGATGAGGACAGAAGGGGGCAATGAGGATGACTGAGCTCTTCAACTTGCTTGCCTTCTGAAGGAACTTCGAGATGAGTGGAAGAGGAGGGTAACCATACAGCAGACCTGAAGGCCAACAGTGGACTACAGCATCCCTCGGGTACTCCCCCTAGAGGAGGGATCAGAAGAAAGAACTTGCTGCATTTATTGTTGAGGGGAGAGGGAAAGAGGTCACAGCAAGGTTGACCCCAATGGTTGAAGATCATGTCTGCCACTGACTGATTGAGGGAACACTCATGTGGAACCTGGAGCGACCTGCTGAGCCTGTCCTCCAAATCGTTGGTTTTCCCCAGGATATGCATTGCAACTAGAAGGCAGTCTGAAGATATTGCCCACTTCCACACCCGCATGGCCTCCCTGCACAAGGGCTAAGAATGGGTTCCTCCTTGTTTGTTGATAAACCAGAAAATAGACAATGTTGTGGGTGTGTACTGCAGTAGTCTTGAAAGGGAGCACATCCTGAAAGGCTTGCAAGGTTAGGAGGACTGCTGCCATCTCTAGGGACATTGATATGCAATCTGGTCTCAGTAGGGGACCATGTACCTTGGACCATCTTCCCATTGTAATCCCCCCCACTCGAACTGGGAAGCATCCATGATCATGGTGGCTATGCGGGAGGGGGTTGTTCAAGGAGGTCTGCCTAGAATGAGATTGCCTGACTTTATCCACCAATTGAGGTGACATTTGCAAATGGGAGTCAACCTGATGTGAAGGGAGAGCTGCTGAAACAGGATGGACCATTGCATCGCTAATGTCCACTGGAGAACATGCATGAAGAATCTGGCTAGTAGAACTAACAGAATAGCAGCTGACATGGATCCTATGGCTGGCAGGACCAATCGAGCAGAGGGGGGGCCTGCGAGGATAAAAATTCCTGTACCGGATTTCTCAGAGTGGTTCCTCGATATAAAAGAAGAGAAGATATCTGATCTCTTGTGTTGAGCTGTGTACCTATAAATTCCAGGTTCTGCACCGGAGTCAGGTTGGATTTGCTCATGTTAATGGTGTTGACCAGAGAATGTGATAACTGGATTAAGTAATCCCTGGCTTGGATTAGTTGATGCCTTATGGGTGTGGTTAAGAGCCAATTGTACAAGTATGGAAACACCTGGAATCCTCTGAGCTTCAAGTGAGCCACTACCAATGCCATGCATTTAGTGAACACCTGGGGGGCCTGTGATGAACCCAAAGGGCAATGCTCTGAATTCGTAATTATTGGCTCCCAGCCAGAAGTGAGGAAATCTCCTGGACCGCCTGTATATTTTGATGTGATAGTATGAGTCCTTGAGACCTATCAAGCACATACAGTCATCCTTGTGCAACAGTGGCAGAATGGTCTGAACCGTAAACCATTCAGATCCTCAACTTCTTTACATATCCATTCAACTTGCTTAGATCCAGGATGGGTCTTAGGTCCCCTGTCTTTTTCTGCATAACAAAAGCGGGAGTACATTCTGAATCCTTTTTGTTTGACTGGGAGGCATGTCAGGAAGGATTTTGGAGTTTGGGGAGAAAAAGAGAAAAGGGAATGTAATAGACTCTGGATATTATGCTTAGCACCCAATAGTTTTGAGTCAAGTGAGTCCAGGCTTTTGGATGCAAAGCTAGTCGGCCTCCGACTGCCTCCAGAGACAACAGTCAAGCAGCACTTCAGGAGCACTGATAGGGCTTATCAGGAAAGGATACCCTAAAGCCCTAGCTCTGCAGACTCCCTCTTCCTCTAGGGCAGCATCTACCATCTAACCCTCCCCCTCTGCCTCCAGAGGAGGTTCCCCATGCAGGTCCTGGAAAGGACCTTGGGATATTCAAAACCACATTTTCTTGCCTCCATGCTGGTTCCTAGAGAAGGACCTCTGCAGGGGGGGGGGGGTAGAAAATTTGATTCCAACAGCAGAAAGCATCTCCTCATCCATTTTGCTGCAGGTGAGTATATCTCGAATGGACGGCCCAAAAGGAAGAAGCCATCATAAGGGACATTCATGAAGGGCTCCGCAAAATCACTTAGCCTCATCCAGGCATGCCTCCTTAGGGAAAGTCCAGAACTGGCTAATAACAAGGTGCCCTCCATTTTATGGCAGATTACCTCATCAATGAGTTGGAGATGGACGATACAGTAATAAGCTTGGGGGATATTTTCTTAAATTCCCCCACAGGAATGGACTCTGAGAGAGAAGCTGAGAGTTCCTTGATCAGATTTCTCTGAAGCCAAGTAAAATGAGCCAGGTAATTCAACAACCTGAGTGCAAAGGTGGCTGAGGCATAGACAAGCTTCCCAATCCTGTCCAATGCCCTGGACTCCTCCTTAGGCAGATGAACATTAGCAGTTTCATCTGCCAACTTTTTCTTAGTAGCTGCTACCACCACGATGTCACTGACTATGGGATCCTTACTCCAATGTTTCCTATCTGCAGGGGGTACTAGAAACCTATCAGGTCATTTGGGTATGGACTCGATGGTGTCCAGTTCCTTCCGTGCCCCACAGGACATTAAGCCAACCAGGGAGTCAGCCGGGGGGAGGGGTTACCCATAATGTAAATGGGCACATTCCAAACACGTCCAAGAGAACTGACTCCTCAGAGGAAGGAGGTTGGGCAGACCACCCACCTTTCTGCTTCAGGATCTCTGATATGTTCCCAAAGGAGACGTCTTCTGGTGGAGATAAGAGGGATGCTTCCCCATCATCAAAGTCAGTGTCATCAGTTAAAAACTCCAATGAGGAGTCAATGTGCCTCCTTTTGCAAGTCTTCTTCTGAGGAACTTCCTCGGTTGGGTACTCTGGTTAAGTATCAGAAGAAGGAGATCCCTCCTGAGCAGGGAGTTCCTGGAGGCCAGTTGGGACAGGGAGACTCATGACAGGACAAATGGGAGCAAGGCCTGGATTTGATGGGGGTACAGGGGTGGATTTAGTGACATGTTGTTGGATCTCCAACTCAGGAGAACACCTTCTCCACTATCTGAAAGGCCGAAGGACTAACAGAAGTCCTTTCTGCCTCCCCCAAAGCCAAAACCACAGAGGGAAAACATGCAGAAATAACCCTGGATCCATGACCTCCAAAAGGGATCAGACCTGAGCTGTCGAGTGTGGAGATGCCTAGGGGAAGGGATGGCTCCAAGAAAAAGCACAGACTCAATAGCTCCGAAACCCACTCTGCTCTGACAGAACTGGAACAGGGCTAGTCAAGGGAATCCTTGGCCTCAAGGAAGGGAGCTTCCCTTGCACCAAACATGGCACACATGGCAGTTCCAAATCCTGTGACTCTGAAACTGAAAGTCGGATCAGAGATGTAACAAACATCTTTGCATATATCTCATGTGCCTCTGTTACAAGAGGTTTGCAAGGTCACTTAGTGGAAGTTCTAGCTTTGTTGGAGTTTTCATTTTGTTTTTACTGATTGATTTTTCAGTAACCTTCTCACTCATTGTTTTAGCTTGTTGTTTGGGATATTTTTGCAGTTACCCTAATGATAATTGACATCAGCTGTGTATAACAGCCATGTATTTCTAATGCTTAGTCAAATACTCTGCTTGTGCTGTACTGATGAGGTCATAACAAGGCCAGAATATGCATATCCATAGCTAGTGGGGTTTGGCTTTATTGGCCTGAAATTGCCCATTACAGTGACAAAACAAGTAATGGGCATTCAGAATCACCAATTAGCTGAAACACCTGATGTTCATAAGGATCATTTGCATATATCCCATGTGCCTCTGTTACAAGGTTTGGGAGGTCAGTTAGTGGAAGTTCTAGCTTTGCTGGAGTTTTCATTTTGTTCTTACTGATTGTTTTTTCAGTGACCTTCTCACTCATTGTTTTACACTTATTAAGAAAGAAATGTCTTCATAAGGGATAGTTAATGAGTGATATAAAATGAAAATGGAGTTTAAAAATAGGGTATAAATAAAAGAGAAAGAGCTATAGGAAAGAAGTGATAGAAATTATTTACAGGGAATGACAAAGGTTAAAGTACTGTAGAATAAGGTGATATGAGAGAATATGAAGAGGAGGCATCTATATCATAACATCGACATCTTAGGTTGTCAAATCCAAAAACATCGGCACCTAACCATCGAAAGCTTACAACAGCGAATGGCCACATAATCAAATTCTTTCCTCAGGAAAGAATTCTAATGGCTGTCTGGAAACACAATAAACAAACACACCCAAACATAGTGAGGAGCTTCACCCTCCACACCACCCTAACTAAATATTCCAACTCTGAGATCGCTCTACATTGGGGAAAGGACAAATCCCCGATAATGGCCATGCAAATTCTTTCCCGAGGAAATAATTCAATAATGTGGCCATTTGCTATTGTAAGCTTTCAACGCTTAGGTGTCGATGTACAAGCAATCGACAACCTAAGCTGTTGACAATACAATAGGACACCAAGAGGAGCAACTGGAGACTGCTAAAGAGAAAATGACAGAATATTTGGATAATATGGCTGAAATCAGAGGGGGTGCAGCCAACTGATATAGAATCTCAGGTGCAGTGAATGACAGAAGGATGCCAAAGAAACTGAAAATTAAGGTGTAAAAGACAGTGGTGCAACCAGTACTACTGTATGGTACAGAAACCTGAGCAGTAAAGGCAGAGCAGATGAGGAACCTAAAGGTGATGGAAATGAAGTGCCTGAGAAAGGTGGTAGGATGCATACTGCAGAACAGATGAAAACATGAGGACACTAAGAGCAGAAGCCAAAGTAGCTCTATTTGCAGAAAATATCAAACAGAACAAATTATTGTGGTTCAGACACATGTGGAAAAGCAGAAGACAATCTGGTGAACATTTGGGACAGACAAGAAGAAGGTAAGAGAAAGCGAGGGCATCCAGTAAAGAGGTAGATGGATTGTGTGAGAGAAGATCTGCAAAATTCAGGCATGAGTGTCAAATAAGGCAGAAGTGTGGCATTGAATCAAGAGAGATGGTGGCAATTAACATGATAGCCCAACCCCATGTAAAATAAATGAGAAAAAAGGGGTTGATGATGATGACTGGATAATATTATTGAGTTTTAAAAGGGTGCCGTTGCAACTATTTTTGATAACTCCAAAACAAAAAAACATTTTGCACAACAACCTAGGCAAAAGAAAGCAGTAAATGTTGACGCTAAAGTTCAGGAACTTGTGACAAGAAAAATAATCAGAGATCTATTAGATATATTTCAGAAATTTTATAAAAATGTGTACAAAGCAGAGGAAACTGAGAAAATGGAAAAATGGAAATATTTATGGAACACAATTGTGCCAAGGTTAAAGGAAGACGAAACTCAACATTAATAGATAAGAAAGGGAGACATGAGACAAAAATGATGTATAAGCAATCAACAGGGACGTCTCCAGAAACAGACAGTATTCCTGCAAAAGGTCAAATGTTAGAAGGAACAAAAAGTGATAAAGATATGCAAGTTTTGTTTTGCACTATTTAAGGGAAGGGGGCACCAGCATCTTTGAAAAAAGCTGTAGTGGATTGTGACGATTGGGCAGAGATGGGCGAAGGCTGCCAACCTAGTCAAATAGAATTTGATATATAATTCTGGCATTTATAAATAAATGTAAAATACAGGCATGTTTTCTTGAGTGTAAATTAATACTGTGAAATGTGTAACTGCAAAATATGTGACAACATTGCACTCTACTGGACCAGTGAAGCATGTTGTGACCCTTTCATGCTAGAATTCGGCTCCAGTGAGTCTGGATGAAGGTTTCATGCCCATTGTTTTAAGGCTAAAGTTTATGACCAGAATTTAGATGTGGAATGTGCTTTATTGCTCTGGTTTCTGTTAGAGTATACATGTGAAATGACTTATATTGTTGTAAGTTTCTGAGCAGGTGTTAGATTGCTAAATAAAGACGTTTGTGGCCTGAGAACTCCAGACTAAGTGTCAAAAAATGATGCAATTTGGGAGGGCCTTAGAGACATGTTTGTTAGTAATGTTTAAATACTATTTCTCATAAGAGTCTGGGAGCATTTTAATCTTGATATCCAACTTATCAGCACTCTGCCTTATGCTCACATGTAAGTTTTAGCACTGTGATTTCTTGTAGGAATAGTTAAAGCTAGTAAATATTAATTAGGTATTTTTCTTTGAAATCAGACCTGTCCTACTGTATTATTTTAAGTTTCTGTGTGATCTCTGAACTCTTAGATATCTCTGTGGTGTAGTAGTTTTGTCTTGTGTTTTAATTATTTATTATTAAATATTTTTAAAACCTTCTACATGTGGGTAGTTTATGTAGAGATAAATTATGCTTTAGAGTACATTATATATTTGTAGAGTTTACTATCTAAGCCCTTCCAATAAGCCTTAAACTGAATAGTCACATTACCATTGGATAATAATAATATTGCACAGTAATAATTGGACACTCTTTTAAGGGCCTTTTAGTAGCTGATATTCTTAGCTGGGTGGTGGCAGGGATTACTACTGTATGTTCTGGGTAAAGGGGCACAGCTGGAGAATCCATGTCAGCCTTTCCCAGGAGTGTCTGTGAAGTTGTATAAATACTTATCTCAAAGTGTGTGTGTGGTGTGTCAGCTACTTGGCAGGGACATGAAGCACTGGTTGGACAGAGAGGGTACTGGAGGTTTTAGCTTGCCCAGCTAGGCTGAGATCTGGACCCTATAGCTGTGCCAGTGGGAGTCTTATTGGGGACCTGGTGAGCAAGGCAGCAACCAGCCCCAGACTGACTGTGATCTCTGTATGCACTTAAGGGAAATTGTACTTTTCTGTGTGCATTCGATATCCTTTCCTCTCTTCTATGAGATGACCTCCATGGTGTTAGTGATGAGGATTGTGGCTCCTTGATTGCTGGGCCAGGGCACGGTCGTCACATGGATATATTAACTAAACAGGGTAAAGACCCTTCAGACCCAGCTTTGTGCAGACCCATTCCAATTTTACACCATGATTATAAAGTGTTTATGTCTATACTAACTAAGAGAATGACAACTGTGTTGCCAAAAACTGATAGATATAGATCAGCGTGGTTTTGTGGAGGGGTGGCAAACATATGACAACATTAACAGAGCAAAGATGACCCAGAGGGAAGCAAAATCAAAGAAAATTGTGCTATTGTTGTTGGGTCTTGATACAGATGAAGCACTAGTACAGTCAGCTGGGATTTTATGAATATGACACATTTGTATTCCATTGATAGAACAATGGAGATAATTAAGTGATATATGAAGGGTTGTAGGCAAGAATTAAGGTGGAAGCATTCCTCTCCAACAAGCTGTGTTTGAACAAAGGAACCAGGCATATTCATTTTCCTTTGTTATTTGCTTTATATTTAGAATCATTACCAAAGAAAATAAAGGACTCACAAATTCAAGGATATAACTGGTACTGTATTCAAGAAATGTTAGCTTTATTTGTAGAAGGCATTATTTTGTGCCTGATAACTCCAGAATAGGATATTTCAGTATTGTGGAATATTTTAAGATAAAATAATGGCTATAGCAGTAAACTCTGTACTCACGTGTGAATTGGTTCAGCAATACCTTTATGGGGACATGATAAGATGAAGTATTTAGTTATAGGGATTAAAAAGGATTCTGTTATGGCAGCTAATGATATGTGGAAAAGGACCAAACAAAAGATAACACAAAAGCTGAGAACCTGGAAGCTCTTGGTTATGGATGTGGATAGTGAGATAAAAGCAGTGAAATTGTTATAGTTCCTTCAGGTTTATATATGGGTTGGACATATTTCTATCAACCAGAGAAGATGTGGTCAATAATTAAAAAAATAGTTGGAATCTATACAGTAGGGGAAAAGGGCAAGAGTTAAGAGAGATACTTAGGTGGATTAGGATTATCTGATTGGAATAGATACTTCAGAGCTACACAGGTAAGCTTTGTATGCATAATGCAAGCAAATGGCTATAAGTCAAACTGTAAAAAGATGATAATGCTGATGAAACAGCAGAGTTTGAGAAATAAGAACAGTGTATGATTTTAGATGCTGATCCTTAAGGACATCAAACAACTATACACAGTATTACACTTATAAATGCAGAAAGTGTTCTAAGAACTAACCCAATGTGGTAGTGGAGAAAGAAGATTTTGAGATGATTGCAAACAGGGCTACAAAAATAGACAAGAAGGGTTAAAATTTATTGGAGAAAATCAGCAAAGGAACCAAGGTATGAGGAGCAAATAACTAGAGAAGGAAAGGTATCAGAGCTGGATGAAACAAAGCAGATGTTTTGGGCTGCAGATTAGAAACTGCCATCACTGTAAGACTGACAGAGTACAGGCAAATGCAAAAGGACAAGAGAATGCTTAGCAAAACACCAGCCCTGGTAGAGTTTTTAGTCAAGTCTAGAACAGAAATTGTTTTTGTTGTCTTTCGGCTTTTCCCGGTTAGGGGTCGCCACAGCGGAACTCCGGTCCACTAATGTTTGGCAGTAGATTTTGACAAACGCCGAGGTGCCAGCTCAACGTTCAACCTTCAACGAAGGCACGCCCAGTCTAGAACAGAAGCTACTGTTAAAAAAAGGATAATTAGTAGAACATATAAAACACTGCATGATAACAATAAGAATCAATCAGATGAGATTAGAAAAGATTGGGAAGAGACACTGGAAAGGAATTTACAAAGGAACAATGGGAGGATATCTCTACGGCTCTCAAGTATGAACAAAGTCAGAAGGTTTGGAAATGTTGCTTAAACATTTATGTGTAGGTATTTTTACAACCCAAGCAGAGTTCAGAGAACAGCTGGCATAATAGTTAAGGTTTTGATCCCCCAAGTACAAGGTACAAGCTTTAAACCTGACCTTGGAGTTTGCATGTTCTCACTTTGTCTCTTTGGGGTAACTCCCATCTAAAACTTGCCAAAGAATGGATCTGTGGTCAGCAGCACAGACTCTACATAGTGCTCTACAGGGGGCAGAGTTGTACAGACTTACCTCTTTGGGCATCTAATGTGGTGTGCAGTATCCTCAAGATAGGAGAGCATGGATCACACAGTCCACATAGTGGCAGGGTTAGCCACTCAACAATATAAAAATATGGCTCTAGGAGATTTAGTTATGCTGACTAATGTTGTCAAATAGGCAGGAGTATTTACCGGTGATAAGTGGGTTGAGGACCCAGCATACTCCAACCTACACCCGGGACTCATGCTAATGTTGGGAAGGGTATATGTGCTGCTACTGGTCAGTGTATGCCAGTCAAATGCCCAGCAGCCCTGGATAAATAAGCTACTGCTTGGTCAGTGTCCAGCTGACCATCTTAGGTTACCTGTGATAGCTCTGCTGAGTGAAAACTGGATGTAAAACCAATCAACCTGCCAACATGAACTAAAAATTGTTACACTCAATGAAGGTTCACTGACAGGATGGAGTTGGAAATGGATGACATGTTGGAACAGAGGAGGCTGGACATTCTATGTATCCAAGAAACAAGATGGAAGGTCACCTGGCTTGGGGTCCAGAGTTTACTACTCAGGAGGAGGGCAGGCTAGAAATGGTGTGGGAATTGTGGTGAGGAAGAAGCTTCAGAAGACAGTGAGGGATGTTAGCAGAATTAGTGACAGACTCATGACAGTTAGACTCCAGTGTAATGATGGGGCAGTATTCATAATCTCAGCCTATACCCCACAGCAGGGTTGTGACATTGTGGAAAAGAATGCTTTCAGACAGCAGTTGCAGAACCTACCAGATAAATTACGACAACATGAAATGATGCTGATAATGGGTGACTTAAAATGCACATATTGGGACAGATAAACAAGGATATGAGGAATGCCTGGATCCACAGGTGTGGGACAACAGGAATAAAAAAGGGGAGGTCATTCTAGACTTTCTATCTGACAAATGGCTTGATAGTAGCTAACACATGGTTCAGAAAGAGAGGCAGTCACAAGATCACAAGCAAGACTGGGCAACATCAATGCAGGTAGACTTCCTCCTAGTAAGTAAAGGGTACTTGGGTAGAATTAGTGATTGCAAAGTCATCCCTAATGAAAAGGTCAGCCCACAGAATAAACCACTGGTTACCACAATCAGCTACAAGCAGTGGACAGAGAAGGCTCTAAAGTCAACACAGACCAGGCTGAAGAATTGGAAATTAACTGCAGAGAAAGCACAACAGTTCAAGGAATTACTCAAGGCTCTAGCACACAAAGAAGAAGAAATAGGTGGAAATGAAGAAGAATGGCAGCATCTCAAAACAGCATGTGTGAGGACAACAGAACAGATATGTGGCCAAGCCAGGTACAGAAATAAGGTACAAACGGAAAGCTGGTGGTGAAATACAGAAGTCCAAAAAGTCATCACAAGAAAGAAGGAGTGCAGGAAAAAGTGGGTCTATATCACATCAAACTTACTATTTATCGAATACCTCTTTGTTGAACTTACTTTATCAAAACCCCTTTTTGTCAAATTATCATTTTAGCAAATATTTTCCTGGGGAAGAAATGCAGTGGGCCATGACTGGGAATTTGCGCTTTTCCCCACTGTAGTGCGATCCTAGAGTTGGTATATTTATTTGGGGGGTGGGGGTGAAAGCCCCCTCACACACACCTGAGTGGGTTTTAAATTTTGTGTTTTTTTGTGACGATCATTAGTCTGACTACTGGCTTTTTACCCTGGGAAAATATTTGCTATAATGATTGTTCTACAAAAAAGAGTTTCAACAAAGTAAGCTCAGCAAAGAGGTATTCCATAAAAAGTAAGAGTGACCATGTGTTATAGACCCAGGAAAAAGTGGAAGGCAGAAAAGACAGACCAGGCTAGAAGGAATACTAGCTGGCTAACAAAGAGGCTAAGAAAAGAATTGCAATAACAAAGAACAGGGCATCAGAGGCACTCACCAGCTTCTGGAAAGTGAGTCAGTAAATAGCACAAAGAAACTATATCAGATTGCAAGGCAAAGACAGAAACATAAAAAAAATATTCAGACACCCTTCATAAGGCATGCCAGCAACAACCTGCTCATCAATCCAAAGGACATCAAAAGGAGATGAAAGGAATATTTCCATCAGCTTCTGAATGAAGAAAACCCCACAGAAGCTGTATTTCCCCTGACACAGCCTATGATGAGATAAAAGGCAGACCCCATCATAGAAGAAGTAAGAAAAGCACTAAGGAAATGAAGTCGGGAAACACAGCAGGCTCTGATGAGCTCACAGCAGGTATGATAAAGGTACTGGGTAAGATGGAGAGAAATGGCTCATTAGGGTACTCCAAGCAGTATGGAGAGAAAGGCATATCCCAGATAACAGAAAAGTAAGAATACTAGTGCCAGTGTTCAAAAACAAAGGGGACATGCACAATGGGAGCAGTACAGAGGTATCAAACTCCTGTCATATCGCATGAAATTTCTAGATAGGGAGACTGACAAATGAATACACATAATAGTAGAAAGTAAGATGGGAGATAAGCAGTTCAGATTCAGATCAGGATACTGCACAACTGACCTAATATCTGCAGTGAGATAGATAGTTGAAAAGAATCTAGAGCTCAGGAGATATTCCAAATGGGCTTTCCTAGACTTGGGAAAGCATTATCACAAGGTCCCAAGAAAGCTGATTTGAGAAGTGGTGTGGTGTTCAAAGTTCAAGAAACACTGGGAGAATTAGTGCAAAATATGTACAAGGACCCAATGACTCAAGTTCAAACAGAGTCCAGTTTCACAGGGGGGTTGTCAGTGGGAGTGGATGTGATCAGGGTTCATCCCTGAGCCCACTGTTTTTCGTATTGGTGATGGATTACATTAGCAAAAAGGTTGGAAGGGACAGATCAATAATGTTGCATGCAATGTGACATTACATGCAGAATCTGAGTAGAACATCAGCAAAGGATAGGGGAATGAAATGTAAAACTGAAGGGACATGGGATGAAACTGAGTACAGGAAATACAGTGGTAACTGCAGCAAATGGGGATATCATAAGAAGCAGAAAATGAGATAGAAGGGGAGATGGTGGAACAGGTTAACAGCTTCAAGTATCTGGGAGGGTTGGTTTAGGAGAAGGGAAGTCTGAATGAGGAGGTCAAAGCTGGAATCAGAGGGGCTGTAGCTAACTGGCACAGACTGTCAGGGGTAGTGTATGACAAAAAAATGCCAAAGAAGCTGAAAAGTAAGGTGTACAAAATAGTGCTGCATGCAACCAGTACTACTGTAAAGTACAGAAATGTGGGCAGTAAAGGAAGAGGAGTTGAGGAAGCTAGATGTGATGGCAATGAAGTGCCTGAGATGGGTAGTAGGATGCACACTGTGGGAGAGAAGAAGAAATAAGGACATAGGAGCAGAAGCTAAAGTATCTCCAATTGCAGAGAATATAACAGAGAACAGATTATGGTGGTTCAGGCAGATATGCAGGAATGCAGAAGAGAATTGGGTGAAGAAGATTTGGGACAGACGGGAGGAAGGCAAGAGAAAATGAGGGCATACATCAAAGAGGTGGATGGACTGTGTGAGAGAAGATGTGCAACAGTCAGGCATGAGTTTCGAAGAAGGCAGAAGAGTGGCATTGAATTGAGAGAGATGGCGACAGTTGGCACAACACCCTGACTTGATGATGATGAAGCAGAATTCAGAGAATTTTTCCTCAGGTAGATATCAAATTTATTTATTTATTTTATATTTGTTTACCGGGAAAGTCCAACTGAGCCAGGAAACCCATTTTCAGCAGAGGACTGGGGAGAAAAGCTCCATTACAGTACATTAAAGTCAAATTACTTTGATAGTTATTAATATCAATGCAAAATTATGTACAAAACAGCTTTGGGGGTCAGCTTGACCCTTAAAATAAAGCATTCAGACATACAGAGTTATTTCAGGTACAGAAAACAGCACAATCTGTCCACCTGAAATGAACAGCTTGGGATTGGCTAAACATTAAAGTACTAACATTTCAGACATATGTAGTTACTTCAGTTACGCAAAGCAGCATAATTTGTCACTTGCTATGAGGATTTAGAAATAAGAAATAGGCAATGTACAATAGAATATTTATGTAATAAGGAGTGCAGAGTAGGTTAGATTGTGAAGGAGAAGAGGCAGAGTGGAAAATAGTAGAGATATGGGTTGATGAAACAGTATAAAGTATAGAGAATAGTGAGTGAAGGGTCATCCTGTTGTACTACAGGGCCATAGCCAGTTGCTTAGGTGATTTCTAAGTAGTAATTTTAAATTTGGAAGTGGTGTTTTTTAGGTGTTGATGAATAGTGTTCTACTTTATGGAAATCTGATTGGAGAACAGGGAGTCTCCAAAGCTATTAATAGACTTAGTTATTTGTCAGTGGATCTCGGTGTGCGGGAGGTAGAGTAAGACTGTATTAGGTCACTGAATGCAGGGCAGTTAGTGGGATGATGTATGATGGTGTATGCCATGGTTAATTGGTTCAGGGATAACAGATTGGATAGTTTTAACCATTTTAGTTTGCAAAAGGCAGTGCAGGGTGGGTTCTGTTAGAATGATTTGTAGCAAATCTAGCTATTTTATTATAGTAGGTCTCCAGTTTATGTAAATCTGTTTTTCTAAGATTAGTGAATATGGGAGAGGTATACAGAAGGGTGGAGAGAAGGTGTTTTCTAACGATGGACTGACGGGTGGTGTTAGTGAGGCAAGCTTTATGTGGACTTTTTTGATGGATAGTGATCGATGTTTCTCAAATTTTAGGTGATTATCTGTCATTACCCCTGAGAAACTTGGTGTGTTCCACTGGTTTAATTTTAATTTTATTGGATGAGGTGAAAAAAGAGGTGGTATGTATTTTTGAGGATGAGAATAGCATTAGATTAGCTTTGTTTGGACTGAGAATAAGTTGGTAGTTTGTGAGATAGTTTTCTATGTCTGTGAAGGAATGTTGGGTCCTTTCTAGGAGTTCTGGGAGGGATGGAGCTGAGCATATATGGGTAGAATCATCTGCATATTGTATGATGGTTGCTAGTTGGGTGGCAGAGTGGAGTTTGTTTGTAAAGATGGTGAAGAGCAATGGACCAGGTATTGAGCCTTATGGTATGCCTACTGAGGCAGGTAGAAGAGGAAGATAGTTCATTTTTGCCACTTTACTGTTTGTTGGCAGCCAGTTAGGTGGTTGTAAAATCAACACAGAGGCGGCTGGGATATGCTTAGGGATGTTAGTTCTTTTAGTAATTGTTGGTGTGATACTGAGTCGAATGCCTGCAACATGTCAAGAAAGATGGAAGAAACATGTCAGTTAATGTTTTTGAGCTCTCTGATGGTGTTGTTGAAACTTAATAAACTGGTTGTAGTACTATGCTTGGGTCTAAAGCTATGTTGGGAATTATACAGCAGGTTATTACTTGTTAAGTATTGTAGGAGCGGAGTGTGTATGCACTTTTTGAGAACCTTGTCTAAGGGTGATAGTATAGCTATTGGTTTGTAAATGGAAAAATCAGTAGAGGAGCCTTCTTTGTGCAGAGGGATCATATACAAGATTTTCCATAGTTTGGGGATGTATTGTTCAGAAATGGGCTAGTTAATTAGGAGAGTGATGGGATATGAGTTGGTGTCTGCTGCCAGTTTGAGAAATTTGTTTGGTAGTTGGTCAGTAGCAAGGGATGTGAGTTCAGTTTGAGTAGACGTTTTTTGACGGTATAGGTTTGCATTAGTTTTATGATGAAGGAAACGGAGCTATGTTCTAGTTAATTTGGTATCCCTGGGGGAGTATTACTGCTATTATTTATGAGGGACAGAATTGAGTTAGTAAACTGTAAGTTAAATTCTTCAGCTACACTATCCTTAGTATTTTTGGTGACTGGGTGGGGTACAATATCTTGACCAGAGATGAGGAGCTGTTTTAAAGCTGCCAATAATTTTGGGGTGTTGTTTTGGTTGTTTTGCTGTATAGTAGTTTTTTTTGTCACTTTTGATTTTTTTTGGCACAATTTTCTTAGTTGTCAATATGACATCAAAGAGGCTTGATTTTTAGTCTCTTGGTAATGGGACCAGCACTATCCCTTTGTTTGAGGAGTATCTGATGGCCTTATTTAACCATGGAATTCATTCTGATTTAACACAGATCATCCTAAGAGGAGGTAGAAGTATTGAACTGTAGAGTCAATGGGAAGGTGTTTAAGGGGAGTCCAGTTACATTGACTTAGGAGGGAGTTAAAATCTCAGGGGAGAAATATCTTTATGAACAAATTTAAGTATGATACTTTTTTGAGGACAAGTCCATCGCATGAGTAGGTAGGTGGGGTGATGTTTGCTGAGGCTGTCTAGGAGGCAGCTAGCAATATGACCAAGGAAGCGTTCGTTGGTTAGTGTCCAGTCAAGGATACATTGCTTGTTGCTGTGTTTATCATTTCTGGTTGGGGGGTTAGTATCATTTGAGAGAAACCATGGAGACTGATAAAGTTGGTAGGGTTTTCAGAGGAGCAGGTTGTCCAGTGTAAGTTGAAAGCCCCCATTATAATTGTTTCCTGCTTGAAAGTGGAGGCAGTCCAATAGAGAAGATTTTCTATGATGTAACAGTTATTTCCTGGGGGGATATAAATGGCAATAATTATATTGTGTTTGTTGGAGTTGAGCTGGAGCCATGAGATTAATATTTCTGTATTTATGAGGTCTGGGGGGGGGGGGGGTTCATAATTTGAGTGTGTTCTTGTAATATATTGTTATAGCCCCAACTCACTTATTGGTTCTGTCTTGTCTGTGAATACTGTAAACTTGGGTTAGTAGTGCTATATCTTTTATGTGGGATTTGAGCCGTTTCTGTTATCACCACAATAGCAGGAATATATAGGGCTAGGGTTGAGTGATATTTGGCTACTTTATTAAGGATGGTTGTCATGTTCCTGTTTAATATAAGGAGGTCAGTCCTATTGGGTGTAAGATTTGCAATGTTGTGAGCTATTGTGCTGGTCTGAGGTAGGGTGGTTTGGGGTAGAGGCCCTGGGTTGGGGTGTATGTCTCCACATAGTTTGAGGTAATTAGATTTAATGATAAATGTCTGAATGTTTGAGTAATAGTTTAGCAAATTTATATAACTGATGATGTTTTTCATGTAATTCAGTATATCTGAGTGTAAGGAGTTCTATACTGGAGCTATTATAGAGGGGTGGTGAAATAAGTATTATAGTCAAATTGGAGTTTGGTGGTGCATAGAGTGGGTTAGTGGGAGAATGTATATGTATGATGTGTTGTTTGTGAAAAGAGGTGAAGTGAAAAGAAATGAAGAGTAAGCAATGAAGTGATATGTGCTGGAGAAGCGTGTTTGAACGGTGTAGACAAAAGTTAACAGAAGTATAAAAGGGAGAGGGAGTTTCATATGTCTGAACAGGTGAAACCTTCTATGGATGGAGAGAAGAAGTGGATGCTACTAAGGGTGAAGAAGGTGATTGGAGTTGTGTTTGTTGCTTGACAGGAAGTATGGAGTTCTGATTAGTTGACCTAATTAGGGGTATATATGGGGGCCTATGTATAAATTTAGGTGTAGGGGATGGGGTAGAGGAGCCGAGTGAGCCCGAGCATACTGAGGGTGAACGGAGCCGGGCAGACCCATGGTGGGGGCTGAAGATATGATGGAAAAGAGAGACAGGTAACTGTGAATGTGTTTTTTGGACTTGTAATAAGTTAGCAGATTTAAAAAAAAATCCCTACAAAGTACTTTGTCAGAAATGTTGGGGAAGCAAATGGTTGTAACTATGGAAGGTTGGGACACAGGATCTGAATTGCCTTTATATAGTAAGACATTACTAACTTTAATGCTATTGGCTGCCAAAAAAAGTGAGTACTAGAACATGAAAATCAAAATTTAATCTGTGACTTAAGTACTGACTATTGTAAAGGAGATAAAAGCATTAGTGGTGGGATCTTTAGAAAAAGGAAGGAGCAGATTACACCGAGATTAATGGAATTTCTGGGGACAATGCATGCAGAATAATGTTGAGGAGGAATGAGGTTTAATAGAAGGCAGGAACTGAGCAATGTATGCAATATTGGAGTGAATAGCTAAAAATAAAGAAAACATATGTAATAGTTTGCATAATGCATGAATATGACAAATGCTGTTATTGGCTTGTTTTCCTTTCAGTTGCATGTGTGTGTATGCCTTGTGATAATGTAATAATGGTATTTAAAATTAAAAACAAAAAAAAAAAAATTTGCATGGGGTTTCTAAAGTAAACTATCCATGATCGCTGAATTAAATATATTTCTAAGCTTTCTTTACATGGCTGTTAAGTTGCACTCAGAAGTGAGTATGATTGTTGAACTTTCTAATAATTGTGGAATGGAAATGGTTTATACAGTTTTTGAAAACTCTCTTTCTCTCCTTTAGCTATGATAATTGATGATCTATTGAGATGCATACCTTCTTATTTATGAAGTGTATGATGTTTTTCATTTTGTTTGTTCCCTAGAGCTGGGCAACAGCTACTGTTAAGTAATTTAGTTAAAGACTTTGTTTATTAGAAGGACTTCCAAGACAGACACACACTGATCAACAGCATAACTTCGGCTCTCCCAGCATGAAAACAGAAACTGAGAAAATGAAGTGGCATTGAATTTTTTTTTTTTTTTTTTTTTTTGGTAAAATTCAGTTACTGGCTAGTAAATACATTGCCTGGATGCCAGTAAAAGAAGTACTTTATATAACCTGAACGAAAATCAACCAGAAAAGGTGAAGAGAAACAATGTCTGGGAAGGATTCTGCAGCTGTTCAGCAAAAAGCAGTTCAAGCTTCAGCTTTGGTTCAAAAGATAGCTTCCAGTAATTTAGAGGAAAGAATAAATCAAATGTACTCAGAGATTATTAAACTATCAATTCAAACAATGGAGAAAAAGGAGGAAGCTTTGACTAGCCATTTAGATGAAGTGATAAAACTGCAAAAATCAGAGACTGACATGAAGAAAAAGCTGGCTGAATATGAGGATTCTCAAGAAGTGTTTTTTAAACACTAGTAGTTAAAGCAAATGGCATGCAAAGAAAAGATGAGATTTTCTGCTGTACCAGAGAAACTGGAAAGAACAGACTGCATTATTTTTTATAAAAGCACAAATAAGCAGTTGGACCAGTGTTCCACATCAGAATTTGTTAATAGAAAAAGCATATCCAGTGTATGCTCCAAATCCTGGACATGAGAAAGCATCCAAGACCTATACTAGTAAAGATGTAGTCATACCACCAGAAAAATTATTCTGACAAAATTGTGGCAGAAAGGAAAAGTATTAAAAATTGAAGACAGCAGTGTTTGTACAATATATTATTTGCTGTACACCAGGCAGAAGAGAAGTAAATTTATCCCAGCAATCAGGGAATGTCTTAAAATTGTTTTTTTTTTTTTTCTGGAGGACCAAAGTCAGTATTGATATAGAACATGCTAAGGAGGAAATAAAAAAAGTTTTACCAACAAAAAGTGAGTCAGCAAGCAGAAGGGGACTCTGCTTCTCATTCTTCTAATGGCAAGGTTCATAGGGAGACTTTGCTAGTGAAACCTTTTCCAAAATTTCAAAGGGAAATGCATGAGAAACAAACAAAAAAGAAGCACAAAAGTTGACTAGAAGAATCAACAGTACCTTGGACTTGAACCAGAGTCTTGTGTTGGAGATGGAGATGAACAAGAAGACCAACAACTCTGAAATTAGTGAATAAATGGAAGACTATAAAACATCTTCACATTTATGAAATATGGTTTTGCATGAAAATGTGGCTGAAAAACACTGGATTTTTGTTGACTGTTAAACCTGTGGGTGGACTGTAAAGCATATATCCCACTTTATATCACTAATGTTTAGGGGGACACTAAAATGGGGAAAACTAAGTAAAACAAATTTTGTTCTTATTAATATTTGTATAAAATATTTCATGATACAAACTGCACATTATATACAGTAAAGCAGTTTTGTATAGTGTGGAGTCAAGGGTATTTTAAATGTGGGATAGTCTTTTAGTCTTTTAGTCTGCTGTGTGTTAAAGATATTAAAATAAACACATATTTTAGTTTTAAGAAATATGAGTTTTACAGTATAACATGAGAAAAAAAGGATGGACAAAAGCAAGTTTAATGTTCATATCCAGTGAGCTTGGGCTACTGGAGTGAGTGAGAGGTGTAAAACTGCACTGATTATATTTTATGCAGAATTTCTTTTCTAAGGGTAAATGTCTAAATTACTACCTTTAGCATATGCTGTAAACTGATATTTTTGTAAGCATGTAGGCTTTAAAAATAAGATAAAACAAATCCATGAAAATGCTAAGCTTCCTATAATTCCAAAAATATCAGCATGTTTGCTTTCCACTGGCAAATGTTCAGTGGACTCAATATGCCTTTAGCTGAAGGCAGATGTGTACTCTTTTCTAGGTGAAATTAAAAAAAAGACTCAATGCTGTGTACATGTCCGTGGAGACAGGCTGTTTGCAGGTACAAATAGTTAATAATAAAAATTCTGACTATTTGTTGCTGAGGGAAATGCAAAATTTAAAGGCAAATTTGCAAGCAGTTCAGTGAAAAAATTAAGTTTGAAATCATGGGAAGTGAATAAGAGGTAACAACCTCCCTAGCAGCCTTAATAATTTGATGCAGTTAACAGAACAGTGTACAGTTTAATTTTATTTAGAGATAGCCACTGCACTTTTCCTTATGGCTAAAAGTTAATGTTTTCTGAAAGCATACAAACTGTTTTTCATATATGGGAGGGAAAGAGACAAGAAAAGAACAGACAACAATTAATCTAAGTGGGAGCACAGGCTGTTGCATGCACTTCAATATGGGTAACCTCAATTTTAGGTAAGATAATGCCTGTAGGTACAACCATCAATTTGGGGCAAGTGTTCCCTTCTGGAGGGTTGAACTTCATGTTTTGAAGATGTAAATACATAGTTTTGTGTGTCTTTTCCAAGGTAATAGGAGATGGGGTGTTTTGTATTTCATTTTTCTGTTGTTATTTGAAGGTTTTCACTAAAACAAAAATTCTTGAAAAATGTAACATATGTTCAACTGAAGATAAGAAGAAACAACTGTACAAATGATCAGCCTGACAAGCTTTAGTATATTCATGTAACAAATTTAAAAACATGTTCCGTATAACAGGTGGGAACAATAACCTTTTATCATGATGGCTATGCTGTCCATTTTATCCTGGAACATGAATGGCCTTACAGGTATATAAAGAAGGAAAGAATATTGAATTAAATTAAGAATGCAGAGTGCAAATAGCAATACTGCAGGAGACACATTTGGAAAGACACGAGCATGTGAATTTGACAAAGAGAGGACATCAGAATGAATATATTTTTTTGTTTTTTTTATTTTATTTTATTTTAGTTAACATTTGTTGACTGGGAAAGTCTGACTAGGTTCCACAGAGCCTGTTTTCAGTGGTGGCCCAGGGAGAAATGCTCCAGATATACCCCAGAATATCAGGGACAGAGGAAAAGGGACTAATTATACTAATTGTTACAGGGGCTCTAATAGTGATAGATACTGTAAAAATGATAAAAATGGCAGATTTGTGGTTGTAAGGGGTTATTGGCAAGGGGAAAAAGATCACACTGGCATGCATTTATATTCCACTGAAAACTGCTATTACAGAGATTAAGCACATGTTGGGAGAAATACGAAGCTATCAGCAGGGAATATTATTTACAGCGAGGAATGGAATTTGATTTGCAAAACTGAGGATGTTATCAGTGGACCTAGAAGGGAAATATAACAAAAGAGGGCAGATTTCTGAAGACATGTATGAAAGTATTTGTTATGGAAGATAAGAATTATGTAGCAGGAATGCAGACATAATTTAATATTATTCCCAAAGATACAATAATTGGGCTAGACTAGACAGAAATTATATTTCACAGGAAAATGTACATTTAATTTAAAGCTTCAACTCACATCCTTTGACTATTTTTGATCATGCACCAATAAAAACTAAGATAAAAATGCAGGGTAATGAAGTAAAAATAAGACACTGGCACTTTCCCACCTACCTGCTAACAAGAGAGAAATTTAAGGAATGGGTAGTAGAAATTATTCAAGAGTAATTAGGGAAGACAGAAATATCTTCAGACGTTATAGCTAATGACTGCAATAAAATGAAAATTAAGTTTAAAAATAGGGTTGAGATAAAAGAGAAAGATATGCTTAAGAGGTAATAGAAATTACTTAAAACGGGTGACAAAGTTTAGAGTACTGCAAAATAAGGGGAATCTCACAGAACAAGAGGAGGTGCAAATAACTCGAGAGCATAACAACTTTTAGCACAATCACTTAGGTAACAGAACATTGAAAGGATTGTCACCAAACTTAGGGAACCTATAACAAGAACAATAACCATAGATCCTGTAGAGGTTTTAGAGATATTCCAGAAATGTTATGAAAATTTGTATAAAGCAGAGAAATGTGGAAAGGAAGAGAAAGTATAAATGGAAATATTTATGGAAGACAATTATTCCAAGGCTAGAGGTAGACAAGGCTCAACAAGAGAGGAGGGTGATAAGATTTAAAAAAGTGATGTATAATCAATCTTCACGAAAGTCTCCATGAATATATGGCATTCCTGTGGAAATTAGGAGGGAAGAAAGTGGTAAAGATCATGAAGATTCTGTTTAACAGTATTTTAAAAGTAAAGGAAGCACAAATATCATGGAAGAATGCTTTGATGGGTGAGTTAAAAGATGGCAAAGACCTTCCAGACCCAGCTTCAAATAGACCCATTTCAATTTTAAACCATGGTCATAAAATATTTACACCTATACTAGCTAAAAGAATAGCAAATGTGTTGCCAAAATTGACAGATATGGATCAGTGTGGTTTTGGGGAGGGGAGACAAACATCTGACAATATCAACAGAACAGTGATGATCCAGAAAGAGGCAAAATATAAGAAAATGCCTCTTTTGTTATTGGGTCTTGATATAGAAAAAGCATTTGACAGAGTAAGCTGAGATTTTATGAGTAGGTCATTGAAAGCATTTGCATTCACTGATAAAATAATACCATTATTTAGAAAGATGTATAAAGGATCAGAAGCAAGAATTAAAGTGGAAGGGTTCCTCCCAGATAAGCTGTTTCTGGTGAACAGAAGAACTAGGCAGGGATGTCCTCTTTCCCCTTTTTATTTACTTTCTATTTAGCATCATTGGCAAAGAAAATAAGAGACTCAGAAATACAAGGATATAGTTGGTATGGTAATCAAAAAAAGCTAGCTTTATCTGCAGATTATATTATTTTGTACCGGATAAATCCAGAAAAGGATATCACAGTGCTGTGGAACATTTTGAGACAGTTTCAAGACTTTTTGCGATTTAAAATTAATGAAGATAAAACAAAGACTATAGATGTAAATTATCTACCCACACACAAATTGGTTTAGCAATACCCATATTTATGGGGAAACAACAAGATAAGTATTTAGTAGTATGGATTAAAAGGCTTCTATTATGGCAGCCAAGGATATGTGGGAATGAGCAGTGAAATGTTTTAGTCCCTTTAGTCTTGTATACAGGTCAGGCATACTTTTATTAACCTGAGGAGAAGCCATGGACAATATTTAATAACGAATTGAAGGAATTTATCTGGAAGGGCAAGAGTTAAGTGAAATAAGCTAATCCTTCATAGAACAAGGTGGTTTAGGTTTACCTGATTTGAAGGGATGTTTTAGAGCTACACAGTTAAGGCTCATATACATAACACAAGCGGAGATGATGAAGAAACAAGGGTAAAGTTCAAGAAATAGAGACAAAGTGGGATTTTGGATGCAGATCCTAAGGACAATAATGACAACCACATAGAATATTACAGTCATAAAGTAACAAAGTATTCTAAGAACTAAGCCAATATGAGAATGGAGACAGGAGATTTTTGTCAATAGGAATGACTGCAAGTAGATGTACAGAAAAAAGGCAAGAGGGGGTTGTAATTTACTGGAGAAACCTGGCAAAGGAACCAAGATATTGGGAGCAAATAACTTAAGCCATAAAGGTAATAGAGTGTGAAGAGGCCAAGAAGATATTTGGATTGCAGGCTAGAGACTGCCTCCCCTACCAGGGCTTGATCTCAGAGTATAGACAAAGAAAAGGGGATAGGGGGATTTTAAAAGTGAAAGACCTACTCTGGTAGAGTTTTTATTTGAATCTAGAACAGAAGCAACTGTTAAAAATGGATAATTAGTTGGGCATATAAAATATTGTATGATAAGTATGACAATCAGAGGAAGTTAGAAGAGATTGAAAAGAGAGACTACAAAAGCAATTTACAAGAAAACAACTGGAAGACATGTATATGGCTCTCAAGTATGCCACCAAGTCCAGAAGATTTAGCCTCTGCTTTGTTTGCATAGGTATTGCCTACATATTTTTATAGCCCAAACAGACTTCAAAGAATTTTTGCTCAGGTAGATAGCAAATGTTGGAGGTGTGATGGAGATGAAAGAGATAACTGGGAACATATGTTTTGGGAGTGTGATGAGTTAGCAGATTTTGAAAATTGCCTACAGAGTACTCTTTCAGAAATACTGGGTGAGCAAATGGCTGTAAGTAAGGAAATGATTTTTTGAGTTGGGATAAAGGATCTGAATCGCCAAGGCATAGTAAGGCCTTTTTAAGTTTAATTCTGTTGACCATCAAAAAAGCAACTACTGTTCTGGAGGAGAAGGAATGAGGTTTAAGGGAAGGCAGCAATTCAGCAATTTATACACTGTTGGACTGATGATAGTAGCAAAGAAAATGTATGTGATGCAGATTGTGTTTAAATGGGAAATGTTAAAATGTTTTGTTTTTTCTGCTAATGTATGTTTGCCTATGTCTTAAGTGATAATTTAATAAATGTGTTTAAAAAAGAGTTTATTAGCAGGGTGGTCATGGTTGTTACTGGTAGCCAGATTTTTTTTATTATTAGACGGTGGTCTTCTGTACTGTGTGATGACTAAAAAATGTAATTTATTTTCAGCTACATGTGTAGTAATAGAGTATTATTTGGTGACGTGCAATGCATATTGCAGTCTAGGAAGCAGGACACTAGTTGCAATGGCATGTCTCACTTCTGTAGTTAAAATGATGTGTAGTACTACATGAGCATTTGAGTTAGTTTATGACTTTACTCACTAAATTCTCTGAAAGGCTTTAAAAGAATGGGTACTGTTCTAGTGATAAACCCAGGTACTTTTGTGCCTTGATCAATGGGAAGGGTACCTAGTGATTTTTAATTAGTAGTTCCTGTGTAGAATTGCATCTTGGGGTGTTGTCCAGGAGCAGTATTGCTGTCTTTGAGCATATGATAGGTTATTATCAGAGAACCAATTAAATATTACAAAAATAATTTGAAATATGTTTATTCAAGTACTCAGATTGCACTTGGGAAAAAGGATCCTAGCACTAAAACACTCTTCATGATTTTGAAATTAGTTATACAGCTACTAAAATGTAGTTCTAATTCAGTAACAATATCCCCTTCCCATATGGGTTCAATGCCTTCCACTCATTTAGACAACTAATGAGGGTAGTTCTGTTCTGAGAGGGGGAAGTATCAATATTTACTTGGAACCCCATTCCCTCCTAACTAATTAAACAATATAACAACTTTGAACTCTTGCATATTCTGATATCTATAAGTAAGTTTACCCGCACATTACAGACAGCTACAAAACCCTTTCCATGTCTCTACAGCCTGTGCTAATACCTTATCAAACTGCAGTCCCTAAGTATGTTTAACACAGTACTTGCAGGTGATTTTAATTACCCATATACAAACTGGAAAACGTGCACAAAAAATCACAAAAGTGCACAACTGTTCCTTGCTTTTGTCAATGCACACTCTCTCAATCTAACAATACTCTCCCCTAACAGAGGTGCAAATCTCCTCAGTATGATTCTTGCTAAAGTAGCTTCAGTATGCTCCACACCTACTGTTATCCCATCACTGGTTAAATCAGAGCACAGTGCAATAAGAATTTCCTTAAGACCTAATCCCAGCTATCCAGCCCTGTGGCACAGGAGAATAAACCCCTTTCTGCTGCCCAGTCAACCTTTGCTCAAGCAGCACAGATGCTGGAGGGGCCAGACAGGAAGAGATGCAAGTGAGTGGCTGATGTCAGCTCGCCCTTCCTGGAAGGATGGAGGGAGGCAGCCTAGCCTAATTGTAATCACGGTATTAACAGCAGGGTGAGCTCCTTGCTGCAAGCAGTATAACACTTGGTCAGAAGGTTGAGCATGCATGGCAGCTAGCATGCACTTCCCAAAGGCAGTGATTGTGGGGCTCATAAGGCTGCTATGAGATGGTGGGACTTAGGGTACACTCCCTGGCTGCAGTAATATGCCATACTAGCATCCTCAATGTTATCACTGGAACCAGGTGTGGGTTAAGTTGAGCCCGTCGGAAGATGATGCAGGTCCAGTAGACCTGGTATAAGGAGAGGAATGTGTGTCAGCTGCCGATCAATGATGGTAAGAAAAACGACCTAGTTCCACAAGTACTCAAATCATAATCGCCTCGGGGAATTACTCAAGGCTAATTTCATACAACTAGTTGATTTGTTAAAGGCATATACTACGAATAATTGAGTTTCATTTAATCAACATGCAATCATTCCAACGAAAAAAATGCTAAAACCTTGGGAGATCACCATTCAAAACAGTGACACACCTTAACCCCACATCCCTAAAGTGTGTGTGTGTTTGTGTGTATCTATATACATATACAGTACGTATATCGTATACACACACACACACACACACACACACACACACACACACACACACACATACACACAGACCAACTCCTATACTGTACATCCTCACAGAAGGAAGAGAAAATGAGAAAAACACATAGATCAATTGGCTAGTGACAAACATAAGATTCCCATTTTAACAGCTCTCCACACCAAAGGGGTCCCAAAGCCAAAGCTGTCATTTACACCACTGATTTTTGCTCCTATGTACCCCTTACATGCACAGAGGTATCAGTTTCAGTCCACTACAAATACCTTGTCAAATTTTAAAACACCAGTATCAATAAACTCCACAAGAAAAAAAAAACTTAACACCTGTATTCAAAAGGATCTCAAAATGGTAAATGAAGAACTAAGGCAAAGGATTAAAGCCTGCAAGGCAAAATACGAATTAAACATTGCTACAGCATTCAATGGCAATCATAAAACAATCTAACCATGTCAGGAATCTAAAAAAAAAAAAAAAAAAAAATAGTCAGCAATACAAGGAGCTTACATCCAAAAGCACCACACATCCTGTCCCTGAAGAAGTGGACAAGTTTAGATCAGATTTTCTCCTCTTCCCTCCTCACAGTTTTCTCCCATCAAACCATCCAGTCAGTGTTTCCACTTCTGATTACTCCAAACAAGTTCAAAAACCCTCTTCAAAACTAAGAACAGTAGCTCTGTGAGTGAGAACAACATACGGTGTTCTTTCCCTGCTACTTTGAAATGCAGCCTCACCAACCCCTTCACAAATCTATTCAACCTTTGTCTCCTCATGGGGTAAATACCTGATGCCTTCAGAACTACTGTTGTGGAACCCTCCACAAGGGCACCCCTGATGGTGAGCCTGGGAAATACAGACCAATTAGCCTTACTCTAACATTACTTGTAAAATTAATGGAACATGTAATCAGGGACCTTATACAGAAACTGCTAGCTTAAAAGACATTTAATGAAACTACTTTGACTTTGTGAAAGGTGAATCCTGCCTACTTAACCTGGTAGATGAAAGGGGTACTGAATAGAGACAAGTTTGTGCAAATTGCTTACACGGATCTGACCTTCAATACTATTTCTTTCTCTTGGGTTATAGAAAAACTGTCACAGTTGAATATAGACCCTAATGTAACTCATTAGACAGTGAACTGGCTTAAAGACAGAACCCACTCAATCAAGATTGGTGGAATACCTTGCTCTATAAGATTTAACACCAGTGGCTCTGTGTTGGCATCACATATGACATCAAGGGTCACTGATTAATTTCTGATATTGTCCAAACTGATTTATTCCTCATCAAATCATGGTCCCAGAACCATGGATTTAACACAAAGAAATTCAGTACTGTATTCCTTGGGAAAAAGGAGCACCCCTGCAACTACCACATAAAATGACCAAGTTCTTCAGAATGTTTTTGGATGGCAAATGTGTTTACGTACTCCAAAGATAAGCTGATTTAGCTGCAGCTCCTGGTCAACATGATATTCTCAAGTGTTGATATTTACTAAGTTTGGATAAGTTGAAAGGGTCCTGTTTCTATAATTTCTACACTGTATCCCTCATTGTTAAACTGTTATTAGATCTGGAGCTAGCCATATGATGCTGTTACTTTGAATCCTTCAACAATTTAGAGTGAATATTCTGTATCGTACATGATTTATAGAAATAGGAGATGGATGAAAGAGTAATTTTCATTATAAGCTTGAGTTCAGTCTATGTGTTCAGTTAACAGTAATGATTCCATAAATTCTGAAACAGACCTAGTAAAGATGGGGGGAGGCAGTGGAGAAAAAGGGACAGTAGTAACTCACTGTGTTGGGAAAGACCTTTAAGGATGTTGCTTTATCCAGTATGTTAGTTATAATGATATGTAAAAAGCAATACATACATACACAGCATAACAGTTCATATGTTTCAGCACAAACTTATTAATTCAAATACATGTACACAATAACATTAATAACATAAACCCAGCCACTGGGGATGCACAAGCCAGTGCATTTCTTTGTGCCGGTCCCAAGCCCAGATAAATGGGGAGGATTGCGTCAGGAAGAGCATCCGGCATAAAACTTCGCCAAATAATTAATGCGGACACCAGTAAATATTTACATACCGGATCGGTCGAGGCCCACGTTAACAACTACCGCCACCAGTACTGTTCGCCACCAGGGTGCTGGCAGAAAATGGGCTACTGTTGGCTGAAGGAGGAGAAGAGGCAGAAGCCGAAGGCAGGAAGAGAGGAGAAAGGGCAGGACTGTGGTAGTGACGGTCGGAACTTTGAATGTTGGCAGTATGACTGGTATAGGGAGAGAGCTAGCCGATATGATGGACAGAAGGAAGGTTGGTATATTGTGTGTGCAAGAGACCAGATGGAAGGGGAGTAAGGCTAGGTATATTGGAGGTGGGTTCAAATTGTTTTATCATGGTGTGGATGGGAGGAGAAATGGCGTAGGAGTTATCCTGAAGGAACAGTATGCTAAGAGTGTTTTGGAGGTGAAAAGAGTGTCGGATAGAGTGATGTTTATGAAGCTGGAAATTGATGGTGTAATGATGAATGTTGTTAGTGCATATGGTCCACAAGTTGGCTGTGCGATGGATGAGAAAGAAAATATTTTGGAGTGAGTTGGATGAAGTGGTGATGACTGTACCCAAGGGTGGGAGAGTGGTGACTGGAGCAGATTTCAAAGGGCATGTTGGTGAAGGGAACAGAGGGGATGAGGAAGTGATGGGTAGGTATGGTGTTAAACAAAGGAATGCAGAAGGTCAGACGGTAGTGGATTTTGCGAAAAGGATGGACATGTCTGTAGTGAATACGTATTTTAACAAGAGGGAGGAGCATAGGGTGACATACAAGAGTGGAGGAAGGTGCACACAGGTGGAATATATCTTATGTAGGAGGGCCAGTTTGAAAGAGATTGGAGACTGTAAAGTGGTGACCGGGGAAAGTGTAGTTAGGCAGCATAGGATGGTGGTTTGTAGGATGACGTTGGTGATCAAGAAGAGGAGGAGGAGTATGAGGGCAGCACCAAGGATCAAATGGTGGAAATTGAAAAAGGGTAATTGTGAGGTGGAGTTCAGGGATGAGTTAAGACAGGCACTGGGTGGCAGTGAAGAGTTACCAAATAGCTGGGTAACTACAGCAGAGCTAGTAAGGGAGACAGCTAGAAAGGTGCTTGGTATGACATCTGGACAGAGGAAGGATGACAAGGAGTCATGGTGGTGGAATGAGGAAGTACAGGAGAGTATACAGAGAAAGAGGTAGGCAAAGAAGAAGTGGGATTGTCAGAGAGATGAAGAAAGTAGACAGGAGTATAAAGAGATGAGGTGCATGGCAAAGAGAGAGGTGTCGAAGGCTAAGGATAAGGCATATGAAGAGTTGTATGAAAGGCTGGACACTAAGGAGGGAGAAAAGGACCTGTACCGATTGGCTAGACAGAGAGACCAAGCTAGGAAAGATGTGCAGCAGGTAAAGGTGATAAAGGATAATGAGGGAAACATACTCAAGCGAGGAGAGTGTGTTGAGGAGATGGAAAGAGGACTTTGAGAGGTTGATGGATGAAAAGAATGAGAGGGAGAGAAGGTTGGATGATGTGGGGATAGTGAATCATGAAGTACAATGGATTAGCAAGGAGGAAGTAAGGATAGCTATGAAGAGGATGAAGAATGCAAAGGCTGTTGGTCCAGATGACATACCTGTGGAAGTATGGAGGTGTTTAGGTGAAATGTAAGTGGAGTTTTTAACCAGATTGTTTAATGAAATCTTGGAAAGTGAGAGGATGCCTGAGGAATAGAGAAAAGTGTTTTGGTACCAATTTTTAAGAATAAGGGTGATGTGCAGAGCTGGAGTAACTACAGAGGGATTAAATTGATCAGTCACAGCATGAAGTTAAGGGAAAGAGTAGTGGAAGCTAGGTTAAGAAGGGACGTGATGATTAGTGATCAGCAGTATGGTTTCATGCCGGGAAAAAGCACTACAGATGTGATGTTTTCTCTGAGAGTGTTGATGGAGAAGTACAGAGAAGGTCAGAAGGAGTTGCATTGTGTTTTTGTAGACTTAGAGAAAGCATATGACAGGGTGCCTAGAGAGGAGTTGTGGTATTGTGTGAAGAAGTCGGGAGTGTCAGAGAAGTATGTAACAGTGGTACTGGATATGTACGAGGGTAGTGTGACAGTGGTAAGGTCTGCGGTGGGAGTGATGGATGCGTTTAAGGTGGAGGTGGGATTACATCAAGGATCAGCTCTGAACCCTTTCTTATTTGCAATGGTGATGGACAGGTTGACAGATGAGATCAGACAGGAGTCCCCGTGGACTATGATGTTTGCAGATGACATTGTGATCTGTAGTGAGAGTAGGGAACAGGTGGAGGAGACCCTGGAGAGATGGAGATATGCTCTAGAGAGAAGAGGAATGAAGGTCAGCAGGATTAAGACAGAATATATGTGTTTGAATGAGAGGGAGAATAGAGGAATTGTGAGGATGCAAGGAGTAGAGGTGGCAAAGGTGGATGAGTTTAAATACTTGGGATCAATAGTTCAGAGTAATGGTGAGTGTGGAAGAGAGGTGATGAAGAGAGTACAGGCAGGAAGGAGTGGGTGGAGAAGAGTGTCAGGAGTGATTTGTGACAGACGAGTACCAGTAAGAGTGAAAAGGAAGGTCTACAAGAGGGTAGTGAAACCAGCTATGTTATATGGATTGGAGACAGTGGAATTGACAAAAAGGCAGGAGTTTGAGCTGGATGTGGCAGAGTTAAAGATGTTCAGATTTGCACTGGGTGTGATGAGGGTGGACAGGATTAGGAATAAGTATATTAGAGGGTCAGCCCAGGTTGGAAGGTTTGGAGACAAAGTCAGAGAGGCAAGATTACGTTGGTTTGTACATGTGCTGAGGAGGGATGCAGAGTATATTGGGAAAAAGATGATAAGGATGCAGTTACCAGATAACAGGAAAAGAGGAAGGCCTAAGATAAGGTTTATGGATGTTGTGAGAGAGGACATGCAGGTGGTTGGTGTGACAGAGCAAGATGCAGGGGACAGGAAGAAATGGAAACAGATGGTGCGCTGTGGCGACCCCTAATGGGAACAGCCGAAAGAAGATGATGATACACAATAACATATACTCAAATAGATAAGGAGTGCATGTCCTTGTGCAAAAAATAATTTCTGTGGGAAAGGGAGGAAGCCTCCATGTACCAGCTATGTGGGAAGCTTTGCCTCCCTATCCCTTACCGATATATCCTCACTCTGATGCATAGAAATATCAGGCAAAGGGTGATCATTCTTTCACAATTTAAATAAGTATCACTATTTTTCCCTTATGCACTGATCCTAGAGTACAATAAAATACATTACTTTCAGCTCTTACAAATCATTATAAGTTGTAAGCAAGCAGCTAGTATGCAAAACGTATTCCTGTCAACTGTAGCTCAAACAACTGAAAAATGAGCAAATACAATTTAAGCAGCTTTGTGACTCAACTGATTGTAACAACGTGAGTGACTCCAACCAATCTAAACCATAGTAAAACCACAAAACACTTATTTCAAGTAATAGCATCCCCTCTACACCACCCACATCCCTGAATCTTTAAATATACTAACTCTTAAGACTGCAAAAAAAGTGCAATTATAATGAAGTCTGAAGGCACGGTATTTAAACAAAAATGCATACTCGGACTTGTTTTTGGAAGAAAACATATCATGATCCATAAAATTCTAAAAGATTTGCTTATAAAGGCAAAACTGGAGTAGATATATCTAAAATCGGAATATACATACCGAAAAACTCCTTCAATGGTACCAACTCACACTCGCCCCAAACTAATAAACCAACCACTAAAAGTCCCATCCCTCCAGAATCTACTCCAACCCTACATAACCATGAGACCACTATGATCCAGCCACAAAAACCTCCTACAGGCCACAAAAGCCATTAACTCTGCTGGAGAAGCATTATTCTCCTGCACTATAGCCAAACTCTGGAACTCCCCCCCATCCTCAATTACCTCTGTAACTTCTTGCACCCACTTTAAATACTTACTAAAATCACACTTCAAAACTTGCCAGATATGCCCCTGCAACCCCCCTTCTAATACCATCCACTCCCCCACCCACTACCTCTCTCAGCCCCCTATCAACAATCTACTCTTAGCAAGCTTGGCTACTCATGTTCTCAGCTACCTACCACATAATACTAACTTCTTGTAGCAACAACTGCTAATGGCTGTTATGTACCTCAAAAACAGATTGTATCAATTGTTCACTGATGAATCTCAACTACATTTTAACCATGTTTAGTTTAGTATATGTCACCATATTTTAAAATTGTACTATGCTCTACATCTGTTTTACATCTGTTTTCTTCTTGTCTTGCGTCCTTAACTGGACTAATGTCTTTATTTAAATGCTATGTTTTTTTTAACTGTATAATGTGTCCAGTCGGACTCTCCCGGTCAACAAATGTAAATAAATAAATAATGAATAATTTTTCCAGTATGGAGAGAAGCCGACTGGGTTATGTCTGAACAGTAGCTATCAGACTGTATCATGCTGCAAGGTGTCTTTCAGAGCCAGAAAGAAGAATATGCACGGAAAATGTTAATATAATCTAAAAAATGACATTTTATGGGATATCAGTAGGTTCAAATAGTTTCTAATTACTCTCAGGAAATACATAATTAAAATGAAACAATTCAGAGTTAGCTACATTTTATTTTCATTTAGGGTAATTGCTGTTGATGTTACATATCTAAAATGGAGAAGCATTTTTGAAAGGTAAAAAGTTCACCATAAAAACAGCTTTTCAGACTTTCTGTACATGAAATGGCAACATCCATCTTTAAAATAAATTCTGTTAACAGTTATCAGAAACAAGCCATTAACTCAAGAAACGTTACCTTTAAAATGAAGAGCTAATGAAGAGAATGCAGCAGATTACCCAAATGTGTAAAAGCTCTGCAGTATTCACTGGATATTAGTAAAGAAAAGATGCATGCAATAAACAACAAAATGTTGTTGCAGAAAGCATGACTGACACTTTTTATAACTTGACTTAAACCATCCTTGGCTCCACCAGCCTAATCTGACCTTAGAGCGTTAACAGTCATCCCCTGGGATGTCCAGTCATACTTACCTCAGATCTTCCTCTGCATCCAAAACTCCATCCCCCTATGTCTATCAAATATTGAAATAGTTGAAAATAAGGATTATGTAACGTTTTTTTTTTATATGTTTTCATTTATAGCAGAAATAAGACTGCCCAATGCATCCTTTAGCCACCTGTTTAATTGCTTCAAAGTTATACACTAACATGGTTTGAGCATTAGAGCTGTTACCACTTGCTTTTACTGTCCACACAACAGCAGTTTCTACCAGAAGCATTGACCATCTTGATCTTAAAATACATAAAATACTTGCATCATAAAGCAACATATATTTTGTATATGATATTACTAGCAAAGATCTTATACTTAGCTTTAGACAGCATATATTTGAACCACAGGGTTCAGTCCATAGAGGCTAAATGTGAAGCTGGGACTTCAGTGTTACAGTAAAACAACAGCACTCACAGAATACTTTAAAAAGAGCAACATTCAAGGGAAATATGAGGAAATACACCTCCTCATCAAATGGGAAGTGTGTGGTAAAGGCACATACGGCAAGTTTTGCTAGCTTACACCTGTATATGCATTTAATATTTGACAGCTGAATAACCACAACAAATTTGCACAGGCACACTTTTAACTGGAAGGAGGATGCAGTGATGCACAGGTGCTTGTATCACAGAACTAAGCAGTTGATTATACTTATAGGTACAGGTACAACATAAGGCAAATATTTAACAAGGTTATCCTGAATTACAGAGTATGGATATCAAACTGACAAATTGTGACACCTACCAAACTATGAATGCAACATGTTTTGTTGCATGGCACCAGCGAAGTTCCCTGGGATGAAGCCAAGTTTTGCAGTACTGTAAGGTAATGCAGCATGCTCTGAAGTACTGAAAACAAGAGTTTAAATTCTTCTGAGTTCTTGTCTACATCAGTAACTTACTACTGTGTACCATGTAATGTGGACAGTCTGACAAATCATTCCTATGAGAAATGGTATTTTGGTACACAGCACTGACAAGCAAAGCATCACTTGTAGCATCCCATCTTCAGCTAGTACTATCAAACAGCTAAATGCAAGCATTTTCCATCTTCTAATATGGATACCATTCCTAAAAGTACATCTTTAGAAATTATTTTTTTCACCAGCAATGAAGTACATGTGGGCATGTTTATAATGTCAACAAAAAGATCAGAAGAAATGCAATTTCTCAATCCATAAGAGCTCACTGAAAGGAGCTCTGATGTCTGCCCTTCCCTGCCAATAAATGCAGATACATTGACAATAACTTGTAGATCAAATAAAACTGAGCTCTTTTCAAAAATACAGCTCAGTGGCACAACTGTTACTTCAGCAGGGTACATTTCATCAGCAGAACTGTTAATGCCTACCACAAATGGCAAAGGAAAGAATTGTACTGCCAGAATGAATGGCATTTTGAGGCAAAGTGACTTGTTAAAATTACCTCAGTTCCTCCTGCAGCTGCTTCTGTCAACATTGCTGTCTTGGTTCTGAACACTGGACCATAGTCATCAGTGGATTTAATTATGAGTACTTTAAAACATAGAACAAGGTAATCAGTAGCAGTTCAGACACTTGTATAAAACTTACTAAAAAGGCATCAGGCAGGGCAGCACAATCTGTTTCTTCCTAAATGGCTATGTGACTATTAAAACATGAAGAACTTTCTAGCAGTCTCCCTCAAATAAATAAATATATAAATAAATAACGATTCTGTAGGCCATTAACAATGAAATTGAGATGCACAGGTTTACACTTGATCACATTAGGCAGACCTTTGTCAGAACTGTGCATGAGCAAAATATGTTTTAGCATAGTCATTAACAGTACAACCATTCCTCATCCACCGAGAACCGTTGATATCTGTGAAGATCTACATGTACTACTGGGACTTTATAAATATGTTGTTTATAATTTCATCATTCATAAATATTTTACTGATATTTTACCAGGATATTATGGAATAAACATAATGAAGTACGTTTTTGAATCTAATTGTGTTACATGTGAAGCAGAAATGCTTTGACAGTGTCAGGAACTGGGAGAGCATGGATCAAATGAAGACGATGTTTGCCAAGTGCTCTCCTGATAGCTATTCTGCACAAGGACGTCAAACATCTGGAAGTACCTGTTGCAGAAAACAGAAAAAAATAAGGTTAAACACAATGTACACCTCTGTGTAGCAGATGAATAACCCTAGCGATTAATAAAAGAAAATGTTGATGACATCTTGAGTGCAAAAGAAGCAAGTACAATGCTAAAACTACAGTAAGATATTAAATGTACAGCAATAATTTCTTCTGATGTCTAAGTTACATCAATGAAGAATTAAACGAATAAACATTAACAATCATTTTGCACCTCAAGGTTCATACATATATTCCATAGTTGCATAAAAAAATGTAACAAGGAAATTATCAAGCACATTGCCACAGCTAAAAAAAAGGCTTATGTCAGTGACACTTAGCAGAGGATTTAGTGCCAGTTCATACAAATTCATTTTACTGTGTTATCTTTCAGCCTACCACATTTCAGTTTTATTAGAGTTTTCAAATATCTTATAAGTAAGCATTCAGCTATACTGATGAACTCCAAGTTGCACAGACCCCCTTACTGTAAAAGGTTGTTCAAAGCTGATCCAGCAAAACAAAAGTATATGTAAAACTGTTAGACTGACATACCTTCAAATGTATACCGTACAACCAGTACATCATTACATTTTCATAGTCTTACTGTTTTAGTCAAATATTGGCTAACTACAAACAATATACCCTAAAGTGGGGAGACTGGCTGATGAACAACAGAATTAAAGAGTCTGTGGACAGTGGAATAAACAGCAAAAACAGGCAGCAGAAGAAAGTTGCGTGTCTGAAGGAGTGGTAGGGGTTAGGTGAAGGGTATTAGATAACGGTTATGCATGGCAGCTGCATACCATCATTGGGGAAAAAAGAGAAGAAATGGGATCGGCCAGACTGTGAAAAAGCTGGACAACACGGGTGGAAGGACTGGGGGATGATCAACTGTAGAAGTAGGTTTGCCAAGTGTGTAGGAAGGTGAAGGACAGTGGGAAAAGTTTATGATCAGCAGATAGAATTCCTTCACAGAGAGTATAAAAAGCACAGCTGTGTTAGCCACAAATGTCAATATTTCAGTACATTCACGGTTGCAGTCCTGATTATATCCTGTCTGCAAGGCAGGTAGCCCCATGGTCAACCTGACTTCCAGAGCTCTACCTTCCCCAGTGGTACTGGCCAACTCTCTCCTACTACAATGTTAGTATGCTGGTGGTATAAGAGGGGTATCAGCTAATGCTATCTTCACATTCTTTTTGCCCTGGCCAAACCAGGAGCCAATGCTCCTATGCCAGCGAATAAGTGGACCAGGTGGCAAAACTTATTCTGCCCAGCTGGTGGACCCCAGTCTCCCTTTCCAAGAAGAACTTCAGGTTCTACGATGAAGGCTGCCAGGTAAGGAGGTGCGGGGAGGCAGTGACTAAATGGGGACTCACTTAAACCCCATGGCACTACAGGAAGAAAGCAGGGATGGAAAGTGTGTCAACATGGACTGCAATCAGTGAATGTACTCAAACATCTATATTTATGGTAAATTCCTAACACAACTCTGCTATGTTCATCACTCACTACTGCAGCCTTGATTTTTGGGATGAATCCCACAACGTGAAGACTGCTGAGTGGCTGGTAGAGTGTGAATGTTCTAAAGAAGCTGACTTTGCCATCTCCCTAGATATTACACCTAAATTATAATGCTTAAAAAAGGTGTACATTGAAGATTATGGTGTTGCTTGTAAAATGGACTGAGCACTTACCCCCTTCAAGAATGCTGTGGTGGCTACCATAGCCCCAGTGGAAGAGGCTTCCAACTGTCCAGGAACCAGTTTCTTATGAGTTGTACAACAGAAACAAATATAATGTACACACTATTTTGACAGGGTCTGTTTACTGACTGGTTTTCCTTCCTTACCTTAAGTAAAAGATACAAACATCTGACCAGAATTACTTAAATTCTTAGTTCTGGCCAAATAAAATCTCAGTAACCTATCGACATTTAGAGTGTGCAAAATTCTCTCACACCTGTCATCAGGGTTCAGGAAGAATGTAATCAGTTGTACAAGCTTGATTTAGGGACACCTCTGTAATTACTCTAAGCATGAATGATGAGTTAGCTCTGAGGGATACCTTGTTTTGGAGAAAAACTAGAAAAGGCTCTCTGCACATCAGTGTCTGCAGTTCCAAAATCATCCAGGCCAAGGTCACAGCCACTGAAAACATTATTTTTCAGGATAAGAGCTTAAATCTAGATGAAAGTGCTGGCTCAATGGGTTGTAGCTCAGTTTTTCTAACACAAAATTGAAGTCATCTGATGGAGCAGTCAACGTTTTGGGTGGTCTCGTGCAATATCCCTTTAGGAACTGCTTTAGCGGGAGCCTACAGTACAACAAGGGTCCATTTCCAAACAGACTAAGCTAAAGCATGGACTTTTAAGAAAGCATAAGAAAGACCAGTCTTAAAATGGTCTGACAGGTGATCCAGTACTGTACCACTTTTATCTTCACTGGGCCTCATTTCCTGAAAAGACACCAGAGGGAGAATATTTTCCATTTAGTTGGGTATGATTTATCTGTGTTAAGCTTCTTAGCCTCCTTCATATCCATAGCATGTCCTCTTAGTATTTTTGTCTACCTGGAATTAAAAACGGATCATCCAAGCTGTCAACCCTTGTAGTGTTCAGGTTGGGGTGCACAAAGAATCCTCTGTTCTGTGTTAGGAGGTCAGGTCACTCAGAATACATTGGAATTTGGTCTGTCTTTCCGGTCTTTTACAGCACAGTGGGGATCAAGAGTATTAGAATGGAAAGTCTCCAGGAATAGAAGGTATTCCTGAGGAAGTTTGGAAGCTAGGAAGGAAGAAAGTTTTAAAAATGTGAAAAGTTTTGTTTAACAGTATTTTAAAAAGAAGGGAGCCACCAACATACTAGAAAAAAGCTGTGGTGGCTGTAATAACTAAAGACAGTGAAGACTCAGCTTTCCATACGCCCACTTCAATTTCAAACCAAGATTATAAAGTGCTTATGTCTATAATGCTGAAAACAATGGCAAAGGTGTTACCAAAATTGATAGATATGGATCAATGTGTTGATTTTAGGAGGGAGGCAAACATCTGACAACATTAGTAAAACGATGATCCAGAGTGAACCAGAATGTAAGAACATACTGCTGCTGTTGGTGGGTCTTGATGCAAAGAAAGCATTTTACAGAGTAAGCTGAGTTTTTATGAGTAGGACAATGGAAGCATCTACATTCCTTAAAGCAATAACAAGGTTAATTAGGAAGATATATGAAAAATTTAAGGCAAAAATTAAAGTGGGAGGGTTCCTCTATAATAAGTTGTGTCTGAACAGAAGAACCAGGCAGGGATTTCCTCTTTCAACTTCATTATTTGCATTATATGTGGAGTTACTGGTAAACAAAATAAGGGACTCAGAACGTCAAGGATATAATTGGCATGTTGATCAAGAAAAGCTACCTTTGTTTGTAGACGATATTTTGTACCTCATAAAATCAGAAAAGGACATCTCAGTGTTGTGGACCATTTTCAGACAGTTTCAAATCTTTTCAAGATGGAAAATTAATGAAGATAAAACAAAGGCTATAGCTGTAAACTAAGTATCCATGCATGAATTGGTTCAGCAATACCTATTGTTCCTCATCTAGTCAGGATATAACAGGCTAGTCTTTGTGGGCTCTGTTCAAGAAGCTTTATTATGTACAAACACATCATGATTGAAGCTTAATAACTTTTAACTTAGATAACTTATATACAAACTAGCTACATTCATTCATACATGCTCACACTCTGGCTGTACTTTCAAAATGACACTGTTATTTATATATGCACGTTCAGTCCTTGATGTGCTTCTTAAGACACAGCACACACACTCTGTTCTACATCCTCCCTCTTTGAGAAATAGATCATGCAATGCTGAGACTATCAGTTGATATGCAAAAAATACAAACAACTCTTTGTCATGCAATTATACAGAGCTAGGTACATATATACATTTATGTCCAGGTCGCTCTGTATTTTACACTAGGTCTGGAAGTACGACCAAATTGTGTGACATAAAACTGAGAATTAGACTTAGCAACAGGAACAATCTTTGCTGAATGGTCAACCTTAGGAATATCAGGATCATCATCAGGAAAAGAATATCGGGATCATCATCAGGAAAAGGCGCTCTGGAATGAGAACATTGTCTGGACTGCTCTGAGATCTAGAGTCTTTATCATAGGAATAATGCTACGATAACGATTCTGGTACAGGAAGAAGTCTGTGATTTCTCCTGTACTCCACACCCTCAAACTCTACGATGTAGGATCTCAGCTCAGTGCATATACCTGCTACTTGACCGATCCAGTCGAAACCTTTTGCATTTGTATCCTCACTGTCTCTCCTTCTTTCAATGGACAAAGAACTCTGCTCGATTTATCATAACTGGACTTCTGGAAAGAATGCTTTCTGAACAATTGGGCTCTGATGGTTCTGTTGTTTTTAGATTTAGGCTTCAATAAATTGGAACTAATAAGCAGTGTTGCTCTGGTTTCCCTGGACAGAAGTCTTTGAGCAGGCGAGCCAAGTATATTGTCACGGGGTATGTTTCTGAGATTAAGTTAATTCAAAAAGACAACAGTATTATCATGCTTTGACCTTTCAAGTAATTACTTTGCACTCTATACTGCATGTTCAGCTAGTCCATTTGACTGTGGATTTTCTGGACTACCAGTAACATGTACAAAGTCCCATTCTCTTGCAAACTTCTGAAACAACTGACTAGTAAATTGAGTACCGTTGTTAGAAATAACTGTGTTTGGACTACCATGGACTGAGAAATGACATTTCAACTTGGTAATAACAGTAGTGGATGTTAGATTAGGTAGTAAATCAATCTCAAACCAGTTTGAATAGGAGTCTAGCAATACTAAGTAATACTGATTGCTCCACTCGAGTATGACAGTGGCTACTGTTGACCAAGGTAGTTCAAGAACTTGACTTAGCTGAAGTGGTTCTTTCTGCAAATGCAGTTTAGTACTACTGCATACTGAACAAAAAAAAAGCACTTTATCAATGTCTTTCACTAGTGAAGGCCAAAATACTAGTTCTCTCACCCTTCTTTTGGTAGATTTGGAACCTGAGTGACCACAATGCAAAATCTGGATATATTAATGTTGTAAGGAAGCAGGACCAACAATTTTAGGACCTTTGAAAATAATGCCAACTTCCATCAACATCTCATCTCTGTAAAGAAAATAGGTTTGAACTTCAGGTGGTACACTAGATTAATGTCCATCCAACATTAATGTAGCGGTTGAGCTTTTGCAAAACTGGATCAGTCTATGTGTGATCTCTCAGCTCATCAAGTCTCGAGGTAAAAAATTACACACTGCCATTATGTTAAAATCAAAATTCTCTGTGTCAAGCTGTTCTGTTGTATTTCTGGGCAATCTGGATAAGGTAGCAGCCAAATAAAGAAGTTTGCCTTTTGTATAGACCATTTTGAATTTGTACTTTTGCAATCTGAGCATTATTCTTTGTAATCTCACTGGAGCGGACTGCATAGGCTTCTTCAGAATAATAACTAGAGGTTGGTGATCAGTTCCAATCTGAATAGCTCAACCACAGATATAATCATGAAACTTTTAACATGCAAATACTATTGCCAAAAGTTTTTTCTCAATTTGAGCATATTGCATTTCAGTCTAGGCAAGTGTTCTAGATACATAGGCTACTGGTCTGCCTTTCTGAAGAATAACTGTGCCAAGACCAAATTTTGAAGCATCACAGGAAAGAGTGCCTGGTTTACTCACATCATAGTATCGTAATGTAGGTGGGCTGGTAATTTTCTGCTTAAGGTCTTCAAATGCCTTCTGGTGCTGTTCCAACCAAGACCATGTAACATTTTTGCACATTAGCTCTCTTAAAGGTGCTATCAACTTGCTGAAGTCTGGTATAAACTTGCCTAAATAGTTGACCATGCCAAAGAAATGCTATAGAGCTTGAACATTATCTGGTGCTGACATCTCAAGAATAGCTGCTTGCTTGGATGAGTCTGGTCTTAAGCCAGTGCTGGTAAATAAATGATGGACATATGTAACTTCTAGTAGTCTGAATTTACACTTTAGAGGATTGAGATTTAAGTTCACTTCACGTGCTCTGTCTAGAACTCTCAAGATTTATGTCATACTCTGCTTCACCACTGCCTCCAACCAATAAATCATTTACTATTATGGCACAAGGATAACCTGAAAAATGTCTCCATTGCATGCTGGAAGACTTCACTTACAGAGTAGAGGGGGTTGGTAGGGGAGGGGATTGGCATAATGGTTAAGGTGTTCACCTTACAGACACAAGGTGCAGGGTTCAATTCTCACATTGGGTAATTGGCTAGGCTTAAAATGGCCCACAGGGGCAGTAGTTAGCCTGGTACTAATCTATGAACCTATGAATTTATTCCAAATGAAATCCTCAGGAATCTATATCTGCCAAATGGGGTACTAAAAGTGGTCAGTAATGAAAATTTGCAATCAAGCATCACTTGCCAAAATGAACTTTTTTGCATCCAACACAAAAAAACAGTGGCATTTGGTATTAGGGCTGCGACCTGTTTGACTGCATACATTGGATGATGCAGTCTCTTCAATGCTTTGTTCAAATCTCTTGGGTCAATACATATTCTGATTTCTTCTGAGCCTTTCTTGTGGGCTGCTACCATGGACGACACCCATTCAGTTGGTTCTGTAGCTGGACACATTACACCTTGCTGCACCATTTTGTCCAACTGAGCTTTGACTTTATGCTGCATAGCTATTGGAACTTTTTTTGCTAGTCTGACTACTGAACTGGCCTCTGGATCTAACTTCATAGAATACACAACTGGAAGTTTGCCCAACTTGTCCTCGAAAACATCAGCATACTCTGAGAAAAAGCTTCAGGAAAACTGGAACTGGGATATGTGCTTATATCATGAACTTCTTTGGTAAAAGAAAGCAGATTAATTCTCAAACTGTCTCTGAGACCCAATAATGACTGCACACATCTTTGAACTACATAGAATAACAAGCTGTAACAGTTTCTAGCTAAATAACATAAAAGCACTACTGACCCTTCGGTTTGAATTTCTTCACCTCCATAAGCAACACGTTTCGCACTACTAGCCACATTGAGTTGTTTATTGGTTCTCACCTTAGCAAATGTGTCTGCTGATATAACATTACACTTTGAACCAGTGTCTACTTTCAGCTAGATGAATTTACCATACCATTGATCTGGATGGTACAAAACACTTCATTCTTTGCCAACAAATTCACTTCATCAACCTTTTCACCAAATTACTGATACACTATTTACACAAAAAGTAGAATTGCAGCTCTCTATATGATCAACTTGCTTTTTTGAGTGACCCTTCTCTATAACTGTATAAGGTTTACTTGATTTGCAAAACTTTTGAAAATGGTTCCATTTTTTACACTTGTGGCATTTCTGACCAAATGCTAAGCATTTCTTTCTTTTAAACTTATGATTGGCACCACAGTTGTGACAGTTAACAATAAAGCTGGATTTGGGTTTTACTGACTCGTGCTTCTACTGCACTGAGCATGCTCCTTTCTTAGAACTTACTGGAAAACTATGTGATTTCCCTGGTGAACCGGCAGGGGCTGTGGTTGCCATGTGCTTAGGCCTGCTTCTCTTTTCCACATGTTGCATGCTGCCTACATTTGTTCTAGAGCCTACTGAAATCATGCTCTTGTCACTTGCAAGCATACTTGTGTGCCTTTCTGTAACTTCATGGATTGACAAATCTCAGTGGCTTTACTCATCATTAAATCACTGTCACAAAGCAAAATGTTTCTCACAGCAGCACTATTACCACCACACACAAGCCTGCCCTTTATAAACTCATTGTTTAAGTCACCAAACCAACAAATTTTAGCATTATGTCTCAGGTCAGTAATATAGACTGCAAAAGTTTCTTTTCATTTCTGATATCTTGTATAAAACCAAATGCCTCTGTAATGTAATATCTGTCTGGGGGGTTGCACATTTTCCTAAATTTGTGCTTCAAAGACTGGGGGTCTTCCATTGATTCTACCTGTACAACAACAAGACGATTTTCACCTTCTCCCTCATGTACTGCTGGTGCATACAGAAATGAATGCTCACTTTCAATGGCCTCTGACCCAGCTAGGTTTAGCAAAATGAATGCCTTGGTGTGTGCATCTTTGTCAGAATAAGCTGCTTGTATAAAAATATCATACTCTTGCTCAAATATTCTCCAGTTCTCTGCAATATTCTGATCAAATACAAGTGGTGAGGGCTTTTGAAATCCATCTGCCATATTAACACGTCAGTGAAGGATTTTGCAAATATGCATGAACATACACAAATACACATAAGCCAGAAATTTATGCCAGTATTTGTAACTTTGCCCAATAGTACAACAAGCCTCTGAATAACTGAACTTTATGAAGTAAGTCTCTCGGGCACTATAATACTCTCTTGAAATTGCCATACTATAAGAAATCACCTCATCAGTGTAAGAAACATTTCAAATAACTGCACTGTGTGAATGAACTGGGCAGAAGAAGCTCAGAGTAAGAAACATTTCAAAGTAACTGCACTTTGCGAATAAATAGTTCATGGCACACTGAAACTTCCCCCAAAATGGCGATACCTTGCTAGATATTCTTTACAGTGCAAAAAACACTCTATAATGGCAGCACTTTGCGAATAGACAAACCCAACACAAGAAACTTTTCAAAATGGCTGTACTTTGTACTTCACAAAATAGTTGAACTTTGCACACAAACTCTTCAGAATACACAAACAGTAATAAGCACACACTGTAAGCACTTTTACACACTTTCAGATGCTTTGAATAACTCTAGTTATGCCCTTGGTACAATATGAAGTATTAGTTATGCCAAAACACAGTACTTTCCCAAAAAGCATGCAGTCACCTTGCTTTATTTATGCTTAATGTGCCCTTTTTGCCCTTATCATATTAGTTTTGTTTGTTTAATCTCTTTTCATGCCCATTGTACTTTTCTTGTGCTCGTTTTACTCTAAACATGCCCGCTTTTCTTTAAACATGCTCATTTTGTCACATATCTTAATATTAACATTTTGTTTAATTAATAAACCTTTTGTGTCTCTTGCTTGTTTAATTATGCAGCTTGTGCCCTTGTAATGCTCCATTTTATCTTTTTTATAAAATAAACTGTTCGTGCAAGTTTTCATTACCTTTGGTTCTTTTCTGGCTCTTTTTTGGGCTCATTCCTCTTAGTTTACCTTCACTGTTATCTCTGCACCTCATGGCTCTGAATATCAGTCTCTGGAATCCCAGTTCTGACACCATGTCACTCGTCTAGTCAAGATATAACAGGTGAGTATTTGTGGGCTCTGTTCAAGCAGCTTTATTATGTACAAGCACATCACGACTGAAGCTTATTAATTTTAACTTAGGTAACTTATTTACAAACTAGCTACATTCATTCATACATGCTCACTCTTTGGCTGCACTTTCAAAATGGAACAGAGTACAGCACGTGCCTGCTATTTATATATGCACATTCAGTCCTTGATACGCTTCTTAAAGACACAGCACACACACTCTGCTCCACACCCATTATTTACAGGAACATGATAAAATTAAGTACGAGTTAAAAAGGATTCTGTTATGGCATCTAAGGATATGTGGAAAGAGACTAAACAAAAGATAATACAAAAACTAAGAAACCAGGAGCTCTTGTTTATTAATATGAATAGCAAGATATATGCAGTGAAAACGTTTTAGTCCTTTTAGTTTTATACACAGGTCACTCATATTTTTATCAACCAGAGAAGTAGTTGTAAATAGCAATTAATAAATGGTTGAAGAATTTAATCTGGGATGGGAAGATGACAAGGGTCAAGTGGGATAAGTTGATCCTTCCAATAGAACAAGGTGGTTTGGGATTACTTGATATGAAGGGATATTTTAGAGCTACACTGTTAAGGCTCATATACATAACATAAACAGAAAGCTATAATTCAAAGTGGAAAGGGAGGATGATGAAGCAGGGGGGAATTCAATAAATAGGGAGAGAGTGGGATTTTGGATGCAGATCCTTAAGGAGAATAACAGCCATACAGAATATTATATCCATAAAGTAGCAGAATGTGTTCAATGAACTAAGCCAACATGGGAATAAAGAAGGAAGATTCTGCCAATAGGGATGACTGCATTTAGGAGTACAGAGAATAAGCAAGAGGGGGCTGGAATTTACTGAAGAAAACTGGCAAAGGAATCAAGGTATTGGGAGCAAATAATTAGACAGGGAAAGGTAACAGAATGGGAAAAGGCCAAGAAGACATTTGAAAGAATAGTTCTGTAAAATCTTAACATAACCATAGATGTCCTTCTCTTCCATATTGCAGTATTAATAACATGAGGGATTCTCCGCCTAGCTGACCCAAACATCCAGCCAGTATACAAAAGACTTTTACTACTGCAAGGTAAGTGGGACGTAGAATGAAGGCAGCAGGGAACATGGGCCATAAAAGTGATGTCTGCATGTACCATCCTCAGAGTTAAATGCCCAAGTCAGAACACCAGTCTAAGGATAAATGGAGTGGCACCTATCATCTACAGAACCAAGGGGGAAGGAGGGTGGGGCAGAATACTGCAACATGGAAAAGAAGAACATCTATGGTTGTGGTAAGATTTTACACAACTATTCCATGTCCTATGTCCTTCTATTCCCATGTTGCAGTATTCATACCAAAGCTCATGAAAGGAAAAGGGAGGATGGAATAGAGGAACTCTTCACAAACCATGTAGGATTGCACTGGCAAACCCTGCTCTGGATTTGGAGATGCCATTCAGTATATAATGTTTGGTAAAGGTGTGGACAGAAGATCATGTAGCTGCCTCTAAGATGGAAGCAGTGTCCAACCCCTTGAAAAAGGCCCCAGATGAACAGACCATCCTGGTGAAATGAGCTTTCACTGAGGAAAAAAGTTTTACCATGGAAAATATAGCAAAAATAAATGGCCTTTGAAATCCATGAAGAAATAGTCTGTTTAGACACAGGCTTTCCCAGCACCTTGGGGTGAAAGGAAACAAAGAGTTGCTCTAAATTCCTAAAGGACTTGGTTTAATCCAAGTAAAATCTGACTTGTCTATGCACATCTAAGGTATGTAACACCCTTTCACTGGAGTTTTGAGGTGAGGGAAAGAAAGTAGGCAAATTAACATACTGGTTAAGGGACAAATCATTAACTACTCTTGGCATGAAAGGGTTGGTGCACAGAGAAACCCTGTCTTTGTGGAAAATGTGGAATGGTTGAGATACCATTAAAGCTTGGAGTTCATAGGCTCTCCTAGCAGAAGTGATGGCCACCAGCAGCACAGTCTGCCAGGTGCAATGCTTTAAGGAAGCCATGACAGCAGGCTCAAAGGGGGCTTGGGTGAGTTTTTTTCAAGTAGAAAATTCAGATCCCAGGGTGGAGAACAGGTTTCCTGGGAGGTCTGATATGAAGAATGCCTTTAAGGAAAAGACCTCTAACCTAGAGGCTAAGTGAGGGGAAAGTGGAAGACATGCAGAAATGGCAGATAAGTGGGCTTTTACAGAATAATAAGCCAATCAGGCCTTAAGCAGCTCACACAAGTAAGACAAAACTAGAGGGATATCCACTGAAAATGTTTCTTTATACATCAGATGGAGAATCTCTTCCATCTGGATAAGTAGATCCTCTAGTATTAGGTTTCCTGGCCTCCTGCAGAACTAGAAGAACATCCTCATAGAAAAGATGTTGAAAAGGGATCAGAAGCCTATCACCCATAGAGTCAGGTTCAGGGTTAAGTGTGGGTTAATAAGTGATCCCTTGCCTTGTGTGAGAAGGTTCACCCTGTGAGGTAAATTGTACTGATTTTCCTTGGCTAAATGCAGAAAAAGAGGTAACCAATGCTGTCTTGGCCAAAATTGCATCACCAACAAGATTTTTAGTATGTCCTGCTGAATTTTCAGAAGAACTTTCTGAATAAGTGGGAATGGGGGGAAATGTGTAAAGAAACATCCCTTTCCAAGATATTGAAAGGATGTACACCTTCCATATCAGAGGGCCTGGGACTCTGGCACAAAATTGTGGAAGTTGTCTGTTCAGTGGGGAGGCAAAAAGATCTATTTGAGATGCACCCCACTGGTGGAAAAAGTACAGAAACACATCCTTGTGGAGCATCCCTTCATGGGACTGAGTAATGGACCTGCTTAGAGTGTCTGTCAGAACATTTTCAGCTGAAGGAATGTAGAATGCTTGTAAAGTGACTTTTGATTTGGAAACAATCTCCCAAGCCTGAATAGCCAACCTGCAAAGCAGATAAGACTTTGTTCCCCCCTGTTTCTTCACATTCCAAAGGACTACGGTGTTGTCTGTGAACAACTTCAGGGGGGTCTGGGTGAAGAGAAGATTGGAAAGCTTGAAGATCAAAAATCAAAGCCCTCATTTCTTTGATATTTATGTGTTCCTTCCTTATAGAGGGGGACCATAGACATGGACCTTCAGGTTTCCCCAAGGTTGCTACCCACCCCCAGGTCGGAGGTATCTGTGAACAGCTTCTGCACAGGAAGAGGAGGCTGCTGAGGATGACCTGGGTAGAGTGATATTTGTTGAATCCACTACTGCAGCTATATCTTTAGACTAGGAAGAACAAAATGTGCATGTTGCGACCAGACAGATTTCAGATACCATTCAAATTTCCTCATGTGGAGTCTGGCCAATGGTAGCATGGGAATAATGGATGCCATGAATCTCAGAAGTCTGAGAAACTCCCTGGCTGTCAAGGAAGTGAGTGGGAGGAGTTGCTGAAAGTAGGATACAAGCAACTGCCATTTCTGAAGGGGCAGAAATGGCATCATGAGATCTGTCCTTATCCTGCACCCCAGGAAGACCTGGTCCTGAGAAGGAGCAAGGGAGGATTTCTTGTAATTGACAGTGAACCCCCAGCTGATGGTTGTCTGCAGATTCTCTAGCAGAACTTCTGGATGATTTGCTTGAATGAGCAGCTTGTCCAGGTAAGAATAAACATGAATTCCGTGAAGTCTGTAAAAGGAAACAACAGGAGTCAAGCATTTTGTGAATACCCTTGGGGCTGTGGAGAGTCCAAAGCACAAAGCACAGAACTGAAAATGTGAAGAAGCAACACAAAAAAGTAAGCATTTCCTGAAAAGGAGATGATGGGGATATGAAGATATGCATCTTTGATGTCCAGAGACACCAGAAAGGCCTGAGACAGTAGAAGTGGGAACAAGGTTTAGAGGAACAGCATGCAGAAGGTGGGAACCTGCAGAACAAGGTTGAGGTGAGACAGGGCTAGGATAGGTCTCCATGGGCCATCCTTCTGGGTATCTAGAAACATCTCTGAGTAAAAACCTCTTCCTCTCTGCTGAGAAGGGACTTCCTAAAAGGTTCCCTGTGAAATTAGGTCCTGATGTACCTGACAGAAAAGAGGAAGCTGGTCTTGAGGGGGTTGAGGGATACTTATGAAGGGTGGAATGATCCTCCAAACCATGTAATATCCATTTTGGAAAAATGAAAGCACCCAATTGTTTGCAGCAATGTTTGTCCAAGAAGAAAGGGAGAGAGAGAGGCACTTGTAAAGAGGAATATTTGTAGGAATGGGCAGGTAGTCACAGACTACCTGCTTTGTCTGGAAAGATGGGCTTTTGAGCAGTGGCAGACTGAGTCCTGGAAGAGCCTTGTTTGCATGGTACTTTCTTGGAAGTGGATGTTTCCTCACAAAGAGTGCCTTGGAATGATAATTCCTGTGATACTTAGGAAATGGGGATACAAACATATGCTTAACTTCCTGTAACTCCTTCCCTTTTTCTTGAAGGGATCTGAAAATGGAAGCAGCATTAGCTCCAAAAAGAGCAGAATTATCAAGATGAGCATCCATACGTTTTGCCTTGATATCAACAGGCAAGGGTTGTAATCTCAACCAAGAATATCTTCTAATGACCAAGCCAGATGCAGCCGATGTGGCAGACACATCAGCTGCATCATAACTATACTTTATGGTATGGCAAGTCACTTGAAAAGAGGCTATCAAGAGGGAAGAGAGTTGAGCTTTGACGCCAGAGTCTGGAAAGTCTGACAGCAGCTGCGATGCCTGAGACAGCAAGGCCAAAACATATTTGGACATGTGTGTTTGGTAATTAATGGCCCTGAAGGCCAGTGTAGATGAAGTGTAGACTTTTTTACCAAGGCTCTCCATCATCTTACTATCTTTATCAGATAGAAGTAAGGTAGTAGAAGGCAAAAATGTTGAAGGTCGATCAGCAGACAATGAGATAACAGCAGGATATGCAGGAGGACGCTTAAAAAAAAATTACTGCCCTCTGATACCTTGCAACATCTATCCAGCCTTTTAGGGGCAAGAGGGTGAGAATCAGGTACCTTGGATTATGACATGAAGGCATCCACAAAGGCAGGCAACAAAGGGGTTATAGCAGAAGAGGAGTCTATCTGTAAGAGATCATAGTACCTCTTCTGTACCTCTGAAATTTAGGAACAGTGCCGTTTAAATAAGTCTTTCATTCTAGAAATAGTTTGTCCAAAAGAGATGTCCTCCTCAGGGGAGCCAGTACTCTACTTCAGGAGCAGCATAACTCAAAAGAGAAGCTATCTGGGTGGAATAGGAAAGAGATTCATCTGAAGAGGAAATTTCCTCTTCATAGGGCTTCTGCTCCAAATTAGAGCTCCTAGGGATAGAAGCTGGAGAATCCAGGGGGAGAGAAACAGCAGAGGTAGGCCTCAGAGCCATGACGGCATTAAGAATACCCTTGAGAAAAGGCCTGCCAGTCTGGAGTAGTGTCCTAAGGAGCAGACACATGTTTAAGCTTTGTTTTCCTTTTAAAAGAAAGACTACTTTAGGCTGAGAGGAAGGGACCAATGTAGGCCTACCCACTGGCACAGACGTTGGAGTTTCTTCACTTGCTATATATAGAGAAGTACTACATTGGGCATCCAAAGAGATGAACCATCCTGACCAGACATCTGCGAGACCTCTGTGGACATGATAATGGCAATTTTCATAGCAGCCTCTGAAGTGGTACCCGCTTTAGGAAAAGAGCCAGCAACCGTACGAACCTCTGGGCCTTCATCAGCCTCGAGAGGGATGTCAAGATTCAGAGACACTGACAAAGATTTGGGCCTAACGTTTTTGACCTTCTCCTTCAGAGGCTCACTGGATGGACCAGAAGTACCCTTCCATAACAAGCACAAGTCTCTTAAGTCTCTGGTTCTCCAGATAAATATTTAAGGTAGAAAGATGACTGCAAAGTGTCTTAGGAACAAACGCCTGACAAATCGTGCATGCCTTGTAATCGTGTGCAGATCCTAGACAGAACAGGCACTGGTCATGATTGTCTTTGTGTGGTATTTGTCTTCTACAATGGCACTTGCCTTTCCTGGATGACATGAACCTCAAAAAATATACAGTAGCAAAAAGAGAATAGAAGAAAAATCCTCAATGGGCCACTTATCTGAAAGCAGCCGTCACTCGGCAGTCAGATGAACAAGAGAAGATGGCATTTGAACTGGCGGCAGAGAAGTTCTGAGGATGGTAGCTGTGAACATTACTCTGATGGCCTACTCTCCCTGCTGCCTTTATGCAATGTCCCATGTACCTTGTAGTAATAAAAGTGTTTTGTATACTGGCTAGACGTTCGGGTTTCCTAGATGCAGAATCCCTCATGTTATGAATACTGCAACATGGGAACAGAAGGACATCTGCAGGCTAGAAACTGCCTTCCCTGTTAGGAATCGATATCAGCGTATAGGCAAAGAGAAAGGGATAAGAGAATACTAAATGAAAGACCTGCACTGGTATTTTTAGTTGAATCTAAAACAGAAGCTGCTGTTAAAAGGGATGATTAGTAGAGCATATAAAATACTGCATGTTAGCTATAGAAATCAAACAGAGAAGATTAGAAAAGATTGAAAACAGGGACTGGATACACAATTCACAAAGAAACAATAGGAGGGAAATGCATGGTTCCCCAATATGAACAAAATCTAGAAGATTTAGGATATTTGTTTGAAGGTGTTTCTACAGGTATTTTTTATACACCAAGCAGACGCAAAGAATTCTTCCTTAGGTAGATGGCAAATGTTGCGTGGTGTGACGGGGAATAAAGAGGTAACTGAGAACATATGTTTTGGGAATGTAATGAGTTGGCAGACTTTAAAAATTCCCTGCAGAGTGCCTTGTCAGAATTACAGGGTGAGCAAATGGGTGTAACTAAGCAAATTATTTAGTTTTTTTTTTTTTTTTGAGCTGGGACACAGGATCTGAACTGCCTAGACACAGTAATGCCTTGTTAAGTTTAATTCTTGTGGCTGCTAAAATAGCAATTACTAGAAAATGGAATTCAAAGTCTAAACCAATCATATTTAAAGTAGTGAATATTATAACAGAGATAAAAAAGTGGGAACTTTAGAAAAGTGTAGGAGCAAATTACATACAAGAAAATGGAAATTGTGAGAATAATATATGTGGAATTGGGTCTACATTAAATCACTGAATGCTTATAAAAGCAAACAATGATTTATCGACCCCATGTAAGTGAAAGCTTACAAACTAGAACGCTTAGAAATCACTGTTCCAAAAAAAAAAAACACTTAAAACATAACAGAAAGTGGGGGGCTTTGCCCCTGCCCCACTTAAATATACCAACTCTGAGATCACACTACAGTGACAAAAACGGCAAAGTAACAGACGCGGCCAAGCGATTTCTTTCCCAGATAAAGAATTTGCTTATATGCCGCTTCGTCATTTTGCCTTTTCGTCTTTTCAAGTTCGACCAAGACACATTCGAAAGAATGTGTCTTTGATCATCTAACAGGAACCCATGGAATCATGTTTTGGAGGAGGATTGAGGTTTAAGGGAAGGCAGGAATTCAGCAACCTATATAATGTTGGTTCAATAATTGAACAGAAGAATATATGTAATGTATAATGTTCATAACTGTGAACGTGTTAATATGGTTTATTTTCTTTTAAATAAATGCATGTTTGCCTATGCTATAAGTGATAATTCAATAAATGTGTTTAAAAAAAATGACATATTCTACAGTTGGTCCAAAGAAGAGGGGCTTATCCAATGGGGCATTAACGAGCTCCACCTTCACATCATAGAGCAGAGTCTGGATCCTCTGCCAGGCATGTATTCAGATAACTGACTCCATAGCTCCTGCCCTACAGGCTGCATCAAATGCATCAGAGCTATATTTCTTGGAGTAGTTAACCACCTGAGAGAAGAGGTCACATAACGCAAGCATTTCCTGTCTCAGGGGTTTGTCTACAATCCCCTTTGCTTTGACCCTTATCTTCTGCAGCAAATTCTGCTAGTAATCAAGCCTGTAGATTTGGCACTGCAAGGCCATAAAGGCTAGAGTAGCAAAAGAATAAACCTTCTTCCCAAATCTGTCTAATAATCTACTCTCCTTATCATTGGGAATGAGGTTACTGACTGGAGCTAAAGCAGATTCCTTACTAGAATTCAGGGACACCATGACTAGATCTACTATAGGGTTCTTATAAAGGAACTAATGTGAATCTCTGACTATATATAACCAGTCAGATGTCCCAGGAGCAGGTGAAAGGGAATCTGACTCCAGAAAAGCATTACTGAATTCATCCTCCAGGACACCCATGACTGCAAGCACAGGAAGAGATTTAGGCTCAGCCAGGCCCATGAAAGATATATACCTAACATGGGCCTGAATTATTCCTTAGTCTCCCAGTTGAACTTTAACTTTATCATGTGAAGGGTTTTTCCAGAACAGAAATTCTCTGGTGGAGAAATAAAGAGTATAGTGTCCTCAGTGTCAAACTCAAGCAAAGGTAGACAGGGACTGTTCCACAAAGACCAGATCATCGTTCTCAGAGTCTGGAGAACTCATACCCTTATATGATGTTTTGTCTTTCTCTTTTCTGAAGGGATCCCTAATGCCTCTGTAATTTCTTTGGCTAACTGCCTGGAATTTAAGAAACTCATTAAGTCTGGTACCAGCTTGAAAAACTGTTGGAGGGGGGAAGGGACTGATGCCCCACTTAACTTAGGCCAAGGCATACTAGCAGGCATCAGTTTTGTCTTTGCTTCTTGGAGCCTTGGTTTATCAGGAGACACTGATCTGGATACCTCCAGCCATGTGTATGTGGCCACAACCTCAACACAGTCTTTGGGAACCTCTTTGTGCACACAAGCCATGGCAATACCACCCTCACTTTCCCGAGTCAGAACATGTGCATTGGGCATCATTGCTCAAGGTGAGGATTCAATAACAGTCAGTGACTTGGAGGATTTAGTCTAGGAGGGCATGCTAGAACTTGATTGTGCGGAGGCCTGTAGAGCAGTCATTCTAAAGGGTTTGACTGAAACTAACACTGAAGATAGGGGCTGCACCAGCTCTTCTTCATGCTTAGTGTTACCAGATTTACAGAGGATGGAAGCGTGCACAAGTTTATTTTTGGTGTACTTGGAGTTTCTCCCCATGTTTTTTCAAATGCTTACATTTCGGCAACTGGTTCCTAGAGGTCTTGGCTGATGATCATGGTGCAGAACTACATGTGCACCCCTTTTTGAGCTGCAAATTCTGGGAGAAACTTGGGTCTCTTTCTGAGTGTTCTCAGAGTGAAGGAAGCACAGTGCAGATAGGAGTCCGCATCATGATCTAGCCTGGTGTGGAAAAGGCAATGAGAAAGGCAGTCTTTTTGTAGGATCTATTTTCCAGATTCTACACAATTATTCACTTTTACAGAAATCTTTACTATGCAATCACTGTCTGTCATTAACTCTTAGCACCAACAAAATTTAACAACAGAAAAAATGCCCTGTGAGGTACTTATCTACACCTGGTAAGCAGGTCAACCAAAGGACTGAGGACAGTGAAAAAACAATGAGGTGCATCAGACTGAGTGGTAAGAAAAATCTAAAGATTACAATGTGAGATGTCCCTCTTATACCGCCTACGTTCCTATTTTGTAGAGGGAGGGTGTCAAACAAAGGCACTGGTAGAAGTCGTCAGACTGACTATTGATTATCTACCTAAAGGCAGGATATCTCACAAATCAGGACTGCAACAGTGATGAACATTCCTTTATGTACATCAAGAAAAATCAGAATGAGTGCAGATGGTAATTGCTGGAGATGTGGAACAGATGAAGAGTGGGGGCAAGAGTGACAGTTATGGTTATGATACAGCTATTAAGTGAATTTGAACTTAGAAGGGGACAAGACAAGGTTGTTCACTGCCCCTGCTTTCATTTGCCTGTTATTTAGAGCACTTGGCCTGGCAAATTAGATATTCTAGAATCAGAGGATACATGTGTGCTATGCTAGACGTAAAGACTGTATTATATTTAGATGACATCCTGGTTGCCCTACACAATCTACGGGAAGATACTGAAATGTCATGCATCAGTTATTTAGCAAATATGAGGCCATGTCAGGATATATGTTAATGTGGATAAAACAAAGGTCCTAGTTATAAAATTTTATACTGACTACTGAGGCCATAAATAAATACTCAAACCTATATATTTACAAAAAATGGAAAATGATTCCATTGGATCACAATCAAAATGTGCAGGTGCTGAACTGGCATGTGGTGCCATGTGTGCTATATGTACGTCAGTTATTTTGGAAATAAAACATATTTAGTGTGGATTAAAAATTGAAGGATAGACTTTTTGGGGTGCGTACCAGACCATTTGTAGCAGGGAACAAGATTATCTTTCCCAAGAACAGTGGTGCATTGTCAGTGCCAGATACTGATACAATATAGTCTGCAACATTTATGAGGTTACAATACAATGTATATGGGCATGGGAAAGAAATGATTTGGGAGAGAATGCCACAGAGGAGACAACAGCTGTTTGAAATACATTGGGATACAAGGTAGGAAGAAGTTAACCAATTAACAGTGATGGCAATAAAGACTAGATGGAAAATATTTTGATGTGAGGAAATTAAGTTATGGCTAAATGATTTGCTTATAATGAAAGGATGGAAATAAATGAACATCAGTCTTGCAGTGGATAAAGAAGGAAAGCTCAATTAAATATTGGAACTGGATAATGAATAACCCAAGAGTATACAGTAAGGAAGAGGGAGCAGGCACGGTGTACTTTTAATCTGGTAGATGGATGGTTCTTAGAAAAGGAGATGTAAAGTCACTGAATGGTATAGAATGAAAGAGGAGGACTATCCAGAAATAATCAAGTTAACAGTGGAGATAATGGATGGATAGCTGAAGGACAAAGGGCTGAGCTCAAAAGTGCTCACTAACCTTTAGGTCAAAGGTTAGTACTAGACAATGATTCGCAGACTATTATAAACCTAGTCAAAACCCCATATTCATTTACTGGCAGAGTCTGGAAACAAGTATTAGGTGGACCTAGAAGGAATAACTAGAATTTGAAATAAATGTAGAGTTCACAGAGAAGGGCATGGTTGAGGATACTGAACAAAGCTATGAAATCCAAAAACTTTAAAATACTTGTCCAGCAATGCTACTACAAATACTTATACCCCATTTACATTAGAAGGCTGTTTAAGGGGGTTCCCTCAGTTTGTTAGGATGTGATGCAGAGGATGGAGGGTTTTGAAATCATATATTTTGTAGAGATAGGAAGTTGCAGACATACAAAAAAAGATCAGTGGGCATTGTAAGAAGGATTTCAACTTTACATGTTGTACATACTTTGGGGGAATTCAGGAAAACATGTCTTTATCTATCCATTGGGAATATGATAGCTGGTTAACTTTACCTTAACCAAAAAGGTTACAACTAGGAAATAGGAGATTATAGACAGAAATTACTTAAGAAAGAGTATAACCTTGAACTGTAACTCACCTATAATACTGGCTTACCAAACACAACTTTCGTTGTTGGTAATGATAGTCATTTATATAACATCACAAAAATGAAGTATTTTGGGGGTGTGTAGTACAAATATGCTTTGGTTGCAAGCTTTTAGTGAAAAGATTTGCAAAAGCAGCATATACTATGTTTAACCTTAGTTCAAGTGACTCTGATAAATAAACAGTTTTATATATTTCATTACATACATTAGCTATCAACTTCACCAAGAATTATCACTGTACCACACTCACTGGTGTGTGATAGTCTCATCATCAACATCATCATCATCATCAACTTCTTTCCCAATTTTCTACATAGATTCAGGGTTTCACATCAACTGTCTCCACTTTCACATCAACTGTCGCCACCTCTCGATTCAGTTCCACTTTTCTACCTTCTTCAATCATCATACCTGACTGTCACAGGTCCTATCTTGCACAGTCCATCCATCTCTTGTCTGGACCTCCTCATTTCTCTTGCCATCTTCCTGTCTCTCCCAAATCTCCTTCACCAAATCACATTCTGCTTTCATGTACATGTTCCAACCACTTTAATCTGTTCTTCTTGACATTCCCTGCAACTGGAGCTATTTTAACTTTTGCTATGATGTCCTCATTTCTTCATCTTTACCACAGCATGCATCCTATAGACACTTTATCTCCATCAACTCTATCTTCCCATCTGTTCAGCCTTTACCACCCAGGTTTCTCTAATTACAGAAGCACTGGTTGATCTCCATTTTATACACCTTACTTTTCAGTTTCTCTGGCATTCTTTTGTCATGTGCTACTCTTGACACTCTTTCCCAGTTGGCTGTAGCACTTCTCTAGCTTTACATACTCATTCAGGTGTTCCTTATCCTCAACCACCACTCCCAGACACTTGAAGCTGTTAACCTTTTCCACTATTTTCCCTTCAACCTCAATCTACTGCTCCTTCTGACTCATCTGCTGCAATGACAACTGTATTATCTGTACTCAGTTTCATCCCAGTTTTGCATTCCAGTCCCCTAATAGGTTCATAGGTGTTTACTAGGCTAATGACCACAAGGGCCTTTTTAAGCCTAGACATGCATCCCAAATCTCTGACAAGTTCTGGTACCCTTGATAAGTGTAAGCATGGGCCTGGGAGATGAACCATTTACAGGTTACCTGTATCCATTAGAGACATAGGTGCCAATCAGAGATGAATTTCCAGTTTCCCATCCAATTGTCCAAGTTGTACTTGAATTGGGTTAGGGAGGAACTCTGCTTCACAAGGATGGGAACCTGTTTCATAGATGGGGTAGTCTCTGGGATACATACCTATCTCTCCAGTAGGTCCTATTTATATCACAGGCAAGGTTTAAGTCTTCAGAATGGGTTAATTCTGGTGTTGTTTGTTTTGTGGATATGCAGGAGGTCCATTAGAGTGGGGTCTGACAATGCCCTGTATGCCAGGCATAACTCTCCCCTCAAAAGCCTGTAGGAGACAGAATACAGGGACAGGGCCTTGAGGCAGTCTGCATAAGACATTTTACTTACGCCCTGTATTCTTTTAGTGAGGAACCTCTGTGGACGTTCCAGTTGTTGGATATGCCTGGTTAGGTACATAGAAAAGGGGGCACTGTACTCAATGATAAGTGTGATGAATGCCAAATACAGTGGAACAATGACTTCCTTGGACCTAGATGCCATACTTTTGCTTATAAGTTGTGCAACATAGAATGATTTCCTCACCACTGTAGACACATTATGGTCAAAGGCTAGATTACTATCTATGCGTGTCCCTAAGTCTCTGACTACTGGGTCAACTTTAAGGCATGAGTTGTTAATATGATATTTACTAGGGATGGATGACTTCCCAAAGAATATTAGTATACATTTCTTGGCATTTAGTTTTATTCCATGGCTCTGACACCAGTTGTTTGTCTGTGTCACCCCCTCCTGGAGAATATTTGTGTCACTGTGAAATTCAATGACAACTCCTAATTTGCAATCATCTGCAAATTTAGTCAGCCAGAGACTACTGACATTGGCCTTGACTTCTGAGAAGTAAACACCAAAAAGGAGCAGTCCAAGGACTGATCCCTGAGGAACTCCACTTGTGACTGGCCTCTTTGTAGAGGTGGACTCCCCAATTCTAACTTGCTGGGTCCTGTCTGTGAGCCAGTTGGCTATCCACCGGGTGACATATGGGTTTGTACCTAACCTCTTGAGTTTGTCAGTAATGCTAGAGTGGGGTATTGCATCAAATGCCTTGGCCAGGTCAAGGTAGGCAGTGTGAACAATTTTGCCCTCATCCGTTACTTTGGTTACCTTCTCAAAAATGTCCACCAGGTTGAGTAGGCATGATCTGCTCTTGATGAAACCAAACTAGGTTGGTTCCAGTGTCTAGAGGTTTACTAAACCTCTACTAATCATCTCCATGATAATTATTTCCATGGCTTTACATAAGACCAGTAAAACTTATGGGTCTGTCGATGGCCCACCTTTGTGCACAAGGATGACTGTTGCCTTTCTCCATTCATGAGGCCCATTGATGCAGTGTTCTTGGTCTCAGAGAGAGCATTAAGAACCTGTTCCCCAGTGATAGAAAGGGAGTTATATTTGATGATATTTCTTGAGTGAAGTTTGAGTAGAAGAGAGGGGTAAAGTTGGAGCTGAATTTATCAGCCAGGAGGTTTGCTATATCTTCTGGCTCAGTATTGGTGGCTCCATTCACAATGAACTCTGCACACAATTGTGTACTGCCTTTGAGGTTATAGACATAACTAAAGAATGCTTTGTGGTTGCCCTTGGCCTGGGAGGCAAGACTTACCTCAAATTTGGCTTTGGTAGACCTTATTTGTCCTCTGAGACGTTTGTTAGTTTGATGAGAGTGCTTTTATCCTGCTGGGTGATGCACCTCCTAATTTTTGCCATGATTTTCTTCCTCCTGTTTTGCAGCCTATGGATTTTGTGATTCAAGAATCACATAATCGTTTGCTGAAGTTCCAGTTTGGTGTCTGCTTGTAGTGCCACACTGTTCGCATACAGCAGCTTTTTTAATTTGTCCCCTTTGACCGGTTTGCTAGTATAATCCTTTAATATTATGAATAGCAGTGGACTCAGAGATGAGCAAAGATGCAAGTCCACTTCCACTGGGAACTCTGCTGTGAGTCTTTACACTGTTCATACGTGTGTCATTGGGTCTTTGTGCATTATCTGTACTAATTCTACCAATGTCTCTGGGACTTCAAAACACTGTGAAACTGCCCAAATCAGCTTTCTAGTGATTTGGTCATATGCTTTCTCCACGTTCATCAGGTCATAGGTGTTAACTAGTCTAAGGACCACAAGGGCCTTTTTAAGCCTAGCCATGCATCCCAAATCTCTGACAAGTTCTAGTACCCTTGACAAGTGTAAGCAGGGGCTTGGGAGATAAAACATTTGCATGCAGGGGCCTGGGAAATGAAATATTTACACATAGCATGTGTCTATTAGAGGTTTACTATATCATTACTGTTCATTTCCATGATAATTCTTTCCATGGTTTTGCATATGAGACTAGTGAGACTTTTGGGTCTGTAGTTTCTAGGGTCTGTAGATGGCCCACCTTTGTGCAGAGGGATGACTGTTGCTGTTCTCCATTCACGAGGCAAGAAACCTGTATGGAGGTTATAGTTAAACAGTAATTCAAGATGGTATGATAGGTCATGTTTCATGCTGTTTAGAAGGCATTTTGGAATACTGTCTGGTCCCACTGATGCAGTGTTCTTGGCCTTAAAGAGAGCATTAATGACCTATTCTCTAGTGATATCAGGGGGATTTATATATGATGGTATTTCCTTAGGGAAGATTCAGGGAGAGGGAGGTCTAAAGCTGGAGCTGAATTTGTCAGGCAGTAGTTTGCTATATCTTTTGGCTCAGTATAGCCAATTAAGAGTCTTTCATAGGTTCATAGGTTCCCTCTGAGCAAGCGTATGAGACTGAGAAGAGCTGGAGTTTTCCTCATCTTGAGCTTCTTTTGCGATGTTGTCTCACTGCAAACTGTGGGTCAGTTGTACTGCATCCTGATCTGGATCCAAATTATTCATCTCCCATCTTACTTTCTACCACTCTGGGCATTCATTTATCCATCACCCTCTCCAGTATTTATATGCAGTGTGACTGGAGTTTGCTAGTGCTATACTAACCACAGTTGTGAATATTCCCTTTGTTCATGTCTACTTGTACTAGAATGCTTATTCTCCAGTCATCTGATATGTGCCCTCCTTTCCATACCATGGAGAGTACCTTCAGGAGCCATTTCTCTCCAATTCACCCAACATCTTGATTGTATCTGATATGACATCATCTACGTTACTGCTTTCAGACGTCATTTTCCTTAATTATAGTCCAAGTGCTGGTTTGTTTAGTTGAAACTGTTGGCAAGATCTGCAAATTAAGTATATTTGTAATGGTGTTTAATTGAAGTGGTGAGCAATTACTCTGAAGGTAATACAGGCAAATCTGCAGACACAGAAGACAAAATAATGATGAAGGAAACAAACATTTTCAATTTACACAGAACTTTGAATTTTTTAATTGCTTCATTCTAGAAACAGTTACCAACAGGTTAATAGAAGAAGTAAACCTGTCTGGTGGACAGCAGCAATAAACAGACTCTATAATAAAAGGAAAAAAATGCTGTCCAGGACCAAGAAGGAGCAAGTGCCAAGTTGGAAGCAATCTCTCCTTTCTCTGAACAAGAAAATAAGGTCACTGGGGAAATCATCTAAGGCTAACTTCGAGTCCAAATTGGCCACATTCACTAAGGACAATCACAAGACCTTCTTTGCATACATTTGTAATCTCAAAGGTAACTCCCAAATCTGCTCTGAAATGGTGGTCAAAAATACCACATACACAAACACCACAGATCTAGCCAACCTGTTGACAGACAAGTTCATTGAAAACTTCACCCCCCCTGGCCCCCCATCAGTAAACCAGGACATCCCCAGCACCTGCTCCCCTCACCTTATTACCAAGGATCAGGTCATTAATGCCCCCTCAAAGGCAAAAAAGGCAGCCTCCATGGGACCAGACAACATCCCTGGCTGTGTCCTACATGAACTCAAACAAGAGCTCACAGCACCACTAGGCACCCTATTCAAACAAAGCCTCTACTTCATCCCAGCAGAATGGAGGACAGCCACTGTCATCCCTCTACACAAAGGTAGAGTGTCCACCTACCCAGGCAATTACAGGCCCATCTGCCTAACTAGCCTGATCTGCAAGGCCATAGAACGTATTACCATGGACCTTATAAACAAAGACATTGGCAATCTCCAAATGCTTGATCCCACATAGTTTGGTTTTGTCAAGGGGAGAGCATGTCTGTTCAACTTGGTCGCCTTCTTTGACACAGTCACCAAAGCCATGGATGAGGGGAAGACAGTGCACACCTCCTACCTTGACCTAGCCAAAGCCTTTGACACTATTCTCCACTCGAGCATCATAGATAAACTCTCCCAGCTAGACATCAACCCGTATGTTAACAGATGGATAGATAATTGGCTCACTGATAGAAACCACTCAGTCAAAACAGGGAAAACCACCTCTAGTAGCAGACCTGTAACGAGTGGCGTACCCTAAGGATCGATCTTGGGGCCTCTACTGTTTGGGATATACTTTTCTGAAGTGCAAGGCAAAACCAGTGGTCTGTGGCTGACCAAGTCTGCAGTTGACTGCAAGCTGGGCACTGTCATAAATTCCCCTAGTGATGTGAACATCCTCCAACAGGGCCTTACTCAAACTAATGACTGGTGCCAGCTGCATGGCCTCAAACTGAATGCCAAGAAATGCATCATTAACCCCTTTCAGGAAAACGGCATACCCACTAATTATCACATTAATAACAACATACTAGCACCAAAACTGTTTAAACAACGACCTCAGTGACAATCAAAATGAAAATAAAATAAAAAAAAAAAGTCACTGTGTTGCAGCCAAAACTCTCCATTACCTCCCAAAGGTATCAAACATTTTGTTAAGACATAAAAATGTTTAAAAAGTATTCATTGAGCACTTTCATCCTCTCAAAAACGGGGACTTCATCAGAATACATGCCTTCTGTTAAATCAAACACTTATAACCTAATGTGTTGATGACATCACAGCCACACAAATTTATTTAAAGGCACATCCACTTTTTTAAAAAAAAATACAGCTTAAAAAACACTTATAAACATCTAAACTATAATGACTTCACTTTAAACCAATGCCCTTCGCTGCCTGCAGCTTGATCTGCCATTTGACTTTTTTTTCTTCCATTAAAGTTCTGTAGTCCCCCCTCCTAGGGTTAACTAACACTTTCTCTAAAATTCCAAAGTGGAACCCCTGAAAATTCTTACAAACTAAAGAATGCCTATATAGTACATTATTATTATTATTAGTGGATATCTGATACATGTGTTCATATATCTTATTATATAATTGCCTTTCAATTTTGCCAACATAATATGCTGGACATCCCTTACACAGTGCAAGGTATATGACACATGAAGTGTGACATTTACCCTTAAGAAATTCAACTTTTGATTTGAGGGTATTTTCTAAAATAACCATTTTACAATCTACTATCTAGCAACATTGTGAACAAGATCCACACTTTATAGTACCATCATACGTGTTAGCTTGTGTGTTCTTCCCATATTCAAAACTTTCTTTTATGTTTACCCCAGTTTTTTATATGCGTTTATATCACGTTATCGAAAGATTAAAATAGCGAACGCTATTTCATCGGCCCCAAGACATCTAAACATGAAAATATCGAACATTCAGAACAGCAATTTTTTTCCCATGGAAAAAATTTGCTGCTCTGAAACACATACACACAACACAAGCACATCAAACAAACAGCAACCACACACACACTTAAATTCCTACATCTAATGCTACACTAAACTAAACATACACTACTGTCTACCCACTTACCTTAACCCAAACCCAACCCTAAGGTCCGTCACTATCGCACACTCACCTAACCCGCGCCCTAACCCTAACTCACTTAAACCTCCCCTAACCCTAAAGTATGTCACTATCGCACACATGCCTAACCTGCACCCTAAACCTAACTCACTTAACCCACCCCTAACCCTAACGTACAAACAATTGCACACTTACCCAAACCCAGCCCATAACTTTCCACCACAGCGCTAAGAACAGCGAAGCCACATAAATGGCCAACCAAATTCTTTCCCGAGGAAAGAATTTGCTGTTCTGCAGCTTCGCTATTCTTAGCATTCGCTGAATAGTGTTCAATATCAGAACATTCAAAGTTTTAATACTTCGATGTTCTGATATAGACCCTTTTATACATAGGAGAGTCTCTCTCCTACAACCCTTCTCAAATCTGGGTTTCCCCTGAGAATGGCCCAGTTTTTTTCCAATATGTCCTTCACTTTCCCTACCTTTCCCCCAGTATGGTAAAATCATAGCCTTTTCGAAGTTTTTTGTCCCCGAGATGAATCTCTAACCATGTTAAAATTTCCTAACAGGGGTTTGAATCTCTTACCCCATTCCCGTCTAACATAATCCACATTTTCCTGAACCATACCCTGTGGATATCCTCTTTCATAGAACATTTCCGCAACTTTCTGTAATTCATTCTCAAGATCACCGGCCAAAGATGTCATTCTAGCAACCCTTACCATCTGGCCTTTCACAATACTGGCTTTTTGGTGGTGGTGGGGTGACTACTTGTGTATTCAAGGTAAGAGTTGCTAAATGTGGGTTTTCTATATATTTTAGATGTAAAAGCACTTGGAGTTTTAAAAATCTGAGTGTCAAGGCAACTAATTGACAAGAGGTTACTTGTGTGAGTCAATTTTAAGAAACTAATAGTGGAATTCAGATACTTAACAAATTCCTCCATCCTATCTATGGAACTATTCCACAGAATACAAATGTCATCCAAAAATCTTACATATAATTTGACATTTTGCAAATACTCACATCTAAAGACTTTATTTAACTCCCAGTCAAGGAGAACCAAGTTTGCAAATATGGGAGCACATGAGGCTCCCATAGCAACACCTTTGTTTTGTTTGAAGTATTCTCCTTCAAAATATATATAACTGTAGTCTAAAACTACCCCCATGAAGTCAACTATTAAATTTACTTTCTTATTAGACAAGCCTGACATTTTCTTCAAACAGTTAGCAAACATATCTAACACTTCTTCCCTAGGGATACAAGTGAATAAATCCACTACATCGATGGTGAAGAAAATCAAATTATGTTCCCAAAGCTCTTCCTTAATTCTACCCAGAAAGTCCCATGAATCTTTTACTAAATGCTCCACTTTATTCACAACTTGTTTTAATCAAAAGTCTATGGTTACACCAAAAGGGTAAGTTTTTGACCTCTGTCCTGCTACTGTTGGCCGAAATTGCTTTTTTTAAAGCTGTCTCACTATGTTAAACCAATTTAACATAGTGAGACAGTTTTGAAAAAAGCAACGGAGAAAGCAAGATTTCTGTTGCTTTTTACAAAGTGTCTCGCTATGTTAAAGGAGTTTAACATAGTGAGACAGCTTTTAAAAAAGCAACGGAGAATCTCCGTTGCTTTTTTTAAAGCTGTCTCGTTATGTTAAACCCATTTAAAATAGCGAGACACCTTTAAAAAAAGCAACGGAGCTAGGAAGATCTCCATTACTTTTATTAAAGCTGTTTCGCTTTGTTAGATTAGTTTAACATAGCGAGACAGTGTGTAAAAAGCAACGGAGAGCTTGCATTCTCCGTTGCTGTAAAAAAAGAGTTATACTAATGGAAAAAGTCCAGGCGACTGGACCTTTTTCCATTAATATAACTCTGATTTACAATGTGCATGCTGACCAATCAGCGTGCATGTTTTGGAAATATTAATGGGGGGTCATTGTATAATCTTCGATAACTAATATTGACTTCATTAAGTGAAACATGGGTATATACACTAGTGTCATGTAACATCTCTAGGATGTTTTGGGAATAATGTAAAGCATCAGAGATGACCATCCCGCCCCCTTTATCTGGACGCATAATCCTAATTGTCCTGTTGTTTCTGAGCTGTTCAAGTAATCTTATCTCTTCCCCACTAAGATTTCTATATGAAAAATTATTTTTTTCTTTTAATTTTAAGGCATATACATCCTCAGTCACAGCCTTCTCAAAAACATATAGGGTGGGGTCCATTGGTAGGTTATACACACTCTTGTTTTTAATTTCTTTATTCTTAGTAAGACTAACATGTTCATCTTGGTTCCTAAACAGGAAAGCTAAATTCAATTTTCTCATGTATATTTTTAACTCCAAATTGGTATCTGTATAATCTAAGCCTCTAGCTGGCACATATTTCAACCCCTTCATAAATAACAAAAAAATGCTCCTTAGTTAAGGTTATGCCTGAATAATTATAAATGTGGTAACACCTAAATGTGCTAACCAGTCCATTCCTTGAAATTTCATTATTCCATTCTCCACTTGGTTCTGTTGAACCACTGATTTGGTGCCCTTTCCTTGTCTCTTCTCTCCCCCGCATCCCATTTTTCCTGTGCATGACAAAATGTTGATTATTTATATAATGATTGTGCTGAAAACTGTTATCATGACCATTAGAGTTATAAAGGGAACTCCTTCTTTCATTCTTGCACATATACTCTTCTTTGTGAGGGTGGGTGTGGGTATACCCCCCAAAATTTTTATGTTCTTTTTGTTTCAAAATGTATGCTCTGTTCTCTTTATACTCTTAAATCTCTTTGTAACTTTTTACATTTTTTATCAAAAATGCTATTCCACTTGTTTTCCACCATTTTAAACTGTTTAAAATACAAATTTTCATATTGTGAAAACAATAGGTCATTTTTGATGTCATTATTTAAAGTCTCAACTTCACTAATCGAACGACACAGTTTAGAATTGTTGCATAAAACAATCTTTTCCACAAGCTCTAACCCATGCTTATTAAACATTTCAGAGAATTCAGTAATCAGTTTTTTATCATATTCTATCCCAAAAGGAAATTTATAAACCCGTAGGCCATTTGGCACAATTTTCTTCTGTAAACATTCATTTAAATAAGTATTCTCCATTTGGAGATTTCTAACATCAAACATTTTTTTCTCTAAAAGGAAAATGTTTTCTTTCAAAGTCCCAGTCTTTGTTGCATATTTCACATTTTTTTATATTGTTTCCTGGGTACATATCAAAAGATCGACAACTTGAAATATCGACAGTGACTTCACCGACAAGTCAAAAAACCGACATCGCAAATCACGGATGTTTACCAGGTAAGGGATGTAAATTCGCTACTCATGCCTACCATGGTTTAGTAAGTGTGGCAGTGTCATGCAACCATGGTAGGCATGAGTAGCGAATTTACATCCCTTACCTGGTAAACGTCCGTGATTTGCGATGTCGGTTATTTGACTTGTCGGTGAAGTCACTGTCGATATTTCAAGTTGTCGATCTTTTGATATGTACCCTGTTTCTCATATTTTGTTGGTCATTAAAAATAAAAGACTTTTGAAAAAAATTGTCTATATCCACTTTATCAGTCCCATCCACATTAAATCGTTGTGTAACTGCAGTATTAAAAGCAAAACCCATTTCCCCCCATGGTGTAAAACAGTACCTGTGGGTTTTGGCCTTACACTAGTTCCATGCATTGTAGAAACACCATTTCCACCACTCTCCCTTGTCCCAGCACCATTTCTCAGTTCATTAATGCTTTTTTCTCCGCTTGTAGAGTTTAAAATCAAATAGGATGCCAAATGTTGCCTCTCCTTAGCTTCCAGACCATTCCTCCATGTCTCCTTGTCTTCCCCAACAGAAGTCTCACCTCCTGTTGACTGATTTTGCTTCCTCTTTCCTGAGGACCCATCAACGGAGCCTTGGGATTGGCTGAACATGTCAATGAGGTGGGTCAGCTCACCTTTTACAATTGCCAGCTCTGAATAACCTTTATTCAGCTCATCTCTGTGAACTGGCAAAAATAATGCTGGAATTTCATCTAAAGAGTCCATGCTGCAAGGTATCTCTTTTCAAAACGCCAAAACTGTTTAAACAATGACCCCAGTGACAACCAAAACAAAAATAAAATAAAAAATCACTGTGTTGCAGCCAAAACTCTCCACAACCTTCCAAAAGTATCAAATGTTTTGTTAAGGCATAAAAATGTTTAAAAAGTATTTACTGAGTGCTTTCATCAGACCTCTCAACCATACCAAACTGACCGTTTTTTACCAGTTTCGAGGTCCAAATAATGGGGTGCCACGATTCCCGAGTGGCACCCCTTAATTTCCAATTTTCCCGGCTTTTTTTTATTTTTTAAATTTTTTTGCACTTTTTTTTGAGCTGACCTCATCATGTGCGTGATGACGTCAACTCCATGAACAGCCTGCCGGAATTGAACGCAAGGGCTCAACATAGCATGCATGCGAGCATTTCCATCTCCAGCCAAGCCATGCATTTTCATCATGGGGGTGTGGCCTAGGAACAAGCAAGCAGGAATGTATTTTATTATTTTTATGCTGCTGACTTCTGTTCGGACTTCAGGAACGAGGAATGTGTTTTATTATTATGCTGCTGTTCAGACTTCAGGAACTGAATGGAGGTACTTTTATTTTATGTAGTGCTGAGATGTGAACAGAACAAGGCAACAAGCTGTTCAGAGGTATTTATAGTATTGTGCAAGCCGCGACTCATGAGGTAGTTTAATTGTGGTTATTATGGTTAAGAAACGGAGGTAGTTTATTATGCTTCAGAAAGAGACCCTCTGTTTCTGAAGCATAATAAACTACCTCTGTGCTTCAGAAATGGAACAGAGGTATTTTTATTGTATGCAGTGCTGAGAGGAGGACAGAACAAGGCAACAAGCTGTTCAGAGTTATTTATTTATTTTTGTGCAAGTCACGACTCACGAGTTAGTTTGTTAATTGTGGTTGTTATGCTTCATAAATGGAGGCAGTTTATTATACTTCAGAAACAGAGACACCATTTCTGAAGCACAGAGGTAGTTTATTATGTTTCAGAAATGGGATAGTTTATTGTGTGATCTGTTGTAATTTTGCATGTTTTTGTTTTATCCTTGTTTTCTAGTAATGAGGAAAGAGTATATGTTGGTTAAAGTTGTGCATTTTTATGTGCATTAGCTATTAACTTATCATAAATACGTTATTTTTAACTTGTTTGGAGTGTGTGCTAAATTCTTTTTACTGAAAGTCTGAATTCCTGTAATGGCTGGGTCGACGCTGTTTGTGCGTAACCTTCCGCCTTCAGAAAAGTTGGGCCAGTGAAGCAATGCTTTGTGGCTCAAGATAAAGGTAAGGGCTTGGGTAATATTTTCTTCTCAGTGTTGTTTCTGAATTCACTAGCTTACAGACTCATTCAAAAAATAAGTGACCAAACTGTCAGCTGTGTGCGTTTGTAAAATCAGCTCTGGAATTATGACGTTTAGTATCTTTTTCCCTAGTTGCTCACCGGCTTATTTAAAAAGATGCATGTTTATGAAGGAAGATTTCTGAGGTAAATTGATGGAATGGCATCTGTTGATTTTCTTTTGCATTTCTCTCTTTTGTTTGTCATTTGAAAGAGCTATTTTACAGGATCCCATTGCACTGGCCAGATTATTTCCTCATATTTATACAGTTCCTCTTAAAGTTTATTTTCTGACAAGTCATTGAGAATAGAAGTCACTAAATGATGACAGACTTTTGAGTTTCAGAATTTACATCTTTCAGAAAATGTAAGATAACAGTAGATCCATTATTCTAGCAACTTTCTACGTTTATTGGAACAATATTCAAAATTTGTCTCTATTATTGGGCCTGGAGCATCCACCCCCCCAATTATTTTTGGCTTTGTCCAGATATTTTTTTTGTTTTAAAAGGTTGAGAGATACAATTTAAATCCATAAGTGTTCTGATGCTTACACGTATGCTTATTCGTTAGATGCTAACTTTTCCCTATAGAAAATCTGGACAGTTGAGAGGTATGACTAAAGTAAAAGGTTTATGTAACTTCACTTATACAAATAACAGCATGTCATACCAACACAATCAATGAGCAGTGTATAAACTTAACTCTATAACAAAATAAGCACATTGTGGGAAAATGCTATACATCAGTCTGGGGTCATAGTTTGGTTGTCTGCTCTTCAGTTTGTGTTTGAAAGTTGATATCCCACAATTCCATTAGAGTGGGCGGGGTTACATAATTATGTATGCAAATTGTATGGTAATCAGCATATAGATTTGTACCTTTTTTCATGGCCTTTGTCCAGATTTTTGATGTTTCCAGGTTGAGAGGTATGGCTTTCATCCCCTCAAAAACGGGGACTTCATCAGAATACATGCCTTCTGTTAAATCCAACATTTATAACCCAATGAGTTGATGACATCACAGCCATAAAATGCATTTAAAGGCACAACCACTTTAAAAAAAATACAGCTAAAAAACAGTTATAAACATCCAAACTATATATATTTACTGCACTTATGATAAACTTTTCTAACTTCATGAAAATTTTTAACATAGCCTTTTGTCCCTAGCTCTCTTAATTAGCAGGGGGTTTACAGAAATGACTTCATTTAAACCAATGCCCTCCCCTGCCTGCAGCTTGATCTGCCATTTGACTTCTTTTTCTTCCATTAAATTTCTGTAGTCCCCACTAGGGTTAACTAATACTTTCTCTAAGATTCCAAAGTGGAACCCCTGAAAATTCCTATAAACTAAAGAATGCCTATACAGTGCACTATTATTATTCTTAGTGGATATCTGATACATGTGTTTATATATCTTATTAAGTAATTGCCTTTCGGTTTTGCCAGCATAATATGCTGGACATCCCTTACACAGTGCAAGGTATATAACATATCTAACCCTTCTTCTGGGCCATTCTCAGGGAAACCCAGATTTGAGAAAGGTTGAAGGAGAAAGACCCTGCTATCTATACAAAACTGGGGTAAACATAAAAGAAAGTTTTGAATATGGGAAGAACACACAAGCTAACAAGTATGATGGTACTATAAAGTGTGGATCCTGTTCACAATGTTGCTACACAGTAAATTGTAAAATGGTTATTTTTAGAAAATACCCTCACATCAAAAGTTGAATTTGTTAAGGGTAATTGTCACACTTCAAAATGACCTTTCTTTTTGGTTAACCCTAGTCTGTCCGTGTGGCTATCAGTTTAGAACTTTTGTTCTTATTAAGAAGGTAAAACTTCAACTTTTGAAAATATACACAGTTTTGTGTGTTATTATTAAATTAATAAGTTTTAGGGGGTATTGGGGGTGTTTGTTTTTTTTGTTGTTTGAGGGCCTTCAGCAAAACAAAAAGTTAGGTAAGATGTGAAATAGGCTCAAATGTATATGACAAGAAGCAACTGTATAAAAGACCAAGCTGCCAAACAATATATGTAACATAAAAGTTGTAACTAGACATTTAACAAAAAAGAAGTTAAACATAAAACGTGAGAACAATAACTATATTACACAGGCATGTATTTATATTCCACCTAAACCTGCCATAATGGACTTAAGAAAATTTTGGGAAAAATAATCAGCTCTCAGCAAAGAATATTACTTGTAAGTGGGGACTGGAATTTGGTTTGCAACAGTGAAAATGTGTCTGGGGGGGGCAGAAGGGAAAATATAACAAAGGAGGGTAGATTTTTGAAGAAATTTATGAAAATGTTTGGCATGGAAGAAGTACTAGGAGTTCAGAGTGAATTTACATATTATACTCAAAGATACAAAAGTGGGCTAGGTTAGATAGAATTTACATTTCACAGGAACATGTGCACTTAACTGAAAGTCTTGAAACGCACCCAATAACTATTCAGATCATGCACCAATAATAACTAAAATAAAAACACAAGATAATGAAATAAAAATGAGACGGGGGTGCTCTCCTACCTATCTGTAGAAAACTGAGGAATCTGAGGAATGGGTTTTGGAAATTATTCAGGAGCAATTAGATAAGAGACATTTCTTCTGAAAATGTAGCTGGGGAGTGGGATAAAATTAAAATGGACTTTAAAACTAGGGTGGAAATAAAGGAAAGGGAGTTATGCTTAAAAAGTAACAAGCATTATTTAGAGGGACTGACAAATATTAAAGTATTGCAAAATAGGGGGAATCCCACAGAACAAGAAGAAGAGGGGCAACTGCAGAACGTTAAACAGAAAAAAGGGATTACCTTGATAATATGCATAAGTTTAAAAAGATCACTATCAAGCAACTGTTGTTTGATAATAACTTTAGAGCACAACGACTCAGGCAACAGAAAGTAGAAAGGGCTGTCACCAAGCTTAGGGAGCCTATAACAAGGAAGATAACAGATCCTGTAGAAGTACTAGAAATATTTCAGAAATGTTATGAAAGTCTATATAAAGCAGAGCAATATGAAACAAAGAAAAGGTACAAATGAAAATGTTTATGAAATAATTAAAAATGCCATGGTTAAGGTAGATTAGGCACAATTACTAATAGGAGATGAGATGGTGATGTATAACCAATCTACAGGAAAGTCCCCAGAAATAGATGGTATTCCAGTGGACATTTGGAAGCTAGGAGGAAAAACTGATAATAAAGATCTGGAAGGTTTTGTTTAACAGTGTTATAAGAGGAGAAGTACCAATATCCTGGAAGAAAGCGGTGGTAGCTGTAATAACTAAAGAGGGTAAAGATTCATTGGATCCAGCTACAGGTCCATTTCAATACTAAACAATGATTGTAAAGTGTTTATGTTTATAATGGCTAAAAGAATGGCAAACATGATGCCAAAACTGACAGATATGGATCAATGTGGTTTTGTGGAGGGGAGGCAAACATTTGTCAACATTAACAGAACACTTATGATCCAGAGGGAAGCGGAATGTAAGAAAATACCACCGTTGTTGGTGGGTCTTGATACAGAGAAAGCATTTGACAGAGTAAGATGGGACTTCATGAGCAGGGCAATGGAAGTAGTTGCTTTTCCTGATAAAATTATAAGGCTGATTAGGAATATATATGAGGGATCGGAGGTGAAAATTAAAGTGAGTGGGATTTTCTCTGATGATTTCTGCTTGTGTAGAGGAACTAGGCAGGGGTACCTTCATCCCCCTTTGTTGTTTGCATTGTATTTAGAACCACTGGCAAAGAAAATAAGGGACTCAGAAATTCAAGGATATACTTGGTATGGTAGTCAAGAAAAGCTGTCTCTATTTGCAGATGATATTATTTTATACCTGACAAAACCAGAAAGGGACATTACAGTGTTATGGAATATTTTAAGACAATTTAAAATCTTTTCGGGATACAAAATTAATGAAGCTAAAAACAAAGGCAAGAGCAGTAAATTATGTACACACACACACACAAATTGGTCCTGCAATATCCATATTTATGGGGACATAAAACAATTAAGTATTTAGGAGTATGAATTAAAAATGACTCCACTGTGGCAGCTAAGGAATATGTGGGAGGAGACTAAACAGAAGCTAATACAAAAACTGAGAAACTGGAACCGTTGTTATATGGATATGGCTAGTAAGATATAAGCAGTTAAAAAGTTTTTAGTCCATTTAATTTTATACACAGTTCAGGCATATTTTTTATCAATCAAAAGAGAAGTTGTGGATAGCCATTAAAAATAAATGAATGATTTTATCTGGCACAGGAAGATGGTAAGGGTCAAGTGGGAAAGCTGATTCTTCCAGTACAACAAGGTAGACTAGGATTACCCTATTTGAAGGAGTATTTAGAGCAACACAGTTAAGGTTCTTATACATAGCACAAACAGAAAAGTATAATTTAAAGTGGAAAGGGATGATGATGATGATACAAGGGAGGAGCCCAAGAAACAAAGAGAAACTGATTTTGGATGCAGACCCTTAAGGAGAAAAAGAATAATCATACAGAATATTACATTCATAAAGTAGCAGAAAGTATTTTAAGAACTAAGCCAGCACAAGAATGGAGAAAAGAGATTTTGCCAATAGGGTTGACTGCAATTAGGGATACATACAACAGGCAAGAGGGGGTTGGAATTTATTGGAGAAAACTGACAAAGGATCCAAGGTATTGGGAGCAAATAACTTGAAAGGGAAAAGTAACAGAATGGGAAGACGCCAATAATTTATTTGAACTGCAGGTTAGAAACTGCCTTCCCTATCAAGGATTGATATCAGAGTATATGCAAAGAGAAAGAAATAGGGGGTCCTAAATGAAAGACCAGCACTGGTAGAGTTTTTAATAGAATCTAGAACAGAAGCTGCCATCTGCCATTAAAACAGGAATAATTAGTAGAGCATATAAAATATTTCATGACAACTAATCAATCAGAGGAGCTTAGAAAGGATTGGGAAGAGAGACTGAATAAGCAATTCATAAAGAGACAATGGGAGATATATGTGTATCTCTCAAATATGCAACAGAGTCTAGAAGATTTAGGATCTTTGCTTGGAAGTGCTTACATAGGTATTTTTATACCCCAAGTAGACTCCAAAGAATTTTTCCTCAGGTAGACAGCAAATGTTGGAGGTGTGACAGGGAAGCAAGAGGTAACCGGGAACATATTTTCTGGGAGTGTAATGAGTTGGCAGACTTTAAAGGTTCCCTGCAGACTGCTCAGTCACAGATACTGGGTGAGCAAACTGGTGCAACTAAGGAGATGACCTTTTTGAAATATGATAGAAAATCAGAATTGCCTAGACATACAAGGCCTTGCTGAGTCTAATTATGGTGTCTGCCAAAAAAAGCAATTACTAGAAAATGGATATCAAAGTCTAAACCAACTTTACCAGAAGCAGTGAACATTGTAGCAGAGATAAAGCAACTGGAATTGGGATCCTTAAAATGGAAAGGAACAAACTACATAGGAAAAAATGGGAATTGTGGGAACATTATATGCAGTGGAGGAGCAAGGTTTAATAGAAGGCAGGATTGAATGAGCTATGCAATAATTAATTGACAATGACTGGATATATTATAAGTGATTTATAATATTTGCAACTACAGTTGCCTCAACGGGGTCTGTAATGCATAATGTTTGCAACTAAAATTGTGTCAATGTGGTTTGTTTTTCATTTATACCTATGTCATACGTACGTGATAGTTTAATAATCATATTTTTTAATTAAAAATAAACACTAGCTAATATTTTATAAAAAATCTCTAGACAAAATGAAAGTGTCCCCAACAGGATATTTATCTTTCTGAAGTCTAAAGAGCTCAAGTTGACTGCTAGTACTACGAGATGCAAAGCTGACGAAAGTGTGCATCAGCAACAGAAAAGTTCTGAGTTTTGGCACTTCCATACATCCCTGTTACACTAGTACACTCTCATCTGCTAAGGATGGATGGATAGTAAGCGAAAAAAGGAGCCTGAACCTCTGTGGCCTTGTCAGATGTATGGTATCCTTGGCAGAATACACCCCATATTGCAATGACTACTGTAACAGTGATATAATGAAGAATACTATAAACTTTCTTTATTTTTAGGTTAGCTAATTGTTTTAACTAATGACACCATTTTCCTCTTTAATAGTAAAGAGATATTCTAACTTGGAATTTTCAGGATGTAAAATAAAAGTCATGAATATACAAACATTAGCCTTAATTACATTACATCAAGTCACCAGGTAAATTAGATCAGGTGATTTTTTTCCTTTTAAGATGTAGTTTTATTAATTTCATTCTGAAGGAGAAGTCAATGAAAACACTACTTTGAAAGAACATAGAAGGGACAATACATGAAAAAAGTACAGTTGTGTAAGACCTTATTATAACAGTAGATGTCCTATTGATCACTGTTGCAGTATTCCAAATGGATGGGTTTACATCACTGATGTCCAGTTGGGGTACCAAATCCTAAAACTTTCATGAGCCACACATCAGATGCATGACCTTAGCTCGTGAGCGTAGGAGTACATAAGTGGACACATGAGTGCAAATCCTTAGAGTATCTCCAAACTAGCAGCCTGAAGACATCTGAGAAGGAAACTGTTAGCTAAAAGGAGAAAAGAAGGGAAAAGGGAAGACCCCCCCCCCTCAGTCATAGTGACTACCAAACACAGCAGGAGAAGGAACAAAGGATAAACAGAGATAAAGAACGGGAATGGTGAGTTGGAAAGAATACTGCAACAGTGATTAGTAGGACAAACACTGTTGGGTAAGTTCTTACACAACTGTACCACATCCTGACTGAAATCACTGCTGCAACATTCCACACAGATGGGTGATTTCCAAAGCTTAAGGAAGCAGAAGGATTGAAGGCGTAGAGCTATGAGAACTGTCTAAAAGGCCATAGAGGGCTGACTTGGTGAAGGCATCTCTAGATTGCAAAAAGGAATCTACCCTGTAATGTTTAATGAAGGAGTGCACTGATGAACAGGAAGCTGCTTCCAGTATTAGTCTGGAATCTGTCCCCTTGTAGAAAACTCCAGAAAAAGCAACTGCAGTAGAAAACTCCGGAAGAAGCACCTGCTCTAGTAGAATGAGCTTTAGGGAAAGAGAACATAGTTTTGCCATGGTAAGTGGAACTAAAGGAGACGGACCTCAAAATCCAATGGTATGTTTAGAAACTGTTTGATCTAGCTTAGAGCCTAGGAAGGAGGGAAACAATTGGTCTGACATACAAACAGACTTAGTCTTGTCCAGGTAAAATGCGAGCTGTCTGTGCACATCCATGGACTGTAGTACTCTTTTTTTTCCCTGTTCTTTGGGTTAGGAAAGAATGTAGAAAGGTTGATGCCCCGATTGGGGGACATGTCAAGGACACTATATCATTATTAAAAATAAAGAGGGGAGGAGTAGCCATGAGAGCTTGGAGCTCTGAAACTCACCTAGCAAAAGTGAGGTCTACAAACAGAATGGTTTCCCATGTGCAGAACATGAGGATGGAAGGAGCTGCTTGTTCAAAAGGAGGCAAGAGTACGAGTAAGCTTTTCAAGCACACAGTTGAGGTCCCAAGAGAGAGGCATGAGTTTCATATAAGGATTTGGGATCTGGGAACACAGGTTGACAGCTACCTGTCTTTTGCCCGCCACATTGCCACTGTGGTCAGAGAGTCCTTCTATGTGACACATCTCATTACTAAGGGTTTTGCATCCAGGAAGAAAGAGGTCATTGTCTTCCTCTACTATTCCCTCATTAGGCCAATCAGAGTACAATGCCCCATTTGGCATGTACCTCACTAGACACCTGCAACAACTGGAGAGGCTGCAAAAGTACCTCACAAAGAGCATCCTAGGCCTTAAGCACGTGTCCTGTATGGACAGACTCAAAAAACTCCAACTATTCTCTGTCTCATATCGCATACTTCAAGGCAATCTCTGCTTGACTTACAAAGCCATGTCTGACTCAGCTCTGTTAGAAATGCTACATCTAAAGAAATTCCAATCCCTCCATACCACACGCTCCAGAGACTTCAACCTCATTACCACAATCAACAGAACGTGCTGGAGGGACAGGTTCATAACCCAGAGACTGGATGATGCTCTGGAATAGACTTCCCATACATGTCAAGCAGAGCACCTCACTGGCACTCTTCAAGAGTAATCTTGATGAGTGGATGGGAAATAGAAAATTCACCCCGGGGATCACTCCAGTGGCTCTACTCGACAGAGGCACTGGGAACTAAGGTCAGGTGGCACTATGCTAAGGTAATCCTATGGGCTAGGCTTGTAAAGGCTCCAAGGCCATTAGCCTAGTACACACCTATGAACAGCCCTCTTACGAACTGCTTAACCTCAAGTTTGGACATAATAAGAGGCTTATGTCCAAAATAGCTAAAAGGATAGAGGAGTATGCTAAACCACCTTTCATGAATTCAACAAGTAAGACAAAATAGGAACCTCCCATTTTTGGGTCCAGATTTTTAGCTTGACATCAGACTGAAAATCTCTTCCATTTGTCTATATGTAGGATGTTTAGGTAGTGAGCTCCCTTGCCTCTCATAGAACCCATAGCAAGTCCTTAGAAAACTGGTGTCTAGAAGAGATCAGAATCCTATCTTCCATGGGGTTAGGTTGAGGAATGATAAGTCAAGATAAAGCAATGAGCTCTTCTCTTGTGTGAGCATGAATACCTTTAGAGGTCTCATTTGCAAGAGATGGAAGAAAACTTGTAGAGCTTAACTCATTAACAGCTATCCGCTATGGAATGTCACACCTCTAGCAACCTATGCATATCTTGCATTCTGGAGCATTTTCTGAAAAATCACCTGAAATAAAAGAATAATAAAAACAAATGAAAATGTGAACAGTAAAAGCTAATAAAGCTGCACAAATAGAAATGTTATCAGTAAAACAGTGTTCTACTCACTGATAATAGTCGGTTCATGCACAGTCTTTCCATAAATATTATAATATGCTTTAACATGTGCAATCCCAAAATTATATTTTTTTGCTAAACAGTCAGAAATACATTTTATTAGCTGGTAAGTTACTTAATTAAAGAAACCAGAGCCAAAAAAGGTCTGGGCATCATAAAGAGCCATGGGTGTGAACTGTAAGAATACAAAAAAGGTGTTATAGGCTTGAATGAGTTAAATGAGGGCTCACATCTTCTTTAAGTTTATGTATTCTGCCGTGCGGCAGGATTGCTAGTAGCCCTGGACTTTGTGTGTCCCTGTCTATCTGTCCATGCCCCACAAGCTTTGTCAGAGGTGACAGTACGCAGTTCTTGAGAAGCAGTCTGCACTCCTGTGACACCCACCAAAGCATTTCCCTCTTCTGACATAGGATAAGGGGGATCTGAATGTCCAGGGATTGAGAATGCTGAGACCATACATTTTTCAGGTACCACTGGATCTTCTTCATATTCAGCTTGGTTAGTGGTAGCAGTGGAATAGTTGCCGATAGGTAACCTAGAGCTCCAAGAATCTCACTTGCTGATAATATTTACAGAGGTACGAGGGACTAGAAATAGGTTGTGATGTTCTGCAACTTCTCCTGACACAAGAAAGCCTGCATTTTTTGTAGCATCTAGTCTGCAACTGAAGGACACTATGTCATGAATGGGCTTGTAGTGAACATTTTTTGAAACTGGCAGTAAATCCCAGTCTAAGGAGAGTAAGGGAGAGCATGAGATGCAGTGATATAGCCTGCTGTATTATTTCTGAATTAGCAAATCATCTAGGTAAGAGAATATCTGTACTCTTTATACCCTGCAAAAAGCTGTTACCACTGCTAGGCACATTGTGAAAAGTATAGTTGTAGTAGAAAGACAGAGGGCAAAGCAGAAAGCTGAAAGTGTGATGAACCACTAGAAAATCTCGGAAATTTCCTGCAGAAAAGGTGTATGGGAATATGTAGGCATGCATCATTAAGATCAAAAGGCAATAGGAAAGCCATGGGGAAGAATGAAGGAAAGAAGTATCTGAAGAGAGAGCATTTGCAAAGTGGGTACCTTGAGGAAGATACTGAGCTGGGAAAGTTCCAGGATGGGTCTCCACTATCTTTCTCTTCTGGGTACCAGAAACAACCTTGAGTAGAACCATCTTCCCACAAACTAAGGAGGAACTGGTTCTGTAGTGCCTTGGGAGAGTAATCTCTGGGATAATTGGTGAAAAAGGTGTAAATGGTTGTGGGCAGGGGGTTGGGATGCCCTTGAAAGGAGGGAGTTCCTTCCATGACATTCTGTAGCCTTGCTTGTGATCATTTCCCAATCTGTAATATGTGAGCCTTCTGCAGAGAGTGAATTTGGAACTGAGGGGATGGGGGATGAAGATAGGATAATCAAACTGGCTTTCTGTGAAGGGAGACCTCCCAGATCTGGAGACCTTTTCAGGTTTCTCCTAGCATCTTTTCTTAGGTGCTTACTTGTATTTCAAAGAAGTCCAAGGCTCTCTGCAGACAAATGAGCTGGACTTGACAGAGTAGTTTCTCTGGTATCTGGGCACAGAGGTGAGTAGAATTTGTCTGCAGTCTTTCATAGTTTTTCTTTGCTCTAGTAAGGTACTGAACAAGCTAGGTGCCTGTGGATCAAGTAAAAGATCCCTGTCTAGAGGAGAATCTATGAGTTTTTCTTTGAAATGTTCTGGAAGAGGTTGACAGCATAGCTATACATCTCCAAACGAGGTCTCTACAGCTTCTTAGCAGCATTTAATGCTATACCTAGCCATCTGAGTTGCTTCAGTCACCAAAGACAAGGCCTGCTGTTTTGTGTTTGACCCTACCATGTCAACAATGGCCTTATTCAGGCTACCATGAACAGACAAAAGATATTTGGTCATTACAGTGTGATAATTAATAGCCCTGAAGGCCAGGGTAGTGGAAACAAAGACTTTTTCCCACCTGTCCATGGCTCAACTCTCCTTATCGCAGAGAAGGGCATTAGCAGAAGGCAGGAGCTTAGATGGCTTGTCTGAGGCTAGAGAAATAGCTGAGGGATCAGCTGCAGGGTTCCTGAAAAGAATTTTAAGTTCATCTGAAACTTAATAGAATTTATCAGACCTGTTAGGGGCTAGTGGCTGAGAATCAGGAGCGAAAAACATAGATGCAAAATCATCAAGGAAATCCTGCTGGACTGGAGGGGCCAGAATGGGAGCTGGAGTGCCCACTTATAAAAGATTACAGCATCCTTTCTGAATGCCACAGATTTGTTTAGAATTCCAATCAAAATGTTTCATCATACTCACAACGGTTTCTCCAAATTAAGCTTCTTCCATAAGGGAATCTTTGGAAATGGAGCCCTCACCATCTGAGATCACCTGTCCCAGTGAGTGAATTTGTAAGGAGTACGCTAAGGATTGATCATCAGACTCTGAAGCCCCAGCCTCTTCTTTAGAGGAAGACTCCAAAGTAACCTTCAGAGGAGTGGGGAAAGCAGCAGAAAAGGAAGGAGGCTTGAGGGTCAAAATGGCCTTGAATAAGCCCTGAGAAAAGTCCATCAACTCCTTATCCTACGTGTCCTCGGGGGGGGGGGGGGCATGCTCAGTTTTTTGCCTTTTCTTTTTATGGGTGACATCTGACCCCTGACATACCTCAATAAGGGATCTTGGTATCCCTTCCCTTACTAAGATTTGAGGGACATCTTCTCAGCCTTCCAAGGTAATGATACATGGTTCCTTCTTCTCTGTACTGTCTACAGAAGCAGTCACATGCTCAGATGCCATACCAGCCTCCAATGTTGTGGTAGAGGACATCAGAGGAAGTGTCAGCCATACCACAAGTTCTGCAACCTCAGCAGTTATGTCCACATCTGACTGGGCAGACTGAATCCCAGGCCTAGGCATCTTGAATTTTTTTCTTCCGAGCAGACAGTCAGGTGTGGAGGGATCGACTATCTTCACTTGAGTTAGTCACTGAAGTCAATGAGTCTGTAAAAAAGCAGTTAATGATGATAAATGAAAATGTAAAGTCTTGGGTAAGAACGACTGGCAGATGGAACAAGATTTGTAATTGTGCTCTGCTTCTAAAAAAAAAGGCACTGTGAGTCGAAGCCTTTGTAGGATATCATCCTACCACACTCACACTTTCCCTCCTAGCTAATGCCTAACAAAATTACAGATCAACAAAGTAAACAAGAAAACAAAACAGAGGTTCCCCAACAGGACTACGTATCTTAACAAATGATGGCTTACAGTAAAAACGACCATGCAAACATCAAAAAATATATATTTTTTTTTCGTTTAAAGTAAACATTTTTAGTGCAAACAAAAACAGTTTATAATTGAATGAGCAATTCTGTCTATATTTATTTTGTATTCTAAAATGAGCTAAGTATACTTAAAGGCTCAAACAGTTGGATAAGACTTTCCTTAGCATTGGCTAAAACTATTAAAAGGACATCTGCAAAAAGTGACACAATACTAATATAACTGAAAGGAGAACAACTGTGCAGGTACAACCACAACCAATTGCTACATCTGCAAAAAGTGATTGCATGTATTTTTTTCTGCTTGATACATTCAATTATCAAATTATTTTAGTATGTACTATTTCTAAAAGACTCACCAGTCTTACCAACATTTTACTGTTTCTTGCCAGGATTTATAAATGCTGTTTGCAATTACATAGGGCTGGTGCACACAAAACACAGACCAGAGCCCTATGCAATTCACAAACTCTTGATGATTGTGTAGCGTGGACATACACTAAGAAGTAACAAGTAAATGAGGTTATCTGTCACTATATGTGATCTGCAATGCCAGACACAATGGAGAGCATACCTAGATCACCCACATAAAGTTACATGAGTGCAACTGTGGGCATGATTTAGCCTCTGCAAAGTCAATGTGTTGTTCAGCTGAATAACAGCATGGGCAAAGAATATACAAACATAATGAAAAAATGCACTTGCCACATATATTACACAGTCACAAATGTCTGCAGAGTTCCTACTGGCAAGCTGCCGGTAACAACCACATCCATGTCCCCATACCTCATAGCAATGTCAGCAATCCTCTGCCAGTGTGCATTAATCCCAGATCAGATATGTTCATTTTACATTTATATAAACAAGGAAAACCACATAGTCCTGGCCAGTGACACAAACTGGTTCTGAATCACACCTTGTCAGGACTCTGGAGTGTCAGAGGTCTGTTGCACCACAATCACTTAGTGCCACAACATACAGCTATAGTGGTCAGAGTGCATCAAATTACATTGCACTATGACTGCTACAAGTAAGAGGTATGGCATAGAAGTATGTGCCAAACACATGCCAAAATGGAACAGTATACAGTACAGTGACACATTCAATAACCACCTTCAAACAATGGAAATTGGGGCAGCAAGTTTACATGTCATTTGACAGCTTGCAATGGATGTTAACAACAATGAGCTACAAAGATGGCAGCAATTCTGCAGTGTGTACTACATCCTTCAGGTCATGATGGACAGCAGTTAATACTGCCAAAGTAAGTGCAAGATGCACAAACAGTGGCAGGATTACCTAGTGTCCATCAAGAGGCAGGACATGATACTCAGTGTGTCAATGTACAGTACTCACAGCCAATGTCACCATCAGTGCAGAGTGCTCCTTTGTGTTTATGTGTACATAGAATTTCCACCACTGCAGTGGTGAACACAACACGTCTTGCACCAGTCACTTAAGCTTGTAACAGCCTTCTCAAAGTCGCCTATCAAAAATGTTTCTGCAACACAGTAATATGCACATATTCTCTTTACTACATTAACACCAGGGCAACCACTGCAGTGATATATTGTGCCTTTTGCATCACAATGCTGCATGCATTGAAAGGATGGGTTACTACAAAACCCTGCCTGTGTTTGCTCCATATGCAATCAAGATTTCCACTGCCTGTGCACAGAGGATGCCACATTGCAGCAATTTCCCTCTATGAATTACTACAGTATAAGCACCATATGCAAACAACTGCTAACACAATGGTTATATGCCATGATGTACATTGTTTATGAATACCTTGGGGCTTATTTTTTTCCATGCAGCACAGTTTTCAATGGCTCCATTCCAACTTGTGTTGCTGGCTATGAAATGATTATTGTCTGACATTATCTTAACAGGGTTCATTATCCCATTTGGAAACAGACTATTCTAGTAAAGATAAGCTGTGAAATTCAAACATTTGAGAGATTACATTTTAAGAAAATCCAGAGAAGGAAGGTAGCGAATCAGCAAGCACGATCAGAAATTCATATAAGGAACATAACTATCAGCACTTTGCGAAATAAGAATTTAATAATTCTAGAACATACTTTGTTGAGGGAGCAAAAAAATGTAAAAAATCCATTTGAAAATCGTTTCAACAGTGGAAGCAATTAATACTATTGTTAAAATACATCAACTACGTCTTTCAGTTCAATGAAACTTCCTGTGGAAGATTCTACTAAAAGAATCACTGGCAGAAATATAACATGTTCCAGCCCCCCACTCTGTCTTCTGAAAACTAGATATTTGCTCTGGAGGAGAGCACTCACAGCAGAACGATGCATATACCTACCTATGTTGTATATGTATATGTGTGTGTGAGAGTGTGTGTGTGTGTGTGTGTGTGTGTGTGTGTGTGTGTGTGTGTGTGTGTGTGTGTGTGTGTGTGTGTGTGTGTGTGTGTGTTTGTGTATAGATATATATATATATATATATATATATATATATATATATATATATATATATATATATATATATATATATATATATATATATATATATATATATATATATATATATATATATATATATATATATATATATATATATATATATATATATATATATATATATATACATATAAACACACACATTCACAGTCAGACACACACACCCCTAACTATATATTCTAACTCCAAGGTCGAGCTAGAGTGGGGAAGGGGACATATTCCATTTACTTGCCTTACAGTGCTCTGGAGACTACCAATAATACATGTCAGTCAAATGAAGTGTCAGTCAAATGAAATGTCAGTCATTTAGTATCAGTCAAATGGGTGTCAGTCAACTGGAAGTTAGGGCAAATGAAGTAGACCCCTGTAGATATATATATATATATATATATATATATATAGAAAAGCCACATGGAATAGAGTCCAATAACGGATTACAAATAATTATTTGTTAAAACCAATTTATTGCAACTGGCTGCTGGGTGCTTCAAGTTAAAGTAAAAGGCTTCATCATCAGAACTAGAATGCAAAAACAAAAAAAACACAAAAAATGAAAATGCTCAACAGAATGAAAAATGACCTGTTCTCAGTTCCTCCAACAAAACTTAAAATGAAAGTCAATCCAACAATGAAGCAATACAAATAATACAATCATTAAACCAAAAATTCTCAAAAATTCTCAAAAATTTGAAGAACTACAAATTAAAAGAAAGAAAAAGCCAAAAATAAGAAAATAATTTCCTATAGCAGCTCTTTTAGTCTTAAGATGAGTTCAATGGACAAAACACAAGTTTAACACTGATTTTTTAAATTTATAATTTTTGAAGTACAGACAATATAAAGAACATGACAGAAGATTTAAAAAAAAGCATTTATGTGTCCTATTATTGTGTGTACATTATTAATTATTCAAATGTACAATTTAAAACAAACCATAGTTTTCCTATGTAATCCAAGCATCCAAACTAGAGCATATTGTAATATAAACTCTTAAGGAGTTACAATCATAGCCCCCCCACCAGCTTAACTGAAATCACAATGGAACCCACTTTGATTTTCAATTGATTTTAATTTTTCAAGAAAGAACCAACACTGCCTCAACCCAGGCACTTCAAACCCTTGATTGTTTTTTTTATTTTTTTTTGAAAAGGTTCCTAGCCTTCTTAATTTGCTTAAGGTTCTTTGACCAAACTAAAAAAACAGATTAGCTTAAGATAAAAAAAAAGACTAACCAAATTTCTAGCCTGATATCTGACTGTTCTGTTCAATATGTCTTTGGAACTAAATATTTACTCTGAGACTATTTAGGCATCTGGACTGCCCTAATGTGGAGCTCAAACATCCCTACTGTGGGAAAAAATAGGGCTCAAATCCTTGCAACCTATCTCTAGGAAAAACTTTCTCTGATAAACAGGATAAACCTGAAGTAAGTACCCCTTTTTATAATATGTTAATACCAATATGACCACCTTTATGGAAATATTCGGTATTATCAAACCATCCTAGATACACATACTGTACAAGATTTCTTTGATAGGCATTTTGATGGTTGGTTTCTGAAATAGGCAGATTTGAAGTATCAAAAAATCAGTCCAGATCAGGAACATATCTTCCAGGTACATGACATAATGTGCCCAGCGATCTTTGGAGTTAGAAGGAAAAGGAAAGTACAGTTGTATATACTTACCATAAATGTAGATGTTCGAGTGTATTCACTGTTGCAGTGATCACCCGCAGGTTATCCTTGATGTGGTAGCCCTCGGTCAGCCCAAATACCAGAGTCAATGTTTTTCTGCATCGGCTGCTGTTGCCTGTAGACTAACGTCAGGTTGTCAGTGCTATAAAGAAAGGCAGCCGGCACCATTACATCAGTTTTTCTTGCCCTAACCCATCAGAAGCACAAGGAAATATGGTAAAGTAGTCCTGGTGGCTAAAAGCCACCGTGAGAAGCTTATGTCTCCCTAAGGCAAGAGGATATAAGGGGGAAGGAGGGAGGGAAACCAGGATTGCAACAGTGAATACACTCGAACATCTACTAAGTGTACACAACTGTACTATGTTCTTCGTGTTTCACTGTTGCAGTCATCACCTGTGGGAGGATTCCCAAAGCTGAAGAGAGGGGTGGAAGGATTAGTTAGAGACCTAGGCATGGGTCAGCATGCCCTGCAGAACTGCAGAAGCAAATCCTGCCCTAGCCATAGAGAAAAGAGGTAGGTGGTAATGCTTTGTAAAGGTATGGACAGAAGTCCAGGTGGCAGCTTCCAAGATGTCTCTGGTGGGAACTCCTCTGAGGAATGCTGTGGAAGTGGAGGCTGCCCTAGTGGAATGGGTATGAATAGACTTAGGGGGTGGTTTTTCATGTAGTCTGTAGCAGAAATGGATACAGTGTGAGATCCATTTGGAAATGGTTTGCTTGGAAATGAGCTTGCCCTCTGCTCCTGGGGCAAAGCTGACAAGAAGCTGGTTTGTTTTTTTGAAGGGTTTAGTGTGGTCCAGGTAGTATCTGAGCTGTCTGTGCATGGCTAGTGAGTGCAGAATTCTTTCCCCCTTGTTTTGAGGGTTAGGAAAGAAAGTGAGTAGATGTATGGCCTGGTTGAGGGTCACATCAGATACCACCTTAGGCATAAAGGAGGGGATAGTCCTCAGGGAGACCCTGTCTGCATGAAAAATGATGAAGGGCTCAATGAGGTGATAGCTAATAGAAAAGCAATCTTCCAGGAGAGGTATCTCAATTCTGCGGAAGCAGCAGGTTCGAAGGGTGGTAAAGTTAGTTTTTCTAAAACATAATTCAGGTCCCAGTTTGCCATGGGTGGCCTTCTGGAAGGTCTGATATTAGAAGCCCCCCTGAGGAATTGTTTAATCAAAGGGTGTGAGAAGAGGAGCTGCTCTGTATTGACATGAGCTGAAATGGCTGAGGCATGGATTTTAATAGAAGAGAAGGAGAGGCCACTATTGAGTAACGCGGCTAGGTAGTCCAGGATAAGAGGGATGGAAGGTTGTGAGGTACTGGCCCCTCTGGACTGGGCCCAGGAGCAGAATCTTTTCCATTTCCCTGCATAAGATTTTCTGGTGATGGGCCTTCTGACCTCTGTGATAATGTCTAGGACCTGTTTGCTTAACAGGGGCCCCTTGTTTGCTTTTAAAGTATTAGCCATGCCGACAGTTTGAGAGTCTGCAAGTCTGGGTGCAGCATCCCCCCCCCCTGGTCAAGAGGTCTGAGATCAGGGGAAGCTGCCTGGGAGGCTGTAATGTCAGGATGCGCAGTAAGGGGTACCAATGCTGTCTGGGCCAATCTGGAGGAATGAGGATGGACTTTGGTCTCTCCCCCCTTATCTTGATCAGTACCTTGGGAATAAGAGGCAGAGGAGGAAATGTGTACATAAAGAGGGAGTTCCAGGGGAAGGTCAAGGGATCCACCTTCCATGCTAGGTGTTGATACTCCCTGGTACAAAATTTTTTCAGCTAGTGGTTGAGGTGCGAAGCAAAGAGATCCACCTCTGGAGTTCCCCACTCCTAAATGAATTGCAAAAACATTTTTCTGTGGAGCTGCTATTCATGGGGGTCCAGTACGTTTCTGCTTAGGTGGTCTGCCAGGGTGTTGTTGATCCCTGGTAGGTATTGGGCAATGAGGTGTAACCCCATGGAGGAGGCTGTCAGCCAGAGGTTCATGGCTAGCCTGCACAGAGGGTAAAATTGGGTACCTCCCTGTTTGTTGATGTATCACATTACTGTGGTATTGTCTGTTTTGATAAGGAGAACCCCCAGCCTTAGATGGGGTTTGAAGGATGTCAGAGCCTTTTGTACTGCCATCATTCCCTTCTGACTGATGTGTAAGGGAAGGCGCTAGCCATCCCAAAGACCTTAGGTGCACCTGCTTGCTAGGTGAGTGCCCCAAGCAATGTCTGAGGCATTGGTGGTGATGGTCTGCCCGGTAGGACGGAGGATGAAGGGAAGAACCTTGTTCTTGCCACAAACCCCTACCCACCAGAGAAACTGAACTTGGTCCTTATACAGGGGATCAGAGAGAAAGAGGTCTCTAGAGTCTGAGTATGCTGACACCAAAGGTTCTTTAGATATCACTGAAGTTTCCTCATGTGAAGCCTGGCCACAGGAATTAGAAGGATGCAAGATGCCATGTACCACAAGGCTTGCAGGAACTTCCTCGCAGTGAGGTGATTTCTGGAAGCCAGCTGGGTAAAGTAGAGGGCAGGAAACTCTGCTTTTCTGGGGATAGGAAGGCCATTTGGGATGCTGTGTCCAGCAGTGCTCCCAAGAAAATGATCTTCCTGGAGGTTGTTTGCTTTGATTTCTTCTCATTGATGGTGAATAATAGGGATGTTAGGATGGTTTTAACAAAGAGAAGGTCCTGGAGCAGCTTTTTTTTGCACTCTGCCTGAATGAGGCAGTCATCCAGATAAGGGTAAATCTGTATATTTCTCTGTCTGCAAAATGCTATAGCCGGGGCTAAGCATTTGATGAATACTCTGGGAGGAGTAGATAAGCCAAAGGGTAGCACAGAGAACTGAAAGTGTTGTGAACCTGTTCTGAAGTGCAGGAATTTCCTGCAGGATTCCCTTATGGGGATGTGAAAGTAGGCATCTTTTAGGTCTAGGGTCACTAGCCAGGCATTTTTTGACAGCATAGGCAGAAGTTGCTGCAAAGTTAGCATTTTGAATTTGGGAACCACCAGGGAGGTGTTCAGAATGGATAGACCCAGGATGGAGTGCCAAGTGCCTTCTTTTCTCGGAAGAAGGAATAGTCTGGAATAAAAGCCTTTGCCTGTTTGATCTGAGTGGACAGGTTCTACTGCCCCCAAGGATATGAGAGTCTGGACCTGTTTCAATGCCTCTGCCCACTGATTTGGAGGTAAGTCTGGGTACTGTCTTTGAATTGGGAGTAATTTGTATCCCTACAAAATGATCTTTAAGACCCATTGGTCCTTTGTTACAGAAAACCAATTTTCTTTGCAGAGGGAGAGCCTTCCTCCTAGCTTTTGGTGAGTGAAAGGGGGGAAGAGGGAGTCATTGAGAGTTTTTGCCATAGAAGGATGGCTTAGAACTCCCTGCCTTTGGGGTGGACGTGGTCCACTGTTTGGTTTTCTGCTGCCCCTGGGATAGGGGCCTGGGTGGTCTGTCCCTGCGGGTCTTACCTTGCCCCAGTTTACTATGTGCAGGGAAGGACCAGTGCTTAGAAGGAAAGTTCCTGCTGAACCTGGGAGGTTGAACCTGAAAGAAATATTTTACTGTTTGCATAGATTTTGCTTTGTCTTCCATCTTTTTAAGCACCTCTTCTGCTTTTACTCCAAACAAGCGGTCCTCACTCAGGGGTGCATCAATTAATTTAGACTTGACATGATCAGAGAGATGTTGTTCCTTCAACCATGCATGTCTCCTAATGACAGATCCTAACACTGCTGCCCTGTATGAGGCTTCTAGGCCATCATATCCACAATGTAATGAGTGTTTGGCCACTTGACAAGTAGAGTGCAGTAAATCTGCTAACTCTTTCGAATTGGCAGAGTCAGGAAAGGTTGAACTTTTTTGTTTTAATAATTCCAAAGTGTGTTGTTGATATTTTAACATGTGGAACCGACACTTGAGTGCTCTGATAGCCAAGGTTGCAGAGGTGTATACATTTTTACTCCATCTGTCCAGAGCTCTGGAATCCTTGTCAGAAGGAATAAGATTCTTGGCAAAACTAGTCTTAGCTCCTTTAGGTCCCTTTGTAATGATCTCTGGGTCTGCAGCAGGATTTCTGTACAAGTATTTGTGAGAATCTGGTACTCTAATACCTGTCAGGTTTACTGGGACCAGGTGAGAGGGTGTCAGGGGCTAAGATGGATTCATGGAAAACATCATCCACCATTTCTAAGATGGGGGGATGGACAAGGGTCTGTGCTGGGGCAGGTCCAGAAACTCTTAGTCTTTTCTTAGACTGGGGGAAATTCTGAGATTCCCATTGGAAATGTTTCCTGAGGGTGTGAAGGGTTTTGCCCAAAGGAAAGGTCTTCTGGTGGTGAGGCAGAAGGAATGTATTCCTCTGTATCTGAATCCTCATAAGCAGTCAAGGGTTGTTGTTTCTCTTCAAAATCTGAATAATCAGATTCTTCAGAATCCTGTTCTATCAAAGTTTCGGAAGAAGGGTGTCTTTTCCTTTTAGAAGTTGTGGCCTGACTACCACTGATAAGGGAGATAAGATCCTCTGCCATTTTAAGCATTTGTGCTTCGGGTGGTGAAGCAGGAGCAAGATGGTTGCTAGAGGCAGATTTGCTAGGAGTGGCCTGGCTTCTAGGCCTAAGACTATCCATCTGTCTGAGAGAAACAGTAGTCGGATGAGAAGACATTGTTTTTTTTCTAGATTCGGTAGTGCGAGAAGCCTCCTCAGAACCCAGTCCCTGTGTCGCGGCTCCAGACCCAACCATGGTCTTGGAAGAAGAAGAAGGTTTCTGCGGCATATCGGACTCCAAAAGGGTCTTGGTAGAGGCCTGCGTATATATTGTATTGGACATCAGGGGCTGCGAAAGCTCCTCACTGAATTCCAGAGAACTGACAACCTGCATAGCGGTAGAGTCGTCGGAAGGCTTAGCCTTGTGTGGTCTGTCTCTATCTATCTCTGTGCTTTTTCAGAATGCTTACAGATTGTTGGCTGATGGATGCCATTTTGGAATGCAAAGATGGAAGACGAAAATACCTGTCTACAGTAATAGCCCTACGGCCAATGGTCCTCACATTAAAGAGGGCACAGAACCGGCAACGGGGGATATCATGGTCTGAGCCTAAACAAGTGACGCAGTATGAATGGAAGTCTTGGTGTGGGATCTGCTTTCCACAGGTGAAACAATTACTAACTATTTTGGACATCGGTTAGTGCAAGAAAAAAGGATCCCCAACGAGGTACTTGGCTTTAGACGTTTTCAGCTGTAATTCAAATTCTGGTAGCGACAGACCAGCACACTTGCGAACTGCTTCTGCTATGGGCTCCCCAGCAAGAAAGACTGATGTAATGGTGCCAGCTGCCTTGCTTTATAGCACTAACAACCTGACATCAGTCTACAGGTGACAGCAGCCGAAACAGAAAAACATTGACTCTGGTATTTGGGCCGGCCGAGGGCTACCACAGCAGGAATAACCCACAGATGGTGACTGCAACAGTGAAACACAAAGAACATCTTGTTCCCAGAACTACATAATCAGATTAGCATAAATGAGGGCAAAAATGGCCCCCACAGCACCCCCCCCCGTTTTTGTCTGTAAAACTCACCATCAAACATCATGTAATTATGCTCCAAAATTAATTCCATGAAACTCCTTAAAACCCTGCAGTCCGATGAGGTAAAAGAATCAAATTTTAGTAAACTTTTTGAAAAACTAGACAGACCCTCTTCCAATAATATACAACCAAACAGATCTTGAACATCAATACAGACAAAAATGATGCTATCTGTGGTTTGTAACTGAGGAAACTGCCTTAAAAAATCCCATGAGTTCCTGAGAATATATCTATAGTCACTTAAAAAGTGTTTTAACCTTTTATCAACAAATGTGGCTAAAGGAAAGGCCTTAGATTAGAGTTATGTACACACATGCCATCTTCAGGGATTTCATGTCCGTAAACAGAAGACGCTCCTTGTTTACTGCTCTATGTCAGATACCCATAGGACATGGTGAAAGGAAACCATGCTGATACCCGCCAGAGCCTAGGCCATAGGCAAATAAAGAGGGGGGTAGTTACACTCTTATGTTTGTGTCCTACCCAGGTTCAGAAATCTATCTTGGTCCAAAGAGGAGTATGGGAAAGGAGAAGGCTTAAGGGGACAAGAAGAAGAGAAAGGAAGCAAAGAGAAGAGACAGTCCTTTATGGAGATGGTGGGTGGGAATATTCACTGCAACAGTGTGGTATTCAAACAGTTACTATTCTGGTAACACACCTACACAATTGTACTATGTTCAATTGATCACAGTACAATTGTGTAAATAACTTACCAGAATAGTAGATGTTTGATTAGCTCACAACCATACTGTGTTCATTAGATCACTGCTGCAGTATTCATTACTTCTGGGATGGACCCCAGAGCTTAGAGTCGGTGGCAGAAGGAAAGTGCTTGAAACGGCAAAGGATGTCCTGAAGGACAGCCTTGGCAAACCTTGTTCTAGCCTTAAACAAGGCAAATAATCTGCAGTGTTTGATAATATTACAGACTACTGACCAGGTGGCTGCCTCTAGATTGGATCTGGCATCTGCTCCTTACATAAAGGCCACTGTAGTGGTTGCTGCCTCCTAAGAAAGATCTTTCACCGGACCAAATAGACTGTGGTCTGGTTGAGGGTCAACACAGACTACTTTTGGCATAAAGGAGGGGCTTAGTTCTAAGGTTTACCCTGTCCCTATGTAAAACCAGAAAGGGAGAAGTGCAGATTAAAGCTTGCAGCTCCTACATTCTGCTAGCTGAGGTTATAGCTACTAGAAGGTCAGTCATCCAAGAGAGGAATTTCCAGCTTGGAAGTTATGCAGAACACATATGAAGATACTAATCATGATCCTAACAGGAACATAGGAAGTGTGTACATGCATGAACTTCAGCAAAACTTTCTGGTGTTTGGGCAAGCAGAGGCACCTTTTATACCGGCATAGGGGTGGGTATACCCCATGTAGGGGAAAGGAACCTGAGCTCTTGAAAACTAACCAGATAGACAGGACACCTAGTGAAGAAGTTCCCAAAGTAATGAATATTGTAACACTGATCTAATAAAGTACTCTGCATATTCCTTTGCCTATTCTATGACTTTATGTACATTATTAAAGTGGCCTTCACATAATCTTTACAGTTACAAATCTATCATTAAAGAAACTGTACATTTTAAGTATCCTCAGGAATACTTGATCCTTTGCCTTTCTTTGCATGCATGATGCAGACACCACTCAAAACATGAAGGTTGCACTAAAAAATTTGTGTCTATTAACAGTTAGAAACCAGCCGAGCAAGTCTTCCATTTCCATCTATAAGCTTATACGAGGTCAGCTTGTATGAAATACTTTTCATTTCTTAGAGAAGCAAAACTGTCTTCTTTATGTGGCTACAGATACTGCAGAGAATGCAGTACTTGATTTTGGTAACTGTAACAGTGAAAGCACACAGTAAGCAGAACTGGGTTAATGCTAACTTTCTAACAGATAGTATACAGTATGTAGCACTGGGTTTATGGTAACTGTAACATATACAGCCCAGTCTATGTAGCACTGGGTTAAATATAACTAGATAGTACTGAATATGGAGTAAATGGTAACTTTGTGGCAGATACTGTACAGTTAGTGACACTAGGTCAGTGCTGACTACACATATACTAAACTGTATGCAACACTGGGTTAATATTAACTTTGCAGCCGACACCACACAGTATGTAGCACTGGGTTTATGGTAATTATGTGACAGATGCAGCACAGTATGCAGCATTTGACTTATGGCAACTTTGTAACAAATGTTTTTGAGAATGCAGCAGGTGGCATCTTTGCAGCAGATACTGTTCAGTATGTTGCATTGGGTTATGGTAAAAGTAACAGACACTTCATAGTATGCGAAACTGCACATATGTTGCATAGTGTTAATGGTAAATTTGAAATCTTGAAAAAACAATGTTACTCTGTACGATTTAGGCAGTCATAAACAAAATGCACCCACTGCTTTCAGTAAAATAATTTCACCAAAGAAAAACCTGCTTATTGACAAATCAACCAGTCCTTAAATACAAAAGCATAAAATGACATTGGTTTGTGTATATTTACTAGGCTTGCAGTCTAGAGGACCACTGATGAGCCTAGCCCAAATTTATGGTTTACCTAAGCACTGTCTGGTTAAGTGACTTACTTCAAAGACACACAGCAGATAAATTACAGCAAAGGGAACCACAGGAACTAGAGCTCATAGCCTTAATCCTTTATGCCAACTGCCTAATAATGAATTATACGTATTCATTGAAAGTCAAAAATCAAAACAATTGACAACTTTTTTAACGATTTAATTTATCTTAATGCATCTTTGACTTTTGTCCATTACAGAATATATAAATAAATGATTCAAAGATATTTTACACATATTGTCACAAACATTCCTAAAGAACACAAGCATCATAAAAAATGTCACTGTAATAACATTTAAAGCCACCAGGTGGCAAACTAATCTCAGTCTCACTTATTACTGCTTTGTGTGTGTGTGTGTGTGTGTGTGTGTGTGTGTGTGTGTGTGTGTGTGTGTGTGTGTGTGTGTGTATATATATATATATATATATATATATATATATATATATATATATATATATATATATATATATATATATAGTGTGTGTGTGTGTGCGTATATATTTTTTTTACTTTTTTTTTTTTAATTTTTACTTTTTTTTTTTAACTGAATCATTCAGTCCTGGACTATTCAAGCTGCCTATCTAAATACCAAATGATTTTTACAAAAATCAAGCTACCCATATATGTCAAGCAAAGTTCCTCATTAGTACTCCTGAAGAAAAATCCTGATGAGTGGATGGGAAATAGGAAATACACCCCGAGGATCACTTCTGTAGCTCTGCTCGACAGGGGCACAGGAAAATAACTTTTTTGGGTGGCGTAAGCCAGGGAACCTTGTTGGCTAGGCTTACTTAGGCCCTTGGGCCGATAGCCTAGTACCTACCTATGAACATTTACTAGTGATAACTTCAGTGTCACTGCCTACATTTCCTTACAACTTCCCCATCTTCTTTCTATAAAATCCTCACTAAACCTATGAAACAGAATCTACATCCAAGCTTTTATTTCCTAGAAAGCAATTCAGATTCACTGTGCCATCTGATGTCATTGAAATACACTATCATGCATCTCTTAAAACATATCTCTCTATCTCTAGTATCTCATAGTATGCTCAGAGTGAGAATTCATGTAATCATCATCATCTTCTTTCGGCTGTTCCCGTTAGGGGTCGCCACAGCAGATCACCTGTTTCCATTTCTTCCTGTCCTCTGCATCTTGCTCTGTCAAACCAACCACCTGCATGTCCTCTCTCACCACATCCATAAACCTTATCTTAGGCCTTCCTCTTTTCCTGTTACCTGGTAGCTTCATCCTTAGCATCTTTTTCCCAATATACTCAGCATCCCTCCTCAGCACATGTCCAAACCAACGTAATCTTGCCTCTCTGGCTTTGTCTCCAAACCTTCCAACCCGGGCTGACCCTCTAATATACTTATTCCTCATCCTGTCAACCCTCATCACACCCAGTGCAAATCTTAACATCTTTAATTCTGCCACATCCAGCTCAAACTCCTGTCTTTTTGTCAATGCCACTGTCTCCAACCCATATAGCATAGCTGGTCTCACTACCCTCTTGTAGACCTTCCCTTTCACTCTTACAGGTACTCATCTGTCACAAATCACTCCTGACACTCTTCTCCACCCACTCCATCCTGCCTGGACTCTCTTCTTCACCTCTCTTCCATACTCACCATTACTCTGAACTATTGATCCCAAGTATTTAAACTCATCCACCTTCGCCACCTCTACTCCTTGCATCCTCATCATTCCTCTATCCTCCCTCTCATTCACACACATATATTCTGTCTTAGTCCTGCTGACCTTCATTCCTCTTCTCTCTAGAGCATGTCTCCATCTCTCCAGGGTCTCCTCCACCTGTTCCCTACTCTCACTACAGATCACAATGTCATCTGCAAACATCATAGTCCATGGGGACTCCTGTCTGATCTCGTCTGTCAACCTGTCCATCACCATTGCAAATAAGAAAGGGCTCAGAGCTGATCCTTGATGTAACCCCACCTCCACCTTAAATGCATCCATCACTCCCAGAGCAGACCTCACCGCTGTCACACTACCCTCGTACATATCCTGTACCACTCTTACATACATTTCTAACACTCCTGACTTCCTCATACAATACCACAACTCCTCTCTAGGCACCCTGTCATATGCTTTCTCTAAGTCTACAAAAACACAATGCAACTCCTTCCGACATTCTCTGTACTTCTCCATCAACACTCTCAGAGCAAAGATCACATCTGTAGTGCTCTTTCCTGGCATGAAACCATACTGCTGATCACTAATCATCACGTCCCTTCTTAACCTTGCTTCCACTACTCTTTCCCATAACTTCATGCTGTGACTGATCAGTTTTATCCCTCTGTAGTTACTACAGCTCTGCACATCACCCTTATTCTTAAAAATCGGTACCAAAACACTTTTTCTCCATTCCTCAGGCATCCTCTCACTTTCCAAGATTTCATTAAACAATCTGGTTAAAAACTCCACTGCCATTTCACCTAAACACCTCCATGCTTCCACGGGTATGTCATCTGGACCAACAGCCTTTCCATTCTTCATAGCTATCCTTACTTCCTCATAGCTATCCTTTGTACTTCATGATTTATTATCCCTACATCATCCAACCTTCTCTCCCTCTCATTCTCTTCATTCATCAACCCCTCAAAATACTCTTTCCATCTCCTCAACACACTCTCCTCGCTTGTGAGTATGTTTCCCTCATTATCCTTTATCACCTTTACCTGCTGCACATCTTTCCTAGCTCGGTCCCTCTGTCTAGCCAATTGGTACATGTCCTTTTCTCCCTCCTTAGTGTCCAACCTTTCATACAACTCTTCATATGCCTTATCCTTAGCCTTCGCTACCTCTCTCTTTGCCATGCACCTCATCTCCTTATACTCCTGTCTACTTTCTTCATCTCTCTGACAATCCCACTTCTTCTTTGCCAACCTCTTTCTCTGTACTTCCTCATTCCACCACCATGTCTCCTTGTCATCCTTCCTCTGTCCAGATGTGATACCAAGCACCTTTCTAGCCGACTCCCTTACTAGCTCTGCTGTAGTTACCCAGCTATTTGGTAACTCTTCACTGCCACCCAGTGCCTGCCTTAACTCATCCCTGAACTCCACCTCACAATTACCCTTTTTCAATTTCCACCACTTGATCCTTGGTGCTGCCCTCACACTCCTCCTCCTCTTCTTGATAACCTACGTCATCCTAAAACCACTATCCTATGCTGCCTAACAACACTTTCTCCGGTCACCACTTTACAGTCTCCAATCTCCTTCAAACTGGCCCTCCTACATAAGATATAATCCACCTGTGTGCATCTTCCTCCACTCTTGTATGTCACCCTATGCTCCTCCCTCTTGTTCAACATGAACAACAGTTAGAATCAACATCAGTGAAATGGCTTTACTTACTTCTACTAAACCTTTTCTCTCACAACCTCTGCTAATGCAACAGTTCTTCTCCGACATAGTCAAGCACACTACAACAAGTCACCTCATAAATTTCCTCCTATATATAAAATGAGAATTCATTTTCTATACCTAACTTAACTATACTTTACTTAAACTAAACCACTAAACCTCATTTAATCATACCTCCAAACAAACTTCAAATCGGAAATAACTATCAAAATTGCTTTCTTTGCTATATCTGTAATGCTTTCATAAAATAAATAATGGGGTGGGATCAGGGGATCAGCATAGCATTGCTATCATTACATCCTGACGCACTATCCCTCATATACATCTTACTCTTTACCTCTTCACAGCAGCAAGCACGTGCTTGGTTGTGGAATGGCACAGGTGTGGTGTCTAGCCCAAAGAAAGAGCTTTTAGACTACTCTCGGTTTTTCAAAAAATGGTGAAGGAGGGTACTAAACTAAAACATTTTACCAAAATATTCCCCTTACTGATGTCATCTTTAATATCATATTCAATAAACGTTCACATTTATTACACATTACTCAGCAATCTTAGGAGCCACTTCAATTCCTCTCATACTGGTCTCTGAAAACTATAAAGCATTCACCTAGGACCAGGACTATGCGGTACCCCCCCCCTAAACTGCAGTAACCGTTCCAAACAGAAGATCTACAGCTTATTACTCTAGAAATCTGCAACTGTTCAAATCCTACAACTGCCCTAGCTTCCTTCTACAACATCCTCTTAGCTGTTCAACATCCTTTTGACAAACAGAACAATAAACAGTAATTGTTCATGTGGGATGGATTTGATTGCCTGGACTATAGACTCAATGAGATGGAAAAAGAAAGGAAAACTGGAGATTCAAACAAACAAGAAAAAAGTCACTTCAATATTTAAATTTAAACACTCACCAAGAATCAAACCAAAACTGCTAATGAAAAAACAACATAAAAATATCCAAATTTGGTAATCCTTAAAAATCAATTAGTTAAAATAAACTCTTTCCAAAAAAATGTAACACCACTATTCTGTCAACTAGTATGATTAATAATATTAAACCTAACATCTCATCATCTTCCAGAATGCCTACCACTCTTTTTAAAACTCACAATCTAGTTACCCCTGCTTCCCCACTACATAAGACCATTGATTAACCAACCTTTTACTTTAAAACTCTCTCTCCTATCATACTTCTCTTCACCATTTCAGAATTTCACCACTTTGAGTTTAATACAGAAATGATCATGCCATAAACAGGTTAGCCATGTAAGGAGATATGTAGTCATAAAATATACAAAGATAAGAAGCCTGAAATTAAGACATTTTAAGCAAAGCCATAACAGAGCTAAGCATATATATTTATCTCTGTCTGGAATAGATATAGATATATATATAAAGCTATTTATTCATACATATACATCATCAGATTGATTTGTACAGACATGAGGATAGGGGGGGGATTTGATTTACTTTTTGAAAAAATGGTGCAATGTCACTACTAGTTTTGTCACTTGAGGGATGTAGGTAGGTACTAGGCTACTGGCCCTATAGCTACCCAAGCAAAAAGGGCCCCCTGCCCAGCCAAAAAAAGAAAATTGTTTTTTTGTCCTGTCGAGCGGCAGAGCCACAGAAGTGATCCCCGAGTGATTTTCCTATTTCCCATCAATCATCAAGATTGAATTTCTAGGTTCTTCTAATTGAGGCTTTTTTTGAGATAGACACTGGTATTATTCCCCAGAGTATGGAATTCTCTGAGGAATCTATCCCCTCCGCATGCTCTTGTTTATTGTACCTGAAGATTTTTAGGTCCCTAGAGTGTGTAGTTTGAGTTTATAGAGTTTTAAGTGGAGCATGTGTAGCACTGGGTTTGACATACATAGCTTTGTATGGCAGAGATCAGAGATGGTGGGCAGTATATGATGTGCAGAGGCTGGAGTTGAGTTTTTTTAGATCTGTTGGCAAAGGCATCTGTTTGAGGCCAGTTATCCTCTGAGGTATTTCTGCAGCCTTTCCAGTTGTTTGTGAGGTATTTCTGCAGCCTTCCACCAAAGGCATATTGTACTATATAATGGGTAATGAGTGATGAGTAGAGGTAACAACAATGACCTCTTTTTTTCTGAGGGAGAAGAAAATTTTGATGACTTTTTGTGCTTGATTAGAAGAATTTACTATTGTGGTGGCAATGTGAGAGAAGAGACTACTGTACTGTCCTGTGTATCAATCAGGTCTCAGTTTTTCTTACACCGTTAAGTATACTACTGCCTAATCAGTGTAGTTCATGTGTACACAATTTTTGCAAAGGGATGACAATGCACTTTTTTGGCATTGAGCTTGGATGACATGGCTTTGCATGCAGCTTGAGTTTTGATTATGGCCAACTGGGTGGGGTCCAGAGTTTGGAGATACCAGTGTTTTTTGTATATAAGTTCCATGATGATACGTTCCATGGGATTTGACCAGGTTTGGAGGATAGCATCTTGGTTCTGTTTGGGATAGCATGATGCACTCGCTCGTGTAAGTGCTTATAAAAAGTGCAATTGTGTAGGAAAGTGTAAGTCTGACTTGTCCATCTGCATGGGTGTCATGCACTATAGGGATGGCAAGAACCTTAGCCAGTCCCAGGGGTGACAGGTGCAGGCCATCTCTGGCAAAGCATCATGGTCTGTCAACCATGCCATCCCAAGCAGACAGATACTGGATCTCTTTAGAATGACACCAGAAGCTTAGCCAATTGTTGAAGTCAATCATTTTGGTTTTCAATCAGTTTTAGGGAGTGTACTGAACAAAGTCAGTAAATTATTCATATATATTCATTGAAAATATTTTAGGGAATTTAAGGATGGGGTAATACATTTAGTCTAACTTTGAAAATAAATGACAGTGTCACTATTGAAATGACAATGTCACTATTGCTGGTTGACTTTTAAACATACTTTTTCGATCATCTATATTGTGGATTGCGCACAAATCATGGTAGAATGTTGGTGAGGCATACCAATGTCAAGGGCGATAACCCAATTTTATTTAAAAGAAGGGCTATGATTTAAAATCCATCTTGGAACCAAACAACAGAGATGGCTAAGGCTATGAACTGTTAATGAGCTGCTTCCTGAAGTCCAGGGTTTGATTGCCTCAGCCTCCATTTGCCTACTGTTTGAATCTGAGCAAGTCACTTCATGAGACAGTGTTCCAGAGCGATTAGGAAATTGGGCTAGGCACCGCAATGGTCTTCCGAACTGCATGCCTAGTAACTGCTTACAGACCTAAGAATTCACTTAAATAGACCATGCTCTGGAGAAAAAAGTGTGCTAGACTCCTCAATAACCTCCTGGACTTCATGCCTACTAACTACTTATGAACACAACTGGACGAACACTTCTGTTGGTAGGATCACGTGCACTTTTCTTATTACACGTCAGTGGTATCTAATGTTACTTTGAACAATACAAATGTTGCAATCACAAGTACTGACAAACATGACTGTAACACTATAGATGCTGTCTACCTTACCCTTTGTACATTATGTGACATCTTCTATACTGGCAAAACAACTAGGAAGCTGTCACAAGGGTGTATGAATGCCTCTATGCCATTGGTGTTTTTCTTTCGGCTTTTCCCGGTTAGGGGTCGCCACAGCGGAACTCTGGTCCGCTAATGATTGGCAGTCAATTTTTATGGTACCGAGGTGCCAGCCCGACGCCCAACCTTCAACAAAGGCACGCCCATTCACACATGTCTTTCGAACACCAAAAAATCAAATAATGCATTATACAAGGCCAAGTTTGGTATTTAGAAAGCTTTTGTTTATTGTTTCAGCAACAGTAGCAGCTGACATTAGATTCTGGACATTCTCCAGGATTAAACAAGTTCTTTAAATACAAAGAGTGTTCTCAGGTAAAGGTCAATCACCTAAGATACAAGACAGTCTTATTTGTGTTTTGAACTTACTCACACTGGCATTTGGCATCCAAATATGACAAGACTGCTTCTTTTTAAATGTATTAATATTCATGATTTTTAAGCTGTGATTGTGCAAATACATAAATTAAGATGTTTTATTTATACTTTTAATGATGCATTGATTTTATTTATAAAAATATCTGCATTTAACTTAGATGAACACATTCAGTTTATTCTTCAAAACTTTCTTTTGTTTGCTGTCTACAGCTTAGTGTGTATTTTTTAAATATTCATGAATTTGCGATATAAAACTTCTACTGATGTTCACATGAAGTGCTATGTAAAGCAGTAGGAATTACCACAATACAACAGTGGTCTACACTTTCCCCTAAAATCATACTACCATACAACCCTGAAGGTAAATCACATGGACTACAGTTCTGTAAGACATAAGTGAAATGTCATGTGTGCGAACACCTGAGTATAAGAGGGACAGTGAACGTCTACATGATATGGGTAGTGACAGCACACAGCTGTCTACACAATGTGGAGAGTGGCGGCACACAGCTGTCTACACGATATGGAGTGTGGGGGCACACAGCTGTCTACACAACATGGAGTGTGGCGGCACACAGCTGTCTGCACCATGTGGAGAGTGGCGGCACACAGCTGTCTACATGATGTGGAGAGTGGCAGCACATAGCTGTCTTCACGATATGGAGTGTGACAGCACACAGCTGTTTACATGATATGGAGAGTAGTGACATATATATTTCGGATTTTATTTTTATTTCTGGTTGTATTATTTTATCTTAGGTTTTCTAACATATTCAATAACAATTAACAGAAAGTTAAGTTTTGACAGATCTGAAAAAGCACTGTTTTTCTGTAAAAGCGCTGATGAAATGAGGTAATATGGACTGTTTTGAATATTTTAGTGTCTGATTAACTATCAGTTAATCACATGCCCTATAAAAGCGGGCTTTTTTTAAGAACACCTGGATTAATTACCATGAAAAGAATAATAGTCTAAGAACGTTCACGTGTTTAACAGATATATAACCAGTAATTTCTTCATAAGCCCAGAAAAAGAGGGCCGTAATATTGATGTCTGAATTTATTACTGTGAACAGAAAAATGCTCTATGCTTAAAGGCTAGATTATTTTTTACACTGTATTAACAAGGTAATAACACTATGATTAAAATTAGACTAGTTAGGGTATGTTAGTAAAGCAAGAAATCCAAATGTTTTTTCCCCTGTTGGTCCACACTTGAAGTTGTGCTAATTATGTTTTTTTTAGGATCCTATCAGGAGTTTAATCCCACTACATATTTTCCACCAACCACATATGACTACTACTTTCACCAAGTGGACCCACCAACAGAGTGTATGTGTATAAAGAACAGCATAATTTTTATTTAGCTTAGAGTACTAGATTAGATAAAGTCATCTTTAGACAAAATCACTCATCTATCAAAACATAAAAGCATTCTGAAACCTGAGGAAGCTCGCCCTACTCCTCTAGGCTGAGTTATGTGGTATCAGTTGGCTCAATAAGAGAAACGGGTCTGTCTATGTCCTTTCTTTTTATATTTTGTGGGTTGGTCCTGAGTCTCATTTAGAAGGGTCAGGTAGGATGTCCATAGGTACTGTACTCCAAGTGGGTTCTATGATTTATTACCATCTACAGAGTGTGGATAGCAGTGACACCTGCCACTCTACACAGTGTGGGCAGTGGAGGCACATCACTGTTTACATGGTGTGGGTACAGGTTGTACACCACTGTGTCTTCTCTTCTCTATAGTCATGGTGAATTTTAATTCTCAACAATTTCAGTCCACAGTGCCATGACCAATGATGAGACAGCACATGCATAATGTGTTAATTAGGATCGAGCGGAGCACCCACTGGCTGGAGTTATGTGATATCACTGCCTGTAAAGCACAACAGAATATAGTTGTCACACTCCAATACTATGCTCTACATGCCTAACTGCATAAGCTATGATGTAGATCTATAGTTTTTGTTTTACTCTGATGAGGTTACTCAGCCAAAGCCTGCTGAGCACATCTGCACTACAGGGACAGACAGTACCTAGTGTTTTTATATTGCTTGTCCACCCTTGTAACCCTATTAAGCTTCACCTTCACACTCTACTCTGCAATGCACATGTTTACAAACCTTGAAACATAGCAAGGGTTTTCATTTGAATACCTGTTCTATATGTGGACACTCCCAGGTACAAAATCATAAACTAGTGATTAGAATTGAGATAAGATGGGAGACAAAGGTGCAATGATGCAGTGACTGATGAGGCATGTTTTTAGTTGTTCTTGTAAAATGAGGAAAAAAATTGGATTGCAAGTCTGAGTGGGCTAGCTGAGGGAAATTGATTGAGATGGTGGGGGGATTCATAAAGGTTAACACGAGGTGTACACTATGTGTATGCCCTGAGGTTAATTTTTCTGAATTCAAGAACAGCCCTACCACAGCACTTTTGTTGTCTATTCATTCAGAAAGGTGAGTTAAAGTGTACACATAATGTACAACTTGTGGTAGCCTTTATGACCCCCCCCCCGGTGTGTTAAGTATTAGAAGCTTGTTGGCACACTGCTGGAAGTACATGAGATTGTTTGATGGGCATATTGATGGGAGGTGAATTATTTTCTATCTACTGTGTGATAATTCTGAATTTACTTTGTTTCAGAACTTTATGAGCAGAAGGACTGATGCTATATCTTTGTAAATATAGCTCTGTTTCCAGGATTATTATATTTTGCCATGACTCGTATGTATTCTGTAAGCCAAGAAAGAGTATTCATTTTAGCCTTGCTTTGGCTAGTGAGTGACATGTTAATGAAAATGTTTAAAAAGACACTGTCAAACTACCATACCTCTGTGTCAAGGAAAATGTTTCTACTTTACTAGTTTGAGTTTACTAATATATTTGGCAGGAGAAAGCAGTTTTCAACTATTTAAGAAAGTCCGTCATCTCCAGTGCCACAATCTAACATTTGTATCAAACCAGGCTTTCTTCCATTACAACAATGAATTAACAGCCATTTTAACTTTACTAATAGGACAACATCCCTTATCACTGTTCATCTCCACATTTAGGGCACAGTAAACTCAGGAACAAGTCTGGGAATAACAGGCCCTTTCCCTCTTATTACTGTTTTCTTTTACTTCCAACATTTCCGTCTAAATAGCAATGCGTCTGACAATGTTATCTTCTTTCGCCTCTCTTTCTTTCTTTCTTGAATATGGCTATTCTACTCATTTGTCTCTCTTAATACTCTGAAAGTGGTTACACTCAAAGTGCAAAGTCAAACAAAGTTGAGTGGGCAGTATCAGTGCTGTGTTTGTGACAGTATTCCTTCTCTTGCCTTACAATTTTTATGTGTTTTAAGGACTTGGTCATATAACTGGGCTGAGGCACACTAAGTGGGGGACCATCTGCACCTGTCTAGTTAAATGACTTGTCCATAGTCGCACAGCAGACAAATGAAGATTGAAGGAATCAAACCTGGGACTAAAGGATTAAGTTCAGTAGCAGCTCATACCCCTAGTAATCTTCACTAACTGCTAGACAAAATGCCCTTCTGCTGAGGAAATCTGAAGAACAGTTTAAGGTTAATTCTATGTCCTGGTTGTACAGCAATCCAGAATTGTAAGGACATATACTACTACCAAGCTATAGACCATCTCCAGTGGAAAGGGGTGAGTAGAAATGTAGCTAGGGTGAGGTGAAGGGGCAGCCACAATGGCTGCAAGGTTTAGAGGGCAAATGCTGAATTGTTGGTAGTATAGTACATGTATTTATTACCGTTCAGGCATGTATGAATGCTGGTACAGAAATGAATTCTGATACTGTTATTTCTGTTTTTGCAGCCTGTCAGCACTTGCTTCAATGCTTTGTATGTGGTATAAGTTCTGGCAAGTAATTTGATACATTTTTTAAAAGCAGAAGATCATTTTGGGAGGGTCACAGGTACAGATAAAAGGCAAACATTTTTTAACTTATTATAAAAGGAAATCAGGTAGTGAATCCAAATAACATTGCAGACCACTTTGTGCAATTCCTAATCCAGCAGGTCAGTGCTTGCCTCAATGGGAAAGGACATTGATTTAATATATCAGGTGTACATAATATGTGTAGATTCTGTTTAAAAATGCCAATACTCAAGTTACATCTGCCTGATATGTTACATCAGGCAAACATAATATCAGGTAGAACTAACTGCCTGATATACTGCATCAATGATGTAGAAACTAAAATAAAAAAAGGACAAAACACCTGCCATATCTTTCAAAAAGGTAATTTAACTATCAAGACCGAGTTATATGACAGATAATCAAATGCATGCCTAACACCAGTGTTAGGAGTCCTATCACTGAAGCAACATGGACTAATACATATTTTATACACACACACACACACATATATATATATATATATATATATATATATATATATATATATATATATATATATATATACACACACACACACACACACACACATATATATATATATATATATATATATATGCACACACAGATATATATATTACGCACACACACACAGACACACGTGTGTGCCCGCACGCGCGTCTATGTGTGTGTGTGTGTGTGTGTGTGTGTGTGTGTGTGTGTGTGTATGTAAATGTATGACTTTAACCTTAGTTCTATAGGTATACAGCAAAATCTTCTATGTACCAAACTTACATGTGACACCTTAACCACCATCTGTGGCATTCCAGCCAATATTACAACAGGTGCTGCTAAACTAAGTGGGGAGCACTGGTAAAAGTCTTATGTCAAACTGGCATGCAATCATGTCAATACATTTTAGCTGAATATGTTTCAGGATTTCAAATGCATCACACTTGTCATGACATGCACCACTCAAACAAAAAAATCATTTCTATAAAAAGGACTTGCAAAACTGATATACCTGTTGCCAACATAAAACATTTTTATGCAACTCTTAAACTAACAGTCAGTAGGCTCTAGCCATGCTTCCCAAAATGGATGAAGAAAACAGCTAACACTTCCTCCTCATCTACCTCACTGAAAAAAATGAATGCACAACAGACTCTGCTTAAAGCCAGACACCTCTGAAAGGATTCACTCCTTCAGACCAATACCAGCAGTGGGGGAAGTGGTAAATCTTTCCTAAAATATAAGGCTGAAAAGGAATTCCAGGGGTAATATTGGCTTCTCTTGTACGCCCTTGGACTTCCACTCAGAATGGTCAGTGATAAAGGACTGTTGAGTCATTCCATAGGCAATCAGCTATGTGAAGGTAGATAGTCTGAAGATGGATGAGGTAAAGCAACCTTCATGTCTGCCTGGATGATAGTCCTCTCTGCTCATCTCTTGCCAGAGACAGAGGACATGTTATCACTGACAGGGAATAAATGGTCTGAGACTAATTGGAGGAAACAAGATCGGTGGCAGGAGGTGAAGCAAAAAGCACATACAAAAAAAAAAAAAGAAAAGAAAAAAAAACTAGTGTCATCACTAAGGTTTTCAAATAAGCTTTAATATGTATTATTAGATCTGTTCTATACCCAACTCATTTATAACTTAGTTGAGTCTAAAATAGGGGTCTTTGTTTTCTAATTCACTACCTAACCTAAAATAGCATTTCAAACTAAATGAAATTAAAAGTATTATTTTCCAAGCATGGAATGACAGGAATTTGCAATGGTGAATAAAGATATCCATAGCATGTTGAGCCTCTTCTTAGATACGTCTCTGAGATACAACACCCCCACTTTCCTTTATTTATAGTTTGTAACAGGCTGTGAAGAACACTTGAGTCTCCAGTTTAGTGAAGTTAATTGTCAGAAGTGTATACACCATGTGGGTGAAAAAGTGAATCCAGGTTAATTAAATTCATAAAAGTGAAAAAAATATAACTCACTTTTAGCTTTTCTGAAAGCTTGCAGTGCTTCTGGGTTGACTCGGACACGCCCCATGGTATCTGCTTCAAGTGTGTCCCATTTCACTAAGCTCAAGTTAGCCCCAAAGTCCACAAGTAGATTTACAAACTCAGCTTCACATCCATGCCGCAGAACAGCATCCAACACACATGTAGGGGACCCCCTTGCAAAATCATCAACATTGACAGGGCTCCAGCAGTTGTAGTCAGGGTTAGCTCCAGCCTGAAGTAAGAGCTGGAAACATTCTAAGTTGTGATAGGCAGCACTAATGTACAAGGGGCAAACTACAAGAGAAGTAAGTCGCCGTGAAACAGGAGTAGGAATGCGGGAAGATAACTGGTGGTCAACATCCACATCTGCATTGTACCTGAAATGCAAGGCAAACTCCATATAAGAATTAAAAACATTGCCAAGTGCAATTTAGTTATAAAAGACCAAAAAATCATAGGTTCAAAACATTAAACAATGGCAGTTCATGCTTTTTCTTTTAGAAACCATTTCCTAGTGAGTCAGTAATGGGGACACAACTTATTCTACCAACAGAAATGTACCATGATCTTGCAATTTTGGATTTGAGTGGTAGAATGATTTATTTAAAACTATGTGGAAAATCGGTAATCCAGAACCAGTAAATCTGCTACATAAGTTATACAGTCAGTAATATGAGAAATATGAAGACATGCTATACAAGAAAAAGCAGTGAGCACAGAGAATATTTTGGCAACATTCAATACAAAGTTTTGATCACTGAATCCTTAATTTAACCTTCCGGGGTCCTGAAAGTTACTTTAGCATTAAGTAATCCTGAACAAACTGCCCTTTCAAAAATGTCAGTTAAATTGAAAACCTACTAATATTGGTGTTAACAGAGTCTGCAGCTGAGATTTCCCAGCAAATCTCACATATCATCTTATTACAGGCTTTCCATTACATAAACACATATACCCATAGATAACATGTACAACTACAGATGTAGGAACATCTGTAAAAGGAAATTTGTAACACATAAAGGGATATAAATTGTCAGGCTGTGTAAAACTTGCAGATGTCTTTTAGAAAAGATGCAGTAAATGGAAAATGTACAAAAGCTATTCTGAATTAAAACAAACATGTTTATTTTTTGAAAAAAGAAATTAAATACATAAAATGGTAGTTGTCTTTCCTGTAAAACATCCCACTGTTGTAAGTATTAAAGTAAGTGCACATAAATGTGTAAAGCTGTACAAAACCAAAATAAGTTTATTTAAAAAAAAAAAAATTAAATGCTGCACAAAATATACTTGCCTTAAGTGCCTGCACCGAAAGGTGTGAAGCTGTATGAAAACTTCCGTAGTTAAGTTTTCTGTGAAACTGGTCTCAAGCAGGTAGAGACACACACACACACACACACACACACACACACACACACACACACACACACACACACACAGGCACCTCCCCCCATGAATTATCATAACAAATCACAAGTTCTGCAAAGTAAAGTGATTAGGTAAACAGACAGTTTTCATTCAAATGCTAAATCAAACAAGAAATACAGAACTTGGGAGGTTTTTTTTCGAAGTTCAGAGAGCAATTGTTAAGCAACAGTTAGACTTTACCTCCTTAAGTGTGTACAGAGGACTTAGACAGAAACCTCATGTTGGTTATTAATTGCCAAAGCACTTCTCCCCAATGCTAAATCCTTTAAAAAGTCAAAAGTCATTAGAATATGGTGAATCTTTTAGTCAGTAGTAGGACCAAATAACTCTACATAACATTTTTTTCCTAAAATAAGTTTAAATGTTTTATCTTTTCCATCTGCAAGAACTTATTTTTGTATATCTTACAAAAACACTGCTTTATTTTATTTCAAGAAAATAGTTTCACTACTCAATTTCATCAACCTATGGCTGGAATTTAATTTATTAGTATATAACTGTAATCCCTGAACATGATAACACGTTAATATCCATGTTTTTTTTATGTTATGAAGCGTAACTGCTTAAGATACATCTACCAAATAATTATAGTACAGCTGGCTTATTTCAAGAGTGAATATTAACTGTGCTAGGTTTATCTAGCTTATGGCAGTTTGCCATCATAAACACAAGAAAAGGGGTACTGGCACTAGAAAGATCCATTATTCCCTGCACAGTAACACTGTGTATGCATGTGTGTCTGTGCCTGTAAATATAAAATCATCTTGACCTGGTTTCAGTTACTGCTAGCAAGATGGCATCGAGTCAGCACGGTGGGTGAAATTCTGGGAAGCTTGTGATTTATAACAGCTGCTCAATGTAACTCTTATTTGGATGTAAGAAGTGTTGGACATTACTCAAGGGAGTACTGTGCACTATTCCATAGTCACTGGTAAGGATCATAAAATGATAGCACATGACCATCACATTAATTGGTATCATCGGCTGAGATTTTAAGCCCGTGGTATCACAGATGACAGAGATATACAGACATTGCTTGAAGAAAAAGATCATATGACACTTCTACTCTATGATAGTATTAAGTCCTTTTCCTTGAAGCATCTCTCTCTAATTATTCCATTTCATACTTTACTTTAGAAAAAGTATTTTACCTCTTCAACTCTTTGCTAACCATGTAAAACCTACAACCATCTGCTTTCATGGACAACCACAGAGCTTTGGTAAGATGAAGGGAATAGGTTAGACACAATCAGCATCTACCTATGATGTAATACTGTATGGTATACTACTGTAAAGTTTTTCCTATACAAGCCATCAGTAAAAATTGAACCTGCCCTGGAGGAACTTTCTGGTCAATAATCTCAAATAAATTAACAGATACATACATGAAAGGACACACAGATACCTGTTAAACTTCACATGATAGCACATGTAAAGTACAGTTGCACAAGTCCTACTTACCGGTAACATTAGATATTAGAATTCCTCACTGCCTCAGCAGCATTTTGGGTTATATGCCATGGTAACCCAGCACTGGCTGTTTTTTAAAAGCTCAAATTCTCCTACCTCTCTCTTCCTGTGACAGCTAATTGGCTGAACATATCCTGAGAGGGAATCTTTTAGCTGTTACAGGAAATGAGTGTTCACGCTTTTTCACTATCACAAAGAAGGATAAGAAAGTACCTGAAGCCAGAATCATCTAGCAAGAGTAAATTTACAGCCAATCACAATACCATATAAAAACTAAACCCAACAACAACTGAATCAAAAAGGTTGAAACCCACCTCAACTATGCACAATCTGGTGGATGGCAGGTGGGTGCTGCCACTGAGGCAGTGTGGAATTTGAACATTTACTATTAAAGGTATGTAGGATTTATGCATCTGTTCTATGTTCATCATTCCCCTCACCTCAGTGGCATTGTGGGTATATTCATAAAGCTTATCCTACCAGGAAGGTGGAAGGATAAGGATCCAGGATTCCCTGGATAATAGTCTTAGCAAAGCCTGCTCTAGACCTTGAAAAGGAATCCAGTTTGTAGTGCTTTGTGAAGGCATGAAAACAGGGCCAGGGTGCTGCCTCTTCACCTCTCTCTAATATGCCAACAGGTTAAGGCTCTAGTCAAGTGCCTGGAAGACAGTTACCATGGTGGGAGTAGCAGAAAACAATAACAGTGAACAATCATTGTGCAACAGTTTGCTTAGAGACAGGTTGACGTTTCTTAGACCCTATATAAAATACAGCTGTGTACACTTACCATAAATGTAGATGTTCGAGTGTATTCGCTGTTGCAGTTATTACATTTGGGTTATCTGCTTGCAGTAGCCCTCAGTTGGCCTGATTAACAAAGTCTTGGGTCCTGCATCGGTTGCTGTCCCTTCCTCCATGACGTCAGGTCATCAGGGGTATAAAACATGCAGCCGACGCCATTATATCTGGCTTTCTTGCCTTGTGGTGCCTGAGGCAGAAGCCGTTTGCAAGTGCCGGTCGGCCGACTCCTGAAATTTTCGTTTTCGAGTTTCAGAACCGAAGTCTTCAACTAAAGCTAAGTACCCCGTTGGGGAAACTTTTTCTTGCTCCTTACCGATGTCGGTAAAAGTTAATAATTGCATTACTTGTGGAAAGCAAATACTTCCAAGTAAGGAACTGTAAATCTCCTTGAGAGGTGGTTTCAAATGGATGTAAAGTCAATTTTTTGAGAACAAATTTGAGATCTCGAGGAAGAGGAATTTGCCTTTGAGGGTGTCTCACATGCAACACTCCTTTCATAAACTACTTGACCACACTGTAGCTGCACACTTCTAAAAGCATGTTTAGAAGTCTGTGTCAAATTAGAAACACTTTCATCCATATAAGACTTCTGCTCTGCAGGAAAGAATGCAGCAACATTATCCAAACTGTACACACACTGTAAAATATATTTCCAAATATAGACTTGATAAGTAAACATTCTAAAGGCTAATTTACTAGAAAGAGACAATATTTTGCCCTGAAGATCTAACCATTTCCTTCATCAGGAGATATTGGATTAAATGAAGCCAATAACTTTTTATTTAAGCAGGCAGCCAGGGAGACCACATCTAGGTCAGCATTCACTTGAGAAAACAGACCTGTCATATCCAAGGAGACTACATTTTCTCTAAGCCTTTTAGGGACTGTTGGAATAGAAACTGCTGTCCTGCAGGCAGCTTTATAAATGTCTCCCAAGGCTGGTAAAAGAGGGGGGACAGCCACAGTTTTGGGCATCTCATCCGCTATAAGGTCATATACCCTGCTTAGCTCTAAATCTAGCAATCATCCGAGGGCAAGTGTACACTTGTTTGGACTTAAGTTCAACTCACCTCCCAAAGAATCAACGTGACTGGACTCAATATCAGTTAGGAAATCACCATTGTCCTCATCGCATTCATCACATTTCTTTGAAATGGCAAAAAGGCTGCTAGCCAAATTAGCACTGCAACCATGTATGGAAACACAACCACTAGAATTAGCTGTCTGCAGAACACTCTCAGACAAGAAAAAAGAGATCAGCCTTATAAACAGCTACAATCTGATTATCAGTTGTATGATGAAGCTTTTGTTTCCTTTTCTTGTGAAGATCACTACTAGATAAAATATCTGAGGATAGAGTATTATGTCTGGCAAGGGGTATCTTACTACAGACTACTCCTGCACCTAAAGGGTTTGATTCTCCCATATCTGCACCAGCCTGAAGGATGTGATTAAATCCCATTCCACAGGATCAGGAAAAGCTACACTAGAGGTAGATGGAGCAAAGGTAAGTGGTTATTGGGCTGAACAGTGGCCCTAACAGAATCACTAATGATAGGCTGAGGCACATCTTTATGGTGCAACCAGATTGGTGAGGGAAGAAGTACCAGAGTTAGGATCCATCAAGTTAGGGGAGAGAACACCAGCCAGAATAATAAACTGACAGTACTGGATAAGTGGACAGTGAATAAATAGTGAAAAAACAGTAACTGGCATAATCCATGCGATTAAGGCACAATGCTGCTACCTACATTATTCAGTCAACTCCTGATACTTTTTTCCAGCTCTTACCTCCTAGGTAGGGCTCTGCCCATTCCACACCCCCTCGCTTTACTCTGGCTCGTTTCACTCCCCTACCCTACAACCATTTTCACCCACTCCCTAGCTCATTTCCTTTATACCTAACCTTACCACACCCACACTCAACCCCCATCCCTCAGACAATCACGCAAACACCCACCACCATCCCCTCCCCATCCATTGCTCTCATATTACACACACTACACATAGTACCTCCCCACTCATAAAACTGCTACAGTCCATCCTACCAATATATTATCAGGACCCCTACACATTCCACAAGGTTATCTCTAGACACACCTACCACTTCTAACAAACCAAACATGTACTCCCATCAGATAATTCTAACACTAGCACTCACCATCACAGCCCATCTAACTTCACCCTACTTCAACAACATTACAATCCCCAACATAAGTCACCCCACCTCAACCTCATCTCCAACATTCATTAATTACCTTTTACTCATCTCACCCGCACTCTTTAACCACACCACTTATGACCTACACCCCCACAAATTCTTCCATTATCAAAGCAAATCTAGCATATCCATACAATGTGACTTAGCCTTCTCCAAATACCTTGTTTGTGTCTTTCGGCTTTTCCAGGTTAGGGGTCGCCACAGTGGAATTCCGGTCCACTAATGATTGGCAGTAGGTTTTTACGTGCTGGCTTGCCGGGCCTAATGCACAACCTTCAACGAAGGAATGCCCATTCACGCATGTCGCCACACAGAAGATGCTCTAACTGAGAATCGAATGGGCAACGTCTAACTGTGAGGCAACAACGCTACCGCAGCACCACCACTGCAGTCTTCTCCAAATACCTACAAACCATAATGAACACTGCTTCTCATCTGCTATGCAGTGGAGATATCAACCCAACCCAGGGCCAATAACAAGTCCAACAAATCACCAAAATCAGCCTAGAACCAATATAAGCCTACTTAAGAAAACATTCAACATTCTAATAAATCATAACATAAGAAGCATCCTTAATAAAACCACTGAGCTCTATGCAACCATAGGATTATACTTACTGACATCACTTTCCTCACAGAAACATGGCTCAAACTACACATTAAAAATGAAGAAATATTTCCCCCTGGTTATAGGATACTACAAAAAGGCCATACAGCTAAGAGAGGAGGCGAAGTCGCTCTCCTATATCAGAACAACAGCAATGTTGAACTATTTAACATAGAAATCCCTGCATTTAATAATGCAGAGATCCTACTTGCTAAGGTAAGACTAAATACACAAAAACAGCTAAATATCTTTGGATCATATATTCCTCCAGGAGATAACATCAAACCCCTAGAATCTCTTCTCGACTGGGCATCAGAAACCCTCCCCATGACACCATTATACTTGGTGACTTCAATATTGACTGGACCTCACTTAACTCACCCCACCCCTCAAATCATATTAACCTTTATGGCTTCTCACAGCTTAGACAAACCCTTACTAGGGAAGACAAAACCTCAAAAAAATAATCAATACTAGACTGGATTCTCACCAATCACCCATCTTCCACACATAATTTTGGTACACTACCCAACACTCTAAGCGACTACTTCCCAATCTTCTTCATCAGAGACCAAACTAAACTCACTAGAACTAGCGCTCTTAAGCACATCAGACACACTAAAAATATCAGAGCTGACAACATTGATACAGCCCTTAAACACTAACTATCCCCCCTTTTAACACTCCCTATAGATGAAGCAGTTGAGTATTTCAACACTATCTTCTTAGACATTCTCAACCAACTTGCACCACCAAGACAGATCCACACTAAAGCCATCTATGCCCCATGGCTTACCAAGAGCACTAGGCAACTTATGAAACAAAGGGACAAGCATGGGACGCCTGGTGCATAAACAAAACTAATAGGCAAACATTCTTAGAACTGAGAAATACTGTAAACAAACAAATCAGATTATACAAACAAAAATACTACAGTGAAATTCAAATTAAGCACAATACCAATCCACAAAAGTTCTGGGCTGCTATAAACAGAATTCTCCAACCAGGTAAATCACCAACTCCTCATCTAAACACAGATATCATCTCCATAAACACAAACACCCAATTCAATGAGTTATTTACCAACTCTATAAAAAAGCTGTCAACAAACCCACCCTCCTCAACCCCCAGTACACTATATAACCCATCAAATAACTCCAACTCCTTCACCCTTCAGCCTGTAACAACTTATACCATCTACAGACACCTAACCAAACGTAAACCCACCACCCTATTAGTAGACAAACTACCTGCCAAATTCCTACAAATAGCCGCCAAAACCATTACCTACCCAATCTCTATAACATAAACAACAAATCAATCTCAGAACAAAAGGTGCCACTTCTCTGGAAAATCTCCTACATTATGCTAATACACAAAGGGGGTACCTGCACTGACCTAATTACTGCCCTATAGCTATACTTTCCCCACTGCCTAAAATACTGGAAAAATGTATCCACACCCAGATCCTAACACATCTCTTCTCCAATAATCTTCTTGCCGAAACTCAACCATAGCACTACCGCTGCACTCATCCATTTTAGTAACCTAGTAAATATGCAATGCAACAATGGCCAGCTAGTGTCTGGAGTTTTCCTTGACTTATCAAAAGTGTTTGATACAGTCTCCTATACAAAACTTCTAACATCACTCTCAGAATTAAAACTAACTACCCCCCAACTCTATTATGGTTTCAAGACTACCTCTCCCAACCCCAACAAGCTGTTCAATGGAAAAAAAAACCCTTCCCCCCCTACTGCCTGTAAAACTAGGAGTACCTCAAGGATCAATCCTAGGACCCCTACTTTTCACTATATTTACAAATAATCTTCACAAAGCCACCCCTCTAGCAAACCTGGTTCAATACGCTGATTCCACCTTAATCCGATTTGCCCCCACCCTCCAACAAAATTACGAGACCCAAGAAGCCTTTACATCCATCGAAGCCTGGCTAACAAACTCCCAGCTAATTTTAAATCCTAGATCCAGCTTATGCTCTTCAATACTTCCAAAGCAGCAGTACCTACTTCCCAATTTTCTATTTCTGCATAAGATAATACCCCTATCAACCCAGTCACACAAACCAAATTACTAGGGGTCATTATTGACAATAATATGAAATTTGAAAAACACATAGTTCATACAATAACCAAAATCAACAAAAAACTAGGTACTCTTTACAGATGTAAAAACTTCCTAACCAGCAACAGTAAAGTTACCCTAGCTCATACCCATCTTCTCTCTACCCTACTGTATGCTTCTCCTGTCCTAATTCATCTAAAGAAGAGCAATTTAAATAAGCTATCAGTATGCTACAACAAAATAGCAAAATTCGCCACAAACTCCTTCTACCACACCCACCACTGTCAGGCCCTAAAACAGCTTTCCTGGCTGGAACTTCCAAACACCTTAGCTCTAAACCAACTTCTTCTAGCTCATCAAATACTGTACCAACCTGACAAAACTCCAGTCTTACAAGCAGTGGCGGCTGGTGACTTCAAATCAAAGGGGGGGCTGCAGGAGACAGCTGAATGGGTGGGGTCAAGGGGGAGGGGTGTGTCCAACTAGAAAGGGGAGGGGCTATGCTCAAAACCACAAAAATTAACTTTCATTAAATACACTGCCCTGGGTGGCAAACCATCATTATGAGAGTCCAATCAAGACAAAAATAAGTGTAGAAGAATAAAAATATTTCAATGCATTGGCTGCATGACAGCTTACTTAATATCTAGACGGAAACAAAAGGTTGTGAGGCATGAAAAAATAAATTACTTTTTAAATACATTACTGGAATGCCAGTCAAAATCAAGTACAAGAAAAATCAGAAGCACTCAACTCAAACCACTTCTCCTTGCACTGCAGTTCTAATTATAATTTATATTCAGCTTTATTAAAGTACCAAGTAACATGCTGAAAGTAGAAATCTCTGTGATGCCCCCACTTGTAAAATGTTTCTTATCCAAAAAAGACCTGCTGCCTGACAACTATCTACTTGTTTCATGGGAAAACATGTAAGTAAAAAATGAAAAGCAAACAAGAAACAAGCTCAAGATACATTGCTTAAAGGATTACTGTCAGGTTATGGACCACACATGATTGGCATTCTGTTTAGTTTACGGGTAAAGTCTGTAGAGATGACTGGAAGTCTCCAACAAGTGTAATGAGCTTTTTAAAATAATGGAATCCTGTCCTTTAATACCCAAGGCTTATACATTATCTAGTCAAGTATTCTCTGCATGGCAACAGCAGAAATGCTTTCAATGTCAGCAATTCTTTAACAGTATGCTTATTAAAGCTTACTTGCATCTTACGATCTCAGACAAGCTTACCTTATGGTCATTAAAGCATTGCTACTTAAACACAGAGCAACGGGCACTTTGAGTAATAAGCATAAATCAACAGTACAAAAATATGACAGAAACCAGACCTTTCTACAAAATCAAGGACAGATGAAAAGCCACTGTAGTACTTGTGTATACCTTGGATGGGGGGGGGGGGCACTGTACATTTACACTGCATAACTACTCCTTGCCTTGCTTGGACACATCCAGAGTCACTACATGGTGGAGTGGGGTGCAACAAGTATGTCACAATTTGAAACGTCTCTGGCTGACTGTGATGGCCCTGACACATTTGTCTTACCTCTCAACCTCAGAGCAAGAAATCTGGACAAAGCCATACACAGAAGTGGGACAAATGCCCAAAAATATGGACAATTTTTAAATATTGCTCTAATAAACTTAGAAAGATAATAGAATAGGTCTTGCATTAGTATGACTTTTCTGAAGGGTATAACATCTGAAACTCAAATGTCTGTCATTATTTTCTAACTTCAGTCTTTAGTGATTTGTCACTAATTTGCCAAAAAACACAATTTTATGAAAAATGGACCAAATGTGATGCAAAAATATAAAATAGCCACACAATACAGGTGGGAACCTGTCAAAGAAGGGACACTTTAATATTAGTACTGCTAACCTGAGCAGCTGACAAAATAAAAGAATCTACATGCATTTCAAGTAATCTATAACTTTGATTATTACAGTTATTTCTTAATTGTAAACCCTCCATGTTTTCTTCCAAAATTGCTATTTTGCGGAGGGATTATTAGGGGAAGAGCAACATTTTTTGCCAAAATCGGGGACAGTTGAGAGGTTGGCTATGCCTAATTCTATAAAGCAATTTATTTGCATGTACCTCTCAACCAGTTAATGCAGTAAATCTGAACAAGGCCAAATATATTGGGGGAAACATATAAACAGTACTAAAAATTGCTCTTGTATAAATTGAGACAGTTGATAGAATAACAGTTCTTACTTTAGCATGCATTTTTCTGAAGGTTATGAAGTCTGAAACTCAGTGTATCATTATTTAGTGACTTAATTTCTAAATGATTTGCCAGAAAACTACAAATTTTATGAAGAACAAACCAAAAATAAGAAGCAAAAATCTATTCATTCTTTGAAAATCTGGACAGTTGGGAGGTATAGTTCAGCTGGGCCTGTCTGAGTTTGCTGTCCTTCCCCCCCTGACAAAATCATGGTTGAATGGAGTCTCTGCAGCCATTCCAATGAACCATTACTTGGCTATTTCACTCCATTTACCATAAACACTAATGTGCATACTGCTTTACTTCTATTCTGAGTTGGACTTCATTTGAAAGTTTTATTTTGTATTTTACAGCACAAACACTAAGTCATCTACTAAACAAAGCAATGCAGTCTCACAATGAAAACTTAGCATTAAAACTTCTCTGCCCTTGAAACTCACATTCATTGAAACAGCATTGAAACCCACATTCAAAGAAAATACATTTTGCCAGTGGCAGATAAAGATTAATTGTGTGCTGTTTTCAAATCATAGGCCCCTTGCATATGAAACATACATGTGCTCTTTGATACACCTTCCTCATTGTACTAAATTATATTCCTTGTACAATATATTACAGTTGTTAGAGGGTGTTTTAAATTTGTTTTGAACATTTTTCCAGTAAGCAATGAAACAAAATGCATGCACCCATAATGACAAAACTGCCCAGTTCAGAACATTTATCATAAAAGTCTACTCAGACTTCCACAGTCCACCATTATCACTAAATATGCACAATTCTACAGTCCACCATTATCAGTAAATATGCACAATTCTACAGTCCACCATTATCAGTAAATATGCACAATTCTACAGTCCACCATTATCAGTAAATATGCACAATTCTACAGTCCACCATTATCAGTAAATATGCAGAATTCTACAGTCCATTATCAGTAAATATGCACAATTCTACAGTCCATTATCAGTAAATATGCACTATCTCTGAAGAAGTAAAAGTCATCTAAATAATTCCACATTAAAGAAATCTGTAACTAATGAAGAGGTTGCTGCTAGCAAACACCTTTATATTTCATGGTTTCATCGAAAAATAAAGTGTCTGTTGCCCCTCAGGAATAAATTGCCTATATTACATTAAAAAAATGATAAGCTAGTAATATTGCAAGAGGAAATGGATGGCAAACTGATAACGGACTCATAGTTAGTATCTTCACCAAGGAGAACATTCTCAGTATGGCAGCATCCACCCCTTGTGGGAGTAGAACCCACAGCCTTCTGCATCAATGGCAAGTACATAACCTGTTGTGCTATTAACAAGGCAAACTAACTTCACTTAAGCAACACTAAACTTCTCTTCCCCTGCAGCTCTCAGCTTCTTGTAAAATCTACTCAATATTCAACTTCGCAGCACAAGAAAACTGGAAAAAGCCAAAATGTATTTGGGGGGGGGGGGTCAAAAGCCCAAAAACCAGGGACACAAACATTGCTTGTATAATCTTGGAAAGTTGCTAGAACCATACATTTTACTGCCAAGCTCCCTGTGCAAAACAGTCAGAGCAACATACCACTACGCCAAATCAGCTGCTTTGTAAAAGAGGAAGACTGAAATTTAAATGGCTATCATTTAGTGAATTCAGTTCTCACCATAGCTGTCAACCTCTTAGTACAAAACACCTGGACAAACCCAGTAAGGATGGAACACAGCCCTCAAACATTCAGTGAATTCAGTTCTTGCCATAGCTGTCAACCTTAAAACCTGGACGAAGCCAATAATGGGGGAATACAGTCCCAAAAATAGGGACAAATTTCAAATATTCATCTTATAAACTTAGAAAATTGCTAGAATAAAAGGTTGTGTTACAGTTGTGTTACTATGTATTTTCTGAAGAACATGAAGTCTGAAATTCAAATGCCTGTCAATTTTACTGCTGACAGAATAAAAACAATTTTCAGCAGAGACCCAGGGAGAAATACTGCAGACACATCTTTGTAAAATGACAGGGCACCAGAGCAAATCCACACAAATACAGGGAGGAGATGCAGACTCCACACAGAATGCACCCCAGCCAAGAATCAAACCAGAAAACCTATAGCTGTGAGGCAACAATACTACCACTGCACCATCAAATATGCAAGGAACTAAACATTCAGAAACCTGAAGTCTGAAACTCAAATGCCTGTCAATTTTATTTAACATTTGTTAATCAGGACAGTCTGACTTGGAACAAAAAAAAAAATTTCAGCAGAGGCCCAGGAAGAAATAATGCAGACATGTCTTTGTAACATGGGAGGACACAAAAGCAAACCCACACAAACACAGGGTGAAGATAAAGACCCCACAAAGAAGGCACCCCAGCCAAGAAGCAAACCTGAGAACCTGCAGCTGTGAGGCAACAATGCTACCACTGCACCATCAAATATTAAGCATTGCAATATTTGTAAACCACAGATATTATGAGGAAAAGATCAGATCAAATATGAGGCAAAAATCTGCAATTTTTTTACAAATGGTGGTGGGTAGGGAATTCAGGTCTTTAACACCTGCATACAAGGTACAGGGTTCAAGCCTGAGGTATTCCCTACCACACCACCATGAGCCTAACCACCAGTATATTGCACCAGGGGCATTTACACACACACACACACACACACACACACACGAGTCCCTGTACACTTACCTGGTCCTGTAGTACATCCCTGTCCGCAAAACCACCATTAATTCCACAAACCCCCCGACGAGTGCAGCTGAAAAATCCGACCTTGCCCGTCGCGAGATCTTCCCCTGGAGCAAGCCAATCCAACCCCGACGCTTTTCCCCAGTGAGTTCCCAGGCAGTCTATGCAGTTTAAAACTGCATAGACTTGTGGGAGCGCTCCTGTTCACGTGTCTCAATCAGGACTGCTGCTGAGACAATCTGCGCATGCTCCATGCTCCAGACTGTCTCAGCAGCAGTCTGGACTAGTGCGCATGCGCGAAATTTTAAAATATTTTTTTTCTTATTTTTTTTCTTTTTATTTTGTTAGTTTGAAGTTGAGGGGGCTGCAGTCCGGCAGTCCAATAGCACGGGCCGCCCCTGCTTACAAGACTTGATCACCCTCTACTCCAATAACTGTGAACTTAGATCAACTAACAAGGCACTAATCACAGTCTCCAAAAGCCATTACAGCTCTGGTGACTCCCTGTATTCTTGCAGCATTGCCAAGACTTGGAACTTCCTACCACTACAAATCAGTGTACAACCTAACAAAACCATCCTCAAAAAAACAGCTTATTTCCCACCTAAACAACTCCTGGACATGCAGCTGCCTAGCATCTGGCTGACATATTCTAACACCTTTCCCCAACCCACTATCCAACCTCCTCTTTAAAACTCCCACAGATGCACTATATATTATCACACGTTACTTATAACTGCCTAGCACCTAGATGCCATATTCTAACTCCTTTCCCTAACCCACTATCCAACCTCTACTTTAAAACTCCTACAGATGCACTATATCTTATCACACATTACTTACCAACTCACCGCTGCCTACTCACCACTGTTCCATCTATACCCACTAACTCCCCCTAGAGTAAGTTGAAAAACTTTCCCTTAAAATGTCACTGAACCGCCTATGAACTTGTCTATATTCTCATCATTTGACAAACTGGCTAGTATTTTTAGTGTTTCCTTTCTTCTCTTGTCTTCATTACATCTTCAAGATTATCTGGCTAGTATTTTTTAGTTTTTCCTTTCTTGTCTTATCTTGACTACATCTTCAAGATTATCTCTAATTACCATACTGTATGAACAACAATCATATGCTACTACCTGCTATACTTTTAATTGTATGTCTAAACCACTATGCTTATGTAAATATGTTATGCAATCATATGATATGATCTGCTATATTTTATAACTGCATGTCTAAACCACAATGCTCATGTAAATATCTTATGTATAGTATGTTAACAATTGTTCTGGAGCTTTTTCTCCCCGGGCCTCCAGTCAGACCTCCCCAGTAAACAAATGTAAAATAAAATAAATAAATAAATGTATCACAATAAGCAGTTAATGTTTCTAGTAATAAGAATGGCACCACACAACTAAACTCTGCCAAACTGTCCTATTATCACAAAATATAGTTTGAAAGTAATCTGAGTTCTTTTACAACTGACAGAAGTTAAGAATTTTGAGTAGACAAAGTCTAAACACTAAAACAATGTACCAAATCAGTGTTAAAATTAGCTCCACCCACTTTAATCACATAAACTGCCATAAAATAACATTTAATAACAATTTAAACTATGTTTTCTTGTCTGTCAGAGAGAGTAAAATCACCGCAGTAGATTCAAATAACTCAGTTTGCAGTAAAATCACAATTTCAATGTGAAAAACACACTGACCAGAGCTATACATACAGTACACTGTGTATAAATGCTGAAAAATCCAAGTTCTGCAATATAAATCAAACTGACAACAGTAAAGACAGACACTTAATTCATAGTTTTGACTACCCGATACAGACCCTATTGTCTAAAAGCACACACATACACTGCACTTCAGACACAAATACTGAAAATTTCCACAGAAACAGTAAAAGCAAAAATTTATCATAGACATAAATCCAAATAAACACCGCTTCAAGAACAAATTCCCACAGGAAATATTATAAACACTAACAAATGAAATACAATATTTTTAATAAACATAAAACAGAAAGAAGATAATAAATCTAATAATAAAATGACAGGAAGGGAATCCACAAATGGGTTTTATCTGAGCAGTGTACCAGAAAACTCAGCAGTGGATCCTATGAAGAACTCAGAGGACTCTTTTTTAGATGACAGAAATAGACTGAACATCCACTTCCTGTGACAGCTGAAGGCTTCCGTCATAGGATATGTTCAGCCAATTAGCTATCACAGGAAGAAAGAGGGAAGGAGAGTTTGAGCTATCGAAAGCTGGCCAATACTGGGATACTTTGGTAGAAAACCCAAAGTGTCATGGAGGCAATGGGAATGATGAACATCTACAGCATACTTGGAACAGTCAAGTATTTTGAGTTTCGTTATAGAAAACTAGCCTGCAATATTACACAAGAGATTAAAGATGTTCATAAAAGAACTTTTGAACTCTTGTCTCTTAGTAGAAAAAGGCTTTATAGGAATCTCAAGTAATCAGTCCAAGGAAACTGAAAAGAGTTGCACTGAAAGAAATCTACATTCTCCACGTTGGCATTGCCAAGCTAAACACATCAGCCAGGAAAGCTACCTGGTAGGGAAAGCTACATGAAGAAATCAATGATATATGTAAAGAATAGGTGCCATGTCAGCTGGAACAATAATGTCTAGTCAAGTATCACTACACCCATGGGAATTTCCAAGTGGATGTTACAAAAGATGACATCTTGATTTAGCTGGACAATTTAAGAAAAATGCATTCATGATTATAGTGGTTGCACATCCTAAATCTCAAAGAATAATGTATGACAAAAATTACACATCAGGCTACTATAACTCATTTAAGGAAAGCATTCCCTGCTATTGATTTACCCGAATACATCAATACTAACAATGGAACCTATTTATATTGGAGGAATTTTGTTTTATTAAGAAAAATATAATAATCCATTCCATTAATTCACCAGTGTATCCAGCAACAAATGGTATGGATGAAAAATTCAAATAATCCTTGAAGATTTGGATAATAGAACTACACATTTAGCTAAAACTAAATTCTACCAGAGATGAAGGCATAGCATACCTATAATGAGGAATATTTTTATTATAGCTGATTTCATTTAGCCATCAATTAACTGGCGTATATGGACCTAACAAATGTTTATAGCATCGAACTAATAGTAAACCAGCCTAATAGTTGTCAAAACATTCTTAACTTCTTCCTTACCAACACGTCCCCTAAACTTGTACCATCTCTACAGCTTTTCAGTCTCTGGTTAAATCCAACCACAAATGAATGATCCCCTCATTTAGCATGTCAAACACTCCCGCAGTGAACAATTATGCATTTAAAGACTTCAAACAGACTTTCTATGATGATCTTTCAAAATGAATTTGTATTATCACCAGTCCTCATGAAGTTTCAGCTGCTAGCTATGTAACTCTGTTCTACTCCTTCCTAAAGTATATTGATTTAACAGTACCTATAATGAGAAACTTTAAAACAAATCGCCTTGGTGGTTCACCAGTATAAAGAAGCTCTATATTGAAATAAAAAAAACTTCTATATGTTATATAACACAGTTAAATCTCTCATTAAATACTGTCAAAAAGATCAGCAAATAACTGAAAACTACCACCATGAAGATCAAAGCAAATATGAAATGAAACAAGCATCAGAAGCAAATAAATCCTTCTTTATTTACATGAGGAAACTAAGAAATAACACCCAACAATGACATTTATCCAAAATGTCATCAGGCACTATAACACTAAAGACATAGCTAATATACTTGCAGATATACTAAATGCTGTTTACCCCAGAAACAGTCAATGATGCTTTGAAACCTTTTAATCTGTTAAACATCCAAGGATCAACAAGGAACATGTCTTACTCATGCTATCATTAAAGACAAAAACATGACTGCCATAGAACCAGACAATGTAACTCAATGCCTAATAAACAGCACCAAATATGCCTTTGTGGAACCTCTCCTGAACTTGTTTAAAGCTTAGCCAAGGGGTACATCCTTGAAGTATGGTGAATGGTTCTTGTGATGCCCCACTGCAAAGGGATCCATCAATATGCAAGGCCAAAGAACACAACATATCTAATTTCATAAATGATAATATCAAAAGCCTCACACAGCTTGACCCTCAACAGTTTTGTTTTGTAAAGTTAGATCACGTCTACTTCAGTTTAGTAAATCCCTTTAAAAGGGTCACCGAAACACTGGGTAGTGATCATTTAGTCCCTACAGGATATCTGGATCTGGTCAAGTCAAAAGTAGACTGTTATGCAGTAAAGGCAGATAGTTAACTGGTTAAAACAAATAGAATCCATGTAGTTAAGGTGTCTGGCACTACCCCCGAAAACAAGTAGGTAACTAGTGGTGTACCTCAAAGCTCAGTGCTGGGACCCCATTTTTGGCATACATTTCTTTGATCCCCAAACTGTAAACCTAGACCTATGGTTAATTAAATTTGCTGATGACGAGCTGTGTGTCACTGTTCAATCATCACCACATATGGACTCACTGGACCAAAAACTAACTCCTACAAACCAACAGTGTATAAAAAAGGGCTATAACCAAGTGCAAAAAAGGACAGCATTGTCACATTTGTTAAACAACTCTCATCTTCATCTTACTGTATAACCAAGAACCTCTCTCCAAACTGACATGGAAGTCTGTAATCTTGGCACTCTGGCTGACAACTCCTTTTCCTTTGATGACTATGCAGCATCAGTACTTAGTCAAAGATATCACTTCTAGGTCAAAAGACATTAGCATCGCCCTGCATTTAGCCCTAATAAGACCAATACATACCTCTCAACTGTCCAGATTTTTGCCTCATATTTTGGTACATTCCTCAAAAAATATGTGGTTTTCTGGCAAATCAGGGAGGACTGAACTCACTAAATGATGACATACATTTGAGTTTCAAACTTCATATCCTTCAGAAAATGCATGCTAACCTAAAACCTGCTATTCTAGCAACTTTCTAAGTTTATAAGAGAAATATGTAAAGTCTGTCCTTATTTTCTGAGCCTAAGTATCCCAGTTTTAAGCTTTGTCCAGATTTCTTTCACAAAAAGGCTAACAGGTATGGACCAGTTACAGAGTACAATGCCCATTTGGTATGCATCTATCCAGACACAAAACTCAGAAAGGCCCCAGAGGTTCGTAAATGAAAAGATTACCAGTCTAAAGCCCTTAGCTATCAAGGCAGGCATGAAGTCCCATCCCTACACGGTTTGTCATTTACACTCCTCCACAGAGATCTATGTTTTGCATTCTGAGCCATTAAGAAACCAATCCTCCAAAATCTCTTATACCCCTGTAAGACAAACAATCACTTGAAATTACAGTTGTGTAAGTAAACTTAACATAAAAGTAGATGTCTGAATGGTAACTGCTGCAGCAGCCTTAGCTATATGGGTCATACAGTGCAGAAGCATTATCTGGCTCAACCAGCACCCTGTGCTAGTAGCCTAAACCAGTACAGTACCCCTCAGCTCTTCAAGTGAGCAGAAAAAAAAAAAAAGAAAAGAAAAAAAGCACTTTACTGCCCCAAGCTGATTGACTTTTACAGACACCCACACCCAGAGTTCTTCCACTGTAGAGTGGGAAAAAACAGATGTTCCCTCTACTGGCACACCAATCAGGTGATCATAGCCAGATGTACATGTCCCACCCCTCCCTCCTGCCTAGCCATTCAGGTTCCATTTCTGTGCCCTGACCCCAACCTTCCTCCATTTTATTAAAAAAATACTTATAATAAATAATAAAACTAGTAAAAATAATACAACAAACTAGTTTCATGCTTCTTCCTTGACCTATCGAAAGCCTTCGACATAGTTTCCCATACTCTACTTCTCTCAAACCTTTCTTCCCTAAACCTCTCCACCTCTACTATACTATGGTTCTTCAGTTACCTCTCCAACAGATTCCAAGCCGTCAAATGGCTTTCCCCCTTCTCCCTCTTCCTCCCTAACCAAAAAGGTGCCCCCAAGGACCAATCCTTGGACCTCTCCTTTTTAATATCTTTACAAATAACCTACAAACTTCCTGTCCAAACTCTTCACTAATACAATATGCTGACGACTCCACTATTATCTTGTGATCTGATAACCTTCCCCACTTCCTTGCTCTTACTCAAGATTCCCTCCTTTCAGTCGAAAAATGGCTGACCAATAATCAACTACTTCTCATCCCTACAAAAACAAAACTTTTACTCTTCCTCCCCAAACCCCTACAGCAACACAAAATATCTTCACAGTATCTTCTCTTAATAATACGCTTATCTCTGTAAATGCACATACTAAACTTCTTGGCATAATCATAGCTGACAAACTAAAGCTTGACATACATATTCAGCAAGACATCAAAAAGACCCACCAAAAACTTGGTCTCTTATACAGACATAAAAAATACTTCACTAGCAGAGCCAAACATTCTTTAGCACAGACATTCCTTCTCCCAACCTTACTTTATGCAGATCCTATTCTCACCAATATTCAATCCAATCTTTTTGCTAAAGTTGAAACCACTTACAACAAAATAGCCAGATTCACTGCCAACCTTCCCTATCACTCCCACCACTGCACAGAACTCCATAACTAACTCCTTCTTCCCCAACTCCACCTCACACACACACACTCTCTCTCTCTTAAATCAAGCTCCCCACTGTCCTGCCCTCACAGACCTCATCACTTCCTACTCTCCCAAGCATAATCTATACAGCACAGACCAACACCTCTTAGACATCTACAAACCTAATAAAAAAAATGGCAAGCTTTTATACAGCCACTCCATCGCTACTGCCTGGAACAACCTTCCCCTTTTTCTAGGAACAAACAGCAACTTCCTTAACTTCAAAAAACTTCTAAAGTACCTATTTATTAAATCCTGGATCCATCCTTATCCTACTCCCACCAAAACTACTCCCGCTCCTCTTTTCCCATTCACTTTATCTCAACTTCTCATTTTAGGTCCTTATGATATCTAACAACCATGAATCTCTCTCTGAAGGTAACTGTTAGAGAGAATCTAACTTTTCTATTATATATGTACTAAGTCCAAGATGGCCATTTCTTGGAATATTCCATTTTCTTCAAGGTATAGTGACCTTGGAGTTAGTATATACCAAGTGTTCAGAGGTGCAGGTGGGCTTGCCTTCCTGCAAAAAAAAGTTTAAAGGAAAAAAGCAATGCTCAATATCTGCTCTTCTCCTGCATTTTTTTCTTTGGTGGGGGTAGAATGTCTGTACACTGTGTTGAGTGCAGACATTTCAATAAGGAGCCAACCCTGGAAAACAACCTTGTGAGAAGGCATCTGTAGTTTCTCCTGGAACCCCAGTTTGTGTAGGAGATCTGTTACCCAAGAGAGAAATTCCTGACACTTGGGAAAAGGCTCTACAAAGACAAACATGTCTTCAAAATAAGGAAAATCCAAATACCTTACAATCTGCAGTAGGCTATCACAGGAGCTAGATACTTTGTATGTACAATTGGAGTAGTGGTAGATCAAAATGTAATCCAAAGGGTAATGGATAGAACTGATAATGTGATCCAGACACAGAAAACCTTGAGAAGTATCTGAAATCTGGATCTATAGGAATGCAATGATAGCCATCTTTAAAATCAAAGATCACCAGAAAACATAAAAGGATAATAAGGGGTAACAAGTTGTGAAGGGATAACATTCTGAAGTTGGGTGAAATCACAAACAGGTTTATAAAGGAAGGATCTAGAAATGGTCTCCACAAATCTTCTTTACTTGACACTAGAAACGTTTTTGAATAAAGCCCTTCTCCTGTCTGAGGAAGGAGAACAGCTTCTATCACCCTGCCCCCCACCCCAAATTATAACTTATAAGAGGGAAAAGAGAAGACTAGTCCAGAGGATGAGAAGGAAATTCCTTGAGAAGGAGGGAGAGACTCTCACTGCCATGCAACCCTGACAGATTGCTATCAGAACCCATCTATCTGAAACCATCTATTGACAAAGAGAGAGACAAGGAGGTTGAGAAATTTCTGGAATGATAAAGGATTTGCCAGGGTATGAAAGGGGAGGGAAATCTTGCAGAGAGTCATTCAGGCTTAGTTGATTGTCCTTTGATCTGGGGAGTTCCTGCTATCTTTTTGGAACTTCCCTGCCATTGTTTCTTAAACAGTTGCTTGCCAGCAGGCTGTTGAGATGGCTTAGTTTGCTTTTCAAAAAAGGTAGTATGGGGAGCATTAAACCCAATGACAAATTTTAAGAATTAGGACTGAAAATCTGAGAGATCCATGGATCAACTTACCTCTTCCAATGCATTGTAACGATCTTTCAGCAAAAGGTCCAAAAACTAACTGTCTATCCAAGGGAGAATTCAAAACTTAAGCTTTGATATCTTCTGGAAGGTTTTAAGAATGCAACCAAACAAACCTCCTCATAACAGTTTCAATGGCATCAGGAGAACTATAATTACATGTCAAACAATGGGTCACCACATGAGACACAGAAGCAATTCCATTACACAAAGAAGCTTTTCATCGGAAGAAGAAATACCATAAAATTCCTCATGTTGTGATTCATTGAGATGCATATAAATTAGCCTGATTTGCATATTACACACGTAAATGTCCTTCTACTTTTGCCAATAACTTGAGCATTGACATGTTAATTTGAGAATAGCTGAGATTAATGGCATATACAGTCGGATACTGCAGACTTACTACAGTAAGGAAATATTTTTAATTATTTATGTGTTGACTTAAGGCTCATTTGCAGTGAACATAAATATATGTTGTGCAGCTTATGATAGAAATAATTTTGAAATTGTGTTTCTTAGCAGCAGCAGCACAGGGACTGATTACTGATGGCAGAAAATGATTGTTACTCTGGTATAATTTACTGATTGTGCACATATGGGTATAAATGCAGTAATTGACCACAGAGATGTTACTGTGCTAAGGACATGAAAAGGCAAATGTGATTAATCTAATTTTTTTTCGTAGTGATGGTGAAGAATAAAAAAAATGGCAGTCTGATCAGTACATGATAATGACAGAGGATAAGGCAAGGATGATATTTTTGTGACAAAGTGATGGTATTTATAACTTGAATTAACTGTAAGTAAATAACATATTACAATTTTACATGGCTATATTGAGATTTCTGTTAGTAATTATATTGGTTTGTGCTAAGTAACAGTTATTGTGGGTGGCAGGAATAGTTGACCAGTGTTTTGTACACTATAAGGTGACTGCATCCAAAAACATTGCTATCACACATTCGGACTGTGGCTTTTTTTTTCTTTTTTGTTTTTACATGCAAAACTGATGCAAAATAAGGGATCAAGGCACTGAAAGGATAAGATCAGTCAAAAGGAAAATCGTGTTCTCGTGGCAGCACTCAGGACATACAGGAAATTTCTTGCTGGTAAAGGGAGGGGGCTAGACAAGCCAAGAGAAATAAGGCCTGTAGTCAAGCAGCTGTTGAAATCAATATAAATGGAGCAGAAACCATGCATTGGAACACTGCAAGAAAAGGCAAATAATATGGTAGCTCATGTTAGGAGCAAGGGCAGGCAGAATGAAATTTCCCATGCCACATAGAGGTGGGGATGGGAGCTCTAAATCTTATTCAGTTAATGCCAGATGATGAATGCCTTCTGTCTATCCATGAGAATGACTATGACACAGAAGATGGTGCAATATGAATAATTAAAGGTGGTGTGGACACTGCTCCTTCCTACCAATGTCTGCAGCAGCAGTAACACTCATTTGCTCATGAAGGTTGGTTTAAAATCTGTAACACACAAGTACATAGCGAGAACTGAATGCTGACAAGGAATTATGTAATTAAACCAGCAAAAAGAGGCTGTTGGGTCACCAGTAAAAAAAAAAAAAAAAACATGAAAAGTTGACAAAATGGAATCTAGTTAGAGTAAGTATTCAGCCAATACTTTGTATATCCCAAAACACTTTTTATTACAAGTACATTGGATGTATAAGCACAAGGAAAACACAGGTACCTTTTTAAAAAAGGTAACTGTGGAAGTAGTAGACCGGTTTATTTGGCTATGTGCATGAAATGTGACTGTTTTTAGATTGGTAAGATAGATAGGACTTTTAGAAAAAGAATATAAAAGCATACCTGCAGAATTAAAATTAAAAATGTAAACAATGCCCTACACAAGCACACACTACAAGAACAGTCACACAAAGAATTAAAATTTGCTATTACAGAACAAACTGAAATTAACTTGAGGGGTGGAGATTGGGCGAACAGGCTGGAATATAGGAAATTGTTTTGGCAATTTAAGGTGAATGCCTTTAACTACAGTGGCTTGAATGACTACATATCTACCCAGCCTTTCTCAGACTATGTTCTAAGGAATGTTTGATAAGGATTTTAACAACAAAAGATTAAATAAAAAAAAAATGTTACATATAAGTAATAAGAAAATGTATTAAAGAGGTAGGTATGGTTTTAAAGAATTTTAAATATTGATTGAAACAATTATAAACTTTAATGTTTTAATGATCTAATTGAATTGATTCTTTTACAAAAGGTGAGACTAAGGGAAGCACTTGTTATTCTGATGAAGTGCTGAGTTTGATGGGCAAAAATCACTTAATGCTTCACATTTACTTGTAATAAAAAGTGTTTTGGATATACATAGCATTGGCTGAACACTTCTTGATTGAACTCTTCCCTACCTGCAAATTAAAGATATCACAATTAATTATTATTAAGTGAGCTTTGCACATCAGCAAAGAATGGAAACAAAAGCAGTGTGCATGGTAACTGTCCCACTCACCACCTTGTAAATATACTCTGTTGCATTATTATTATTTCCTGTTTTTTACACAGTCAGCATCAGAAAGAAAAAGTTCAGCTATACCAATAAATTTGGATGATGTCAGCAGCAGAATGGGTGTTGCTGCTGATAACATAGTTTTATATATATATATATATATATATATATATATATATATATATATATATATATATAAGGCAGCCTGTGGGAAGGGGCAGACAGACCCCATGTTTAATGGCAGATTCTCTCACCCCACAACATGTTAGTAACTCTGTAGGATGTGACAGTGCAAAACAAAGTCAAGCACAACTAGGCATACCATTCACAGTTTTACAGGAGGAACACCACTGCACCTCTACACTAATATCTGCCAACCCAAAGGAACACTTTGAGGACGATGGCAGGCGTTCAGAGGCAGCAGTGTCCACAGTGATACCTTTACAAAGGGGAGCTAGGTGCAGAAATTTCTTACAACTACCCCAAGAAACACATGAAACATTGGTTACCCAAAAGGAAATACACTGTGACTTTGTTAGGGATCACAGCAATGCAACAGGGAGTCAGCTGGAAATGGTCAGAGTAATCCAGGGTATACATGATAATTAAAAAACAAACAAGATCCACAGGTCACTCCACAAGCATTTAAATTATATCACTATTCTGAGAAGGTGAACAGCTGAAGTACTAGATGTGGTAATAACAACTTAAATGCTTGTGGAGCAACCTGTGGATCTTATTTGTTTTTTGACTTATTGAGTGTTTACTTGTTGGTATTTTGTGATAAGCATGATAATTTCCATCACTACTTCAAAATGGCAGAGAGCAGGGATACTGCCATGATCACGCTGATGTGTAGTATCAGAGTGAGGATACTGCCATGATTACGCTGATGTGTAATATCAGAGTAAGGATACTGTCATGGTCATACTGATGTGTAGTATGGTGAAACACCAAGCATCAGTGGCAGTCTCTATTTGTACACTAGTTAGGGTATACCAGACTCAAGCTGAAGTCAGCCTTCCAAGGGGCAGAGGACAGGTTACTGTCAAGACACGTGGAGAGAGATCACATGATACTACTGTTACTTCTCAAGATAGTAATGTCAGTAAGTCAAAGTTTACAATCACAGCACAGTTCACACAGGCCATGTCAATGTTCACCTACACCTACCAGAGCCACACATCTGAGGTCACATTCATGATCATACAGCAATGTTAGGTCAGTGGCAGTAGGATCACCTGCATCAAGTCAGTCATGATATCGAACCAACTCACCTTACAGTTCTCATGGTATTCCCTCCGCCAAACCAGTTGCCCCATCACCTAGCCTCTTTATAGGAATTGTGTACAACTCATTTGATCTTAACCTACTGTGAATCAGCTTCAGTTATGCAGCTGTCTGTTTAACTGTAACAGGGGTTTGGGAGGTTGGAAATGTATGCATTTCATCCCAATAGAACAAGAATGTACACCATCAATAAACATTCAACAAAAAGCAATGCTACATGGATTACCATTCCTACAGGTGGCAAGTACCTAAAACATCAAAACAGTAATGAATAAACATTTTCAAAAGAAATAAGCAAATGAAACATTAAAATTGAGTATCCTGCCATGTTAACTTTCACTGCTGCCACCACAACCTCCCCGCTGCACAAATGATGATAGTTGCTGAAGTCAGAATTTATTGTGCAAGACATCATAAAATTAATCTGATGTGTAGTACAATAGTATAACTTAAGAAGAAATGTTGTATAAAAAAAGAAAGCATTACATACATTTGCAATGCATTAACTCATGAAGTATGTCACTGTTGTCAATTTTCCTTACATTTGTATTATTAAGTAAAGAGTAAAGCAAAAGTTACTCGCGATAGTATACAAAAATATGAATTATTTTCTATTTGATGTCTTTTGAAATCAATGAACAGGAATCAGTGAGCATTTGGGGATGGCAATAACATGAATATTATTCTAACAAATAATAAAAAAAACTTCAATATGACAGAGAATGTCAGATGAACACTGACAACAGACCAAGCACCACACAGCATAGCTCTTAGATATCACTGCTTGTGTCAATTACATTCTATGAGTTTCTTACAGTAATGGACACACCAATCCAAATGTCATGGTCCACAGACAGGCAGTCTCTTTACCTGCACAGCCACATGCCATGCACGAGCCTGACGCATGGGGTCCCTTAATACTGCTGCCAGCTGGCCATCATTACCAGTAGTGGAACTAGAAGTGGGAGCTGCAGTGACAGCATAGATCATTTCACCACCAGACTGATGCATAATCATGGTATGCAGAATGCAACATGCAGTAAACATCCTGCATGCAATAACGGTATCATACTGAAGACACCCCCGGATTCATCCAGGAACCTGAAATGGCTCTTCAGGAGGCCAAAGACCCTCTCAATGACAATACAGTTCTGGGGCAGGAATGTGTTATGTGTCTCCCGTGCAGCTCCACTTGGGTTTCTCATCCAGCACCACCTGAAAAAAAAAGGAGAAAAAAAATGGAAGCGAGGGACAAAACAGGAAAAAAAACATTTATACTCAGAAATACATTTTAACATGAATAACTGCTTAAATAGTATATAACAAAAAAATATTTTTCCACTTACCAACAATATGACAACTGGCCATACTTCCATGCAGGAAGAGAGGGTAGAGTAAGCTGTGTGCCACAGATGGGAATCATGTGCACTGCCAGGATGCTAGGCAGAGACATCGGTGGTGCACCCCCAAGCACTGCACTACTCTGCAACTGATGGAATGGTAGCTGAAAGAATACTCTGTTCTATATAGTACATACTGTTTTTTCAAACTGTGGCTAGCATGATTATTAGCTTGAATAAAAAGCTGCAAACATAGTATGAAATATAAAGGGTTAATCTAGAATAATATAAATGCTGAAAAATATAAAGTAGTATATGTGCTGGTAAACATATAATAGCTTAAATAGATTTCTGGCATCCATGTGAAGGAGTATGTTATTGAGAAACAAAGTCTGTAAAAATAACTGCGTAGATGGCAGCTGCAAGGACATCCATGAAGTAAAGCTGAAACATCAAGTAAGATAAAGATGAAACACAGATAGTGCTGGAACACTAGGTTTCAGATAACTGAGTTTCCTTGGACCACCAAGCTTAAAGAAAGGACAAATCATAAATTAAAAGAACAAAGAAAAACTGTTATACAAAGAAAGAACTGTATTACATCAGACTTTGAGAAAAATACCAGCTCTTCTGGTATAAATGTAACTATGCTTAAACAGACTTTGGTAATTTGCTATAGAGAGCTGACAGCATATGTGTTGCGTGTTTGTAGAGTCAAATGTAACAGAAATGTCGTACTAACTAAAGCAGTTTACTGAAGCAGTTTGCCTACGTGTACTTACTGTACTTAGTACAATCCAGTATTTAAAAGTAGCTGTTCATAATAAGAGTTACTATGGTGGTGTGCTTGCATGCAAATGTAAATAACAAGAAGGAACCAACAGAAGGCAGCACAGAATTCTTCAGTAGCCCTTCATGTTGTGGTATCAATCCCCCTGTGGACCACGAGAGGCCTTAATTACAACATGGGGTGCAATCTATCTCATTGAGTACCTCAGGGAAATGTGCCAGCCCATAAAAGGCAAGCGCAGTCCTGGCTTGGTCCTGAGGTAACACCAGGAAATAGTTGTACTGATCCACATGTGCCAAGAGTACATCCAGGAACTGCTGCAGTATCTTAGCAACAAAAGCCTGTGAGATCACCAACATGTCCCCAGACCGTCTCTGGAAGGCCACTGTAGCAAGTATAGTGACGGCAATACATACTTTGGTGTCCACAAGGATAGGAATCCAGGCATTCCTTCAGTGCTCCATGGTAGTCAAACATACCCACTAAGATGTTTATAATGTCCCTGTCCACTTTAAATCTATCAAAAGTTTCCTGATTATCAAAGTTATGATGAGTAATCCTTTGCTTATATTTTCACCTTCTTGGCCAGTGAGGGCCTTGGGTGCAAAAGGTTTTGGCCAAGCCAGGACAAGCAACTCAGACCAAAAAATGGCAAAGCTCACAACAAGTGATAACATTTTCAGCAATTGTAATTCTGAACTCTATGACAGATTTTGAGAAGCTTCTCTTTATATAGAGCATTTGTGACCAATGGAGAGCAGCTGGAAAATCTGATTATGATCACAAATGATAGAAAACATACTTCATTAGTATACAAAAGATTTACATCACCCCTCATTTTCATCTCATTATTTGCACATTTGCATAAGCACATTCAAGGTCATCACATACTGGCATAAATGGCCTCTGTGAATCATAGCTCAGCTGTACTCGTTGATGAATATCTGAGATAGCCTAAGTATATTTGCATAACTACCTATGAATACTGGCTATAAAGTGTAGTAGGTTCTAAGATGTGACATGGGTACACACTGCAGATCTCTGGAGCAGGAAATTTTCAGTAGTAACATTACTACAGAGTAGAAACTATAAAAAAATAAGAGAATTAAACTGATGTAATATAAGTCTGTATTCATGGTCATATGACAGCAGACAGGTGAACAATACTACATACATTACTCATGGGAGAAGTCTGCATACTCTTTTTGGTAAGAATGAAAAAGTCAGTTGGGAAGAAATGCAAACATCAGAAAGCAGATGATGACTGTTAGATGAGGTTGTTGTTGTTGTTGTGTCTTTCGGCTTTTCCCGGTTAGGGGTCGCCACAGCGGAACTCCGGTCCGCTAATGATTGGCAGTAGATTTTTATGTGCCGAGTTGCCAGCCCTGAAGCACAACCTTCAACAAAGGAACCCCCATTCATGCATGTCTCCACACAGAAGACGCTCTAGCTGAGAATCGAACAGGACAACGTCTGACTGATGCGACAATGCTACCGCAGCACAACCACTGCAGTTATGAATTAAATTTGTATGTAAGGGATAAAAACTACCAGGGCCACCTACTGCAAAAGGTGTTTAGGAATAACCCTCCATATCCCCTTCTCACAGTATTACAACATTTCACTTACTTGATAAGTTCTTTGAGGATGTCAGCTCTCCCAACTCGACAGCTGTGGTACACGGGTGTGCTCCGATGATGTCTGCTTCCACTGGGGTCTGCTCCTGCTTCGAGGAGAATATGTACACAGTCCAAGTGCCCATTTACTACAGCTACATAGAGGGCTGTCTGTCCTTTCACATCTACCAAATCCACATCTGCACCTTTCTGGATCAAGAAATTCACACAGTCTCCATGCCCTGCAGTGGCTGCAATCCGCAATGGTGTGCAAGGTAACCACCCACAGCACCAGACTGACTTTTCATTGATACGTCTAAACAGGAAAAATATGAAAGGAAGAAGTAATTTAGGATTTTTTTTTTTAATTCAAAATGTATTGGCCTTAATATTATTATACAAGATATGTAAATAATGTAACCTATATAACTTTCTTGGCTGTTACTGAAATGTAAACAGGAGACTATATAGTCTCAATAATCTAAACAGATGAGTCAACAAGTTTAATTACAGCTTTACAGCAGCAAACTCTTAACCTCTGTTTCACTCCTTTTAGACTAAACTAAATCTAAGATTCATTTAAGTGCAATTTCTTAGCAAATTCACAATAACTTATTAAGTAACAACAGCATGTGAAATTTGTGGTATAAGTTCTCAGAATGTAAACTGAAGACTGGTAAGAAATCAATAACTTTGAAGGCAAAAGAAAATGAATTCCTACTGATGTGAATGACTGGGCTACCTCATCATAAATCTATCGAATGTAAACCGGACTATTTTCTCTATATAAACACATCTATATTAAGTAATATATTGTAGGATAAGGGCCAGAACATACACAGTTTCATTCTTTATTGATTCTTTTGTCTAAATGCATTTTCCTCTTGTGTATACCAAAAAAAAAGAAAGAAAAGGAAAGAAAAACGTTAGTGTGACAGCAAATGTCAGTACACAACAGGGTGAAAGAGGTAGCTGTACTGAATGTACATGAGCAGTGCATGAGTACGTGTGAATCTGCATCCATGTAGTGTGTGCCATTTGGCCGATCCAGCACAGACTCATTTTATTAAATAATGACAAGGCCTTGTCCTGGTTAAATACGCAGCAAATTACTGATATGACACAGCCCATGTGTGCTAAAGATAACCATCAAAAAGGAGTAACAAGTTCAAGTGACAGGGACAAAAGCAAATGGGGAATAAAATCGAAGTGAAGCAGATGAAACAAATAATCTTGCTGATCAACACAGAAATTACTGATTCAGTGAATAAAATATTGGTGACAATTTAAGGGCATGAGACTGTTTGCGCATAGGATAAGAGCTCTCATTAGTATTATTTATTAAAATAAGTTATGCACTGTGATTTCTATGCAAAAAGAAATCATGCTACAAAATTATTTTTATATACCACTGCGCCACACTTACGAACAGGGAAAAGGACCAGTTGTGCAAAGTTATTCAGTGTAATGAGATCAAGAAATTAATTTTCAATGTAGAGTTTAAAAAAGCCAAATGCTCAATTAATATTATGGTGCTTGAAATCTTCTAATATGAAAGTATATTAATGGTTCACATTTGACAAGACAGTTTTGGGGAATTCACCTATTGGTCAATATCAACATTACTTTTTGGGCTTCTATACCAGACTATCACATTAGGGCCTTGAGGTTTTAATAAACTATCAACTCCAGTAACTACAATGTCAAACTCTATGTCAAAGTACAAGGTTCGTGCCATAAATGCTTTGAGGGAAAAAAATTACAATTCCTCCACCAACAGTGTTAGTATGCAAACAATCAAATATATGCTAAGCTGGAATACCGAGTCCCTCACGTCGCTAAGCTTAGTAGGTTGAAAAGGGGAAAATCCTAGAGTGAAACTGAAACCTTATGCTGGCCTAAACAGAAAGTTAACAGACTGTTCAAGCAAGACTGTATGCAGTGAATGTTAGAATGAAATAGCAAAGTGTTTTGTGTACAAAAAATGCTTATATAAGGGTTTGTGTATTGTACTGCCACCAAACTAATTAAAATAATACAACTGAATTTGTACTGTTTTTACAAAGTTTCATAGCTCCACTTTCACAGAACATAATTTTCAGACCTAGAGTATAGTTCAAATGTAGAGATGAAAAAGAGCAAAAATGGAGGGACAAAATGGAGTCTGAATGGGAAGATTAAATCGACAACAAAAGAAGAGTAGTATTGCTGGAACTGAATTTATCATGTCTTGATGAGTACTTTCACGTGGTAGACCCTGTTTTTACAAAATCTTACTAAGATCACACTAATATATAGAATGAATTTTATATATTATGAAGAAAGGTAGGTCAAGATATAAAAAAGAAGACTGGTTGCATAGGTCCCAGGATAAATAAGTCCCCATTCCTGTTTACAGTGTGTAATACCCTACCGAGATTTCTTTAAATAGAAGTTAGCAAGTACAAGACTAACATTATCTAATTGAATTAACTTACTTTTCTATGGTGTTGAACTGCTCTTCCTTCTGCTCCTTCTGAGGAGTTATGATTCATATTTATCTATTAAGCTCCTCCAAGATTCCTATTACTGCCTGCCTACACAGAAACAGACTACATAGAAAAGAAAATCAGAAATCTTGCTACTCTAGGTATATGCCATTAGTAAAAAATATTAAAATAAACAACTTTGCTCACCCAATGAAGCAAGTGAAAGAGGCAACAAAGTTCAAATAAGCAAACAGCTGCTTGCAGTAATGGCTCCCTTTTATCTATTTAGGCCCTGAATATGTCATATGACTGCCTACCTGCAGAGAAGCAAAATAAATAGAAAAAAAAATACCGGTACCTCACTAATCAAAGTTTGTTTGTGTCTTTCGGCTTTTCCCGGTTAGGGGTCGCCACAGCGAAGCAGTAGAGTTTTACGTGCTGGCTTGCTGGGCCTAACGCACAACCTTCAATGAAGGAACGCCCCTTCATGCATGTCGCCACACAGAAGACGCTCTAACTGAGAATCGAACGGGCAACGTCTAACTATGAGGCAAAAATGCTACCGCAGCACCACCAACACGGTACCCACTAATCAAAGTACATTCCAATAATACCAGAAATCTAAAATAAACATGTCACTTGCTTGGTGAAGTGGCTGGACAAGCTGGCATGTGGTTCTGAAGCTGCCATAGAAGAATGTGTAGCTTTAGGTAAAAACTGCACTGTTCAGGTAATAGTACTCCAGATGAAAACCAGAGTCTCAGTCTGGTTTAACAGAATGAGCACCTAAATGTATGGAATGACTTATTACACCAGTTTAAAAAACATTCAACATTGCAGAAACTATGCAAATTAATTTGAACTCAAAGTGTTGCAAACTGCAACAGCAGATTATGTTGTAAAAAGGAAGCAAATAAATTATATTTTAGAATAAAAAGCAGAATTATTATATTGCTTTGGTTGTCAGTTTGGTGGAGGACTAGCAGATAAACTGAGAAATAGATTTGTATGTGGAATGTACTGCAAACACATATGGAATAAGCTGCTTTGTAAAAAGATCTAATATGATTGCAAAAAAAAAAATACAGCAATAATTGTGGAACAAGCAGCCAAATAAGTTTATACTATAGTTGAATGAACAGTAAATACAATTATCGTGAAGGCTTTCCAAAAAGCAACTATAATTTCAGTGTAGAGGAATGTTATATGAGCTTGCTTATTGCTGAACAGGAGGTCTGCAATGTGACTAGGTGACATAAAAGATCGTATTCAGAAGGCTTAAATGGAAGTTGGTAAATGTACACCAAGCAGGGGGAAAAACACAGCATAAGCTGTAAGTATAAATGTTGACAATGATTCTGGTTTAAACAGGCCAAAGACGGATAGCAGAATCTGATCACTACAATCTGATGTTTTTGGAACTATAGTGTAATACTGATAATTGTGTCCGCGGTGGTGGTGCTGCGGTAGTGTTGTTGCCTCACAGTAAGACGCTGTCTGGTTCGATTCTCAGCTAGAGCGACTTCTGCGTGGAGACATGCGTGAATGGGTGTACCTTCATTGAAGGTTGTGCATCAGGGCTGGTAGCTCACACCTAAAAATCAACTACCAATCATTAGCGGACCGGAGTTCCGCTGTGGCGACCCCTAACTGGGAAAAGCCGAAAGACACAACAAGTGTAAGACTGATAATTATTAGAATGTGATTTTGAGTCATTTCAGAAGTGTTTGAGCTGAAATTTTAAATTGAGTTAGATATTGGAGTTGCACTGTATATTATTTCTGGATATAAATAAATAAAATAAAATAAAATAAAATGTACCCAGAAAGAATCAAAGGTATTGTTATAGACTTAGTAATACTTGCATGCCTGCCTGGAAAACAATAAGAGAAGATTTATTTACTGGACTTGAATGCATGTTAAAATTGAGGGCTACCTCTGATCAGCAAACAGTAAGCATGGAAGGTTAAACTAACCTGGTACCCAATTAAGAAGGTGAAACTGGTAGATCAAGATGGTAGAAAGGCTGATATGGCAACAGTCAGGGTTTTCAGCTGATGCAAAACAAGTTTTGAAGTTAAAGGTAAACATCAACTGCAAAATAACACTAGCTTTAGTTTTTACACTGCTAAGGTAATGCCAATGTACTTGGGCATGAGATGGAGACAAAGTTACAAAGGTATAAAAGTATTAGAATATGGTCAGAGGTAAAATGGCCACACCTATGATCCCTGCGCTTAAGTAATGCAAAACAGAAGTTATGTACTTACCATAACTTGGTATCTGTGTTGTCCAGTTTCATTATGCATCACAACTGGGTCTTTGGATCTGTCCTCTGATCCAAGCCAGCCATTTCTCAGATGTACGGTCTGAGCCCAAAACTCCTCTCTCTCCCATAATGCCTCACTCCTTAACAAAACTTCAGATCGAGTTTGCTGCCCTAATCATAAGGTGGACATTCCCAAGACAAGAAAGAAACAGAAATAAAAGTCCCACTGGAGTCCAAACTAGAAACCAGTGGGTTCCTTGGTCATCTAGGTTACTCTCAGCTGCACAAGGAATGGGGAAAGAGGGCAGGAAGTGATGCATAATGAAATTGGACAACACAGATACCAAGTTATGGTAAGTACATAACTTCTAATCTGATGTTGTCCATTTCATTATGCATCACAAATGGGTCAGAGTCTCCAGCTACACAAACCCTGGGACGACCTCAAGGAAGAATAAGCCTGTGCTCCTCAGAACCAAAGGATGCTCTATTCCTGGAAATAAATGTCTAACCTGTAATGAGACATACAGGTGTGAGCTGTGGACCATGCAATTCCAGCACACATCTCATCAACTGGAGTCCTAGTAGAGAAGGCTGAAGAGGTTGACATAGTTGTAGTTGAGTGGACTAACTGAATGGGGAAGTTGTTTTTCTTGTTGGAAGTAAACTGTAGAGATACATTCTATAATCCACTATGCCAATGTAACCTTAGAGACTGCTTGCACAATCTGTTAGGCGAAAAGGCAATGAACAGTTGATTTGACTTTCTATGAGGCCTAGTCCTATGCAAGTAGAAATTTAACTGTCTGTGAATGTCCAAAGAATGTAAGAGATATTCACCTTTGTTAGAATAATTAGGGAAGAACAGAGGTAAATGAATGGTCTGATTCATGTTAATCCCAGAAGCAACCTTAGGGATGAAGGAAGAATTTGTTCTGACAGAAACTCTATCCTTAAAGAAGATGATCTATGGAGGTTTGGAAGACAAAGCCTACAGTTCCGAAACTCTCTTGGCTGACGTGATAGCCACAAGGAAGGCCATCTTCCAAGACAAGTACTTCACCTCGCAAGAACTAGCAGGTTGGAAGGGTTTTTGGGTGAGACCCTGTAAAACTAAAGTAAGATCCCAAGGTAGAGAAGGATACTTGATCGGAGGTCTCAGGTGAAAAACTCCTTTTAAGAAAGCCCAATAAAGTTTGGAAGAAGAAAGGGTAGAGGAGGAACCGACTCCTTTCCAGACATGAACATTAGTGATAGCCACAAGTTGTACCTTAATTTTGGAGAAACTCACTCCCTCATGAAAAAGAGAATTCAAAAACATGAGGATATCAGAGAATGAGGCAGAAAAGGGATCTATATTCCTCTGTGATGCCCAGTAAGAAAACATTTTCCACTTGCTACAATATACCTTCTTGGTGGATGGCTTTTGAGAGGCAAGAATAATGTCACTGGCAGGAAAGGGAAGCCTGGACTTTACCAGAATTAATGGAAGTGGAGAAACCAAGCAGTTAGTCTGAGGAACCAGAGATTGGGAATCTGATGTTCCATTGAGTGTAAAATGAGATCCTGTCTGGGATCCAATATCCATGGAATATATTTGCTGTGAGACTGCAGAAAGGAGAATCATATCTGATGAGGCCAATAGGGGGCAATGCAGATAAGTCTGGTTTTCAACCTGCTGGCTTTCTGTAGTACTTTTGAGTATCAGAGGGATCGGAGGAAATGCATACAACATGGACCAGAACGCCCCTGGGTAACTCTCCCTTTGAGGGGATCACAGCGAAGTACCTGCTGTATTTGTTGTTTAGGGGAGAGGTAAAAAGATCACAGTAAGTTTGGACCCAGTGGCTGAAAATCTCATTCGCAACTGACTGGTTCAAGGACCACTCGTGAGGATTCAAGATGGACGTGCTCAATTTGACCACCAGGACACTGGACTCCCCTGGGATGTGCACTTCAGTAAGAAAGCAGTTGGAATCACTCACCCATTCCCAAACTCTCACAGCCTCTCAGCAGAGTGGGTACGATCGGATTCCCCTTGCTAGTTGATATACCATACTGCTTACATATTGTCCGTCAAGACTGCAATCATCCCCAAAGGGAAGCAGTCCTGAAGGCTTTCAACATGAAGAGGACCACTCTCATCTCCAGGATGTTTACGTGCAATTTGTTATCTATGGGGAACTACATGCCTTGGACCATCCTTCCCTGAAATTGCCACCCAACCCCAATAGGGTACGTGGACACTGTCACTGAAGTGGGGGGGGGACAAAGGGCCTGCCTAAATGAAGGTCATCCATGAGCATCCACCACAGTAGATGACGTCTGCAAATTGGTGCAAGTTTGATGAGGGTTGATAACAGGTGACACTGGATGGACCATTGAACAGCCAGGGTCCACTGAAAAACACTCATGAAGAATCTGGCTAGAAGCACCAGTAGTATGGCAGCCAAAATGGAGCCCAAGGCTATGAGAATTGAGAGAGCTGAAGGAGATGGACTGTCCAGAAGGCATTGTACTTGTTGTCTGATAGACAATATCCACTGTGAGAGAAGATCTGCAACTTGCGTTATCGTGTTCAACTGTGTCCTCATGAAGTCTGTTTCCTGAACCGGGGCAACTTGGATTCGGCATGATGACTGTGATCTCTAGGTGAAGAAATAGGAGCAACATCATCTGAATCACCTGGACAGTTGATGCCTTGTGGGTGCCACCAGGAGCCAATCATCCAGGTAAGAAAACACCTGGAAACTGAAACCATGCAGACAGAGATGCACTGTGACTACTGCCATGCATTTGGTGAACACCCAAGGGGCTGTGGTAAGACCAAAGGGCAAGGCTCTGTACTGGTAATGATCATCCCCCAGCCAGAAGTGTACAAATCTCCTGCAGCATCTGTCTATTTTGATATGATAGTACGTACTCTGGAGATCCAATGAGCACATCTAGACATCCTTGCACATTAGCGGCAGAAGGGACTGTAGCATAACAATGTGGAACTATGTTTTCTTGACAAACAAATTTAAACTGCTGAGATCCAGTATGGCCCGATAGCCCCTGGTCTTCTTTAGCACCAAAAAGAAGTGTGAGTAAGTTCCACACCCTCATTATTCAGTTCAGACCCACTGGATGACTCTTGTCTAGAAGTTTTTGCACTTCTACAAGGGCACTCTCCCTCTGACTGGGTGACATATTGGGGAGATGCTCCACTGTGGGGGTGGAGGAAGGCAAAAGGGAATACAGTAGCCTATGGATATGACGTTTGACATGCAAGCGACATTTATTATGTCTGTTCAGGCTGCTGGGTATAAGGATAGTCTGCCCCCGACTGCCTCCACAGTAGGACAGTCGAGCAGCACTTCAGGAGCACTGAAAGGGGTTGTCAGAGAAGGGTTCCCTGAACCCTGGTTCTGAGGATCCCCTCTGCCTCTGAGGTGACATTTACCATTAAATCCTTTCCCTCTGCCCCTGGAAGAGGATTCTTCCTGTGAATCAGGGAAGGCCCCCTGTTTTTTGTGGAACCACATCTTCTTCCCACTCCATTGCTCCTGCAAAAGGTCCGTGGGGGGAAGAAAATTTAATTCCCATGGCAGATAGAGCCTTGCCCTCCTGTTCGCTCCAGGTCAGGGTCTCCTTAACTGATGGTCTCTGAACAAAGAGGGTGTTAATGAATGACACTTTGAAGGGGTCCACAAACCTGCATAATCTCATCCACGCATATCTTCTAAGGGCTATGCCTGAACCAGCCACTCAAGAGGTTCCCTCCACCATGTAGGAGATTAACCTCACCGAAAAGTTAGCAATAGAAGTCATAATATTCAGCTGTGGTGAAACCTTTTTGAAAGCTGCCTCCAACAGCGACTGCCCCAGAGATGTGGAAAGTTCCTTCAAGTCTCTCGAGTGAAATGTGCCAGATTATTTAATGACCTCAGAAAAAAGGTAGCAGAGGCATACACTCACTTCCCATGTCTGTCCAAGGCCCACGACTCTTTGTTCAGGGGATGGACAGTAGAGCTCTGTTCAGTGAGATCTTTATTGGTGGCTGCTGGCACCACAGTGGCATCAACCGGGACACCTTTGCTCCAGAAGGGATGATCCTTGGGGAGACTAAAGTACTTATCTGCACACTCCGGGATAGGTTCCATGGTGTCAGGCTCCTTCCAAGCCCAGTGGGCGATGAGGTCAATAAGTTCATCCACCAGTGGGGTCACCTAGGATGTAGATAGTCCCATCCCAAATGTCTCCAGGAACACTGACTCCTCCTAGGAAGGGGGTTGGAAAGTCCATCCATCCTTTTGTTTCAGGATTTCTAAGATATCTCCAAAGGAGATATCATCAGGTGGAGATCAGGGGACCCTTCATCTACGAAGCTGGTGTGTTCTGTTAAAGACTATATAGGGGAGTCAATGTGCTTCCTCTTGCACCAGCACTTTCTGGGAACATCCTCCATGGGGTACTCAAGGGAGGACTCAGAAGACAGGGAAACCCCTTACTGAGGGGTTAGCTGGAGGATCTCTGGGAGGTGCTGACCATGGACTGGACAGACAGGAACAATGTCTCGACCCATGGAGGATTGGGAAGGGCCTGGTGGAGGAGGGACCATCTCTCTCAAAGAGTCAAGAAAGCCCTCTCTGCCACCTGGAATGCCAAGAATGCCAGAGGAGCCTGTCCCCCCACCCGGGACACCAAAGTCCCCAAGGGAGAAAGAGACAACGCCATCCCGGATCCAACAAAGCCAGAAGGCAGCAGCCCCAAGCTATCAAAGGCTGAGGCCCCCAAGGGAAGAGACAGCTCCAAGAAGGACAAGGTTGGAGCAGACACCAACTCCATGGATGTGGCATCAATCCCTCGGATCCAGGACCTGCTCTGCTCTGACAAAATCAGAGCCGAGCTGGTCTGGGACTCTTTCAGAGCCAGGGAAAGGAACATCCCATGATGCAACTCTGATCCACTCGAAATCACCAGGCCCTGTGACTCCGAAACCAAAGGGATTGGAGGAGGAGGTTGAGGTACTGGGGGTCAGACCTCTCACAGATCCAGAATGGGTCAGAGAAGGCAAAAACCCCAGCTAGATCTGGACTTTGAAGAATTTCCTCATCATCTGATCAGTCTCCAAATGTGAGAACCAAGTGGACTTAGATGACAAAGAGGAATGTGTAGACTGCAGAGGTGAAGCACTCAGCTGGGTGGTACAAGCTGGTGAAGGCGACTTGCGTTGATGCGGAGTAAGGTTCTGAGATTTATGCTCCAGGCAGGAGTGCTTCAGAGTCTGCTCTGGAGAAGATGAACTAAGGACCCTAATGACCTCCAACAGTCCCGAAAGGCTGCTCGGACTCAAGGTCATTGGATCCAGCAGGGTGGGAGGCTGGGTTGGTGCCAACTCCCTTGGACATGAAGGGCTTGTCGGATGCAGAGATAAGCATGGAGCTGAAGGATCTGAAGAAGACAGATCTAAAAGTTTTCTCCTCTTTTCAGAGGTGGAAGCTGACATCCCTGGGGAAGCAGAGGAGGGTCACTTCTTCTGGATGGGAGCCTGGACTCCAGAGGAGAGAAGAAGCCCTCTAAAGATGAGCTTGTTCCTCCTATCTGCCAGGGCCCACTGACTGAAAGCCGAGCAAATATCACAAGGCATATCCAAGTGCCCTGGGCCCAAGCAGTAAACGCACATCTTGAGGGCATTAGATTGGGGAATCTTATGCCCATGACAGGCACACCTCTTAAACCCAGTAGGTTTTTCAGGCTTGTCTGAAATACCTCCAGGCACTCACAGAATGTGCACACACACACACACACACACACACACACACACACACACACACACACACACACACACACACACATGTACATGCACACACACACACACACACACACACACACACACACACATGCACGCATGCGCGTACACACACACACACACACACACACACACACACACACACACACACACACACACACACACACACACACAGCTAACCAGTCACATGCTACCAATAATCAGTACACTAAACTAAAGGATAGTGGGAAATTTTTTTTGTTTGTTTTTCTAAGTTAGAAGAAAAAAAGAATTTAAAGAAAGAAAGGGAAAGCAAAACTACAAAACATGGGGGGAAGAGCTAATGCCATCATTCACTAGGATAGCGAAGTAGGAGGGGAGGTAAAGAAGAAGGAAGACTAACTTACGAAATTATCAAAAGAAAAATTTAGAAAATCCAAGATATAAGGAAAATATTACAACATTGAAGAGGCTCGCAAGCGCCAAACAAGATCTGAGGGTTTGTTAGGGAGGGAGGAGTTTGAGGCTCAGATCATATGTCTGAGAAATGGGCTGGCATGGATCTGAAGACTCATTCATGATGCATAATGAAATGGACAACATCAGATCAGAAAACGTTCATATCAGCAGGGTCATTGTCAGTCCTGTGCTGCATTCAGTAAGTCTTCATTGTTACTGACAATCGGTATTTAATACAGAAATACTTCAATGTTACTGTCAGTTCAGTACTGAAAACAGTAAAACTTCAAAGTTACTTTCAATTCAGTATGGAACACAGTAAGACTTCAACAACAGTGTCAGTCCAGGACTGAATACAGTAAGACTTCAATGCCACTTTCAATCCAGGACTAAATACAGTGAGAGTTCGGTGTTACTGGCCATCCAGAACTGAATATAGTAATACTCTGATGTTACTGACAATTTAGTACTCAAAACAGTAAGACGTCAAGGTCACTGTCGATCCTGTACTGCATACAGTAAAACTTCATGGTCACACTGTGCTGCATACAGTGAAGCATCACGTGCCAAAGATAAAGAATACATTTGTACATCAGCAAATTTTAAAACTTCATCCTTTGTCAGAGATATTGGTGGATGTGCATTGTCTAGATATAGGAAGCCCTTACAAAGTTTAATGCTATTGGTTGCCAAAAAAGTGTGTCATCAACCCTCTTTTTCCCTATTTTCTCCATGGGGCTCAGGTGTCATGTCAGCTGTTGCCATCTCTCTTAATTCAATGCCACTATTCTACCTTCTTGGACACTCCTGTTTGTCTTAGGTTTTCTCTCATAATCCATCCACCTCTTTGCTGGATGCCCTCCTTTCCTCTTGCTTTCTTCCTATTTGTCCCAAATCTTCTTCACCAGATTGTCTTGTGCTTTTCTGCACATGTGCCCAAACCACAGTAATCTGTTCTCCTTGACCTTGTCTCCAATTGGAGCTACATTAGCTTTAGCTTTGATGTTCTCATTTCTTCAGCTGTCCGACAGTGTGCAGCTTACCACCCCCATCTTAGGCACTTCATCTCCATCACCTCTAGCCTCCTCAACTGCTTTGCCTTTACTGACCAAATTTATGTACCATACAGTAGTACTGGTCACAACACTGTTTTGTACAACTTATCTTTCAGACTTTTTGGCATTCTTTTGTCATGCAGTACCCCTGATACTCTGTGCCAGTTGGCTTCATCCCCTCTGATTTTAACTTTGACCTTCTTATTCAGACTTACCTTCTCCTCAGCCAACCCTTCCAGATACTTGAATCTGTTAACCTGTTCCACTACTTTCCCTTATATTTCAATTCTAAGCTTCTTCTGATTCTCATTTGCTGCCATTTACAGCTGTCTTATCTGTTCATCCCATGTGGCTAAAGTTTTAAGTTCCATTTTCCTTTCATTTGCTGAAGTTCTTGATCAGAGTTTGCATGCAATGCCATATAGTCTGCATACATCAACTTTGCTGATCTGTCCCCTCCAACATGTTTGTTAATGTAGTCCCATTACCAGTATGAATAGCAATAGGCTCAGAGATGAACACTCATGCACACCCATTCCTATTGGGAACCCAATGTGATACTGAACACTGTTCACACTTGAGTCACTGGGTTTTAGATTAGCCTGCACTAATTCTACCAATGTTTCTGGGACTCTGAACCGCAGGACTACCCAAATCAGCTTTCTTGGAACCTTGTCATATGTTTTCTCCTAGTCTATAAATGCCTAGTTGGACTCTTTCCTCATCTCTAGATTCTTTTCAACTCTCTGTCTCACTGCAAACATTGGGGTAGCTGTACTGCTTCATGATCTGAATCCAAACTGCTCAGTTCCCAGATTACTTTCTGCTACTCTGTGTATTTATCAATCACCCTGTATAGGACATGTGTGGACAGTGTGACCGGAGTCTGATACTGCTATACTGCCCACAGTTGTGAATGTCACTTTGCTCTTGAACACTGGCACTAGTATGCTTATTCTCCAGTCATCTGTGATACGCCTTTCTCTCCATACTGCTGTGTGTACCCTTAGGAGTCATTTCTCCCCAATCTCACCCAACATCTTTAGTATATCTGCTGTGACCTCATCTGAGCCTGCCGCCATCCCTAACTTCATTCTCGTTAGTGTTGTTCTTACTTGTTCTAGGGTGGGCTTCTCCTCTTTCATCATAAGTTGTGTTTGGGACACTGCAGCTTCTGTGGGGATTTCTTCATTCAGAAGCTGCTGAATGTATTCCTTCCATCTGCCTTTGATGTCTTGTGTACTAGTGAGTAGGTTGCTGCTGGCATCCCTTATGAAGGATAACGGACTATCATCATTATCTTTGTCTTGCACCTTTACAGCCTTTCTTTGTGCCATCTACTGAGTCACTTAGAAGCTAGTAGACTACATCTGATGCCTTCTTCTTTACTACTGCAACTCCTCCCTTAGCCTCTTTCTTAGCCAACCAGTTTTCCTTCCTAGCCCTGTCTGTCTTTACTATATCACACTTTTTCCTGCACCCTTTCTTTCTTTTGATGATTTTCTGGATGTGTGCATTCCACCACCAGCTTTCCTTATGTACCTTATTGTCAAAAAAACATCTACTGGAAAATGGAAATCAAAATTTAAACCACCTGTAACTGAAGTGCTGACTATGGTACAGAAGATAAAAGAACTGCAGGTGGGATCTTTAGAAAAGGATAGGAGCAAATTACATACAAATAAATGAAATGTGTGGGAACAATACATGCAGAGTAATATTCAGGCAGAGGAGTCAGGTTAAAGGGAAGGCATGACTTGAGCAATTTATGTAGTGTTGGAGTGATAATTGTTAAAAATACATGCACTGCATGAAAATAATGCAAATGTTACTATGGTTTATTTTATTTTTTACTGTTAATATATTTCTACGCAAGTCATACTTTAAATATGATTCAATGAAGATATTAAAAAAGAATACATTTGTATCCCTAAGTAGAGAAGCAGAATTATTATATAATAATTAGCCTGCCATGGGTTTATAAATGAATGAAACCAAGGGAATGTTTACGAATATACTTAAAGAATTACTTTATTACAATGTTTGTTTTTTTTCTGGTGGCATTTCTCCTTGCTGTTTTGCTAAAGGCAAAAGAAAAAGTACTTTTGAAAACGTGAATAAGCAGTCCTGTTTTGGTAACATCCTGCTGATAACGTCAGTATGAAAGATATCAGTAGACTGATATGATAAACATTCATTAAAATAATATAGGCTGAGAGTTCATAAAGATGTGAATTATTTGTATTTGTGTGTAAGTGATTAACAGAAACATTGCGACAAAAATAAAAAAAAAAGACAAAGGGAGGCTGTGGCAAAGGCACAACATTTTTATAAAGGCACTGGAAATTAATTTACAATTAAGATTAGGAATCTACCACTACAAGATCCTTCCAAATTCTCAAGTCTTATACCATCAAAATTTGTTGTACAGAATGGGTCTGCATCTGAGTAGATACATAAATGTGAACTGCCTCTCTTGACAACAAAGGAATTGATCTCATCAGGTGAAGGGCATACTACCTTTGTGAACTACCTACATAATTGGAATAAGATAGTTCAGCCTAAAGGCTCCTCTTTGTTTTGACTGTACACACATTCCCAAAGCACTTTTTTCACGACCACTGATCTATACTTCTGAAAAATCTCTGTTTGTTACATATCTGATTGAACTTGTTTGGAAACATCTGAATGCCTTAATCAAATGTGTCCTGCTTGCACAACTAGAATATGCCTACTACTATTCCACACTGTTAGAAAAAATACTACCACCTTACGATCTATTTCTAATAAAGTCTGTCATTTCATCAACAACTTCTTTCAGCATGAACATCACTGCAACACCTTGGAATAGGCAAGCTGGCTATCCCATTCAAGGTAAAGCCAGCTTTGTTTTTGGCTTCCTTCTTTTCAAACTCCTATTCCAAGACACACCATCTCCCTAACTAAGAGACTAATCACATCAAACTCGCAATCCAACTTAAGAAGCAGTTCCACTAATAGTCATAAGCTCATAACTACATCCACTAAACTTCATTCCACAAACCACAGTTTCTCTGCCCTTGCCACTAAACTGTGATGATCACTACCACCTGATCTTACTGAAATCAGAGTCTACAAACCGATCAGACCACATTTAAAACACTACCTAACTAAACAATGCAAATGCACTTGTCATGTCATCTAAATGCCATGGTTGCATTATTAAATTCATCCCAGAAAACCTTGGCTGCTAACCTCCTAACCCTCTAACATATAAACTCAAACCCACTGCTTCCCTGTCTGCCCTATCCATACCCTACTACATATTTAATATCCACTTTTCCTGTTATTTGCTCTTCTATTTCATCTCTGTTATACATGTTTGACTCTCTTCAGTGCTAAAATTTCCCTCCATTCTTATATATGCTATGCCCATTCTTTTGGCCAGATCACATTTACATCACCTATATGCATAACACCTGTGTTATGCACTGTATCCTCCTGATCCTACTTTTTTACAACCCTTTTGAAAATATGTGTATGTCTATATATAATATGTTTTACTAGTATGTTATGTCACTGCACTGTACAGTGTAATTATACACTTCATTTTACTTTACTGTTGTTACTATGTATATAACTTTGGCTGAGCTTGTAAATGGTCAAATCTGATAAGTATTCTAACACTTTAAGCAAAATTAAATGAATAAATAAAAAAACAAACAAAATCAGCAAACAAGTTTCCAGTCTGAAATATCAGTTTACAGTGTAATAAAAAATGTGCAACATGCAACAAATGAAAGCATCTTGAACTTCCACTCTCCAGAAATCAGAAAATTATAGTTTATAGTGCTGGACTCACAGAAAATTCACTGCATTGCAAAATGTAAGTCAGACGTATTGATACCGTTGTGATTTCCCTCAAAAAGTCATTTAGCTTGATCAAATACAGGCTCTAGATGTCACAATCTATCAGCAACAAAATAAACACAAAATAAACATACTAACAAATTTCTGTTTATTGTTTTAGACAAAATGCACTTTATTTTAAATAATCTCACTATCAGTTAGATTTTTTAAACGCCTTTATTAAATTATCACATTTTCAACAATGGCATAAACACATTTAAATTAATAGTAAAGAAAACAAACCATAGTAATGTGTTTCATTTTCATGCACTAGACATTACATATGTTTTCTTTTTAAGTGTTATTTATTCCATTATTGTGTATGTTGCTCAATTCCTACCTTCCCTTAAACCTCACCCCTCCTTTTGAACATTAATCTGCATGTATTGCTTCTACAAAATCCATTTATTTCTATTTAATTTACTCCTTCTCTTTTCTAAAGATCTCTCCTCCAGTTATTGTATCTCATTTACAACATTCAGTACTTCATTTACAGTTTATTTACATTTTGATCTCCATTTCCAGTAATTACTGTCTTAACAGCTAATAGCACTAAACGTAGTAATGCCTTAATATAGCTAAGCAATCTGGATCCTATATCCCAGCTCAAAAGAATAATTTCCTTAGTAACAACCATTTGCTATGCCAGCATTTCTGATAAGGTACTCAGTATAGATTTTTTTTTTTAAATCTGCCAACTCATTACATTCCCAAAAAACATGTTCCCAGTTACCTCTCTCTTTCCCATTACACCTCCATTATTTGCCATCTACCTGAGGAAAATTTCTCTGAAGTCTGCTGCTAGGGGTATGAAATACATGTGAAAACACGTCCAGGGAAAAAATCTGCATACTTGAGAGACATACACAAGTCCTCCCATTCTTCTTATGTAAGTTGTCTTTCCAGACTCTCTTCCCAGTCTTTTCTAACCTCCTCTGATTGATTCTTATACTTATCATGCACTATTTTATGCCCTACCAATTATTCCTTTTTTAAAAAGCAGACTCGGTTCTAGATTCATCTAAAAATGTACCAAACTGGTCTTTCACTTAGTACTTGCCTATCCCTTTCTCTTGGCCTATACTCTCTGTTATCAGTCCCTAACCTGATGTCATCAGTACTTTTTCTTTTCTTTTTCCTTCCCAGCCCCCCCCCCCCCCCGCAAAGGTAACCACCATGAAAAACTTCTCCAAAGTTAACTTTGGGCCCGTAAAAACAGAGGTGGCTAACTTCACGGCACCCATGTAAATGGAGAATAGCTGCATGACTGTGGAATCATGCACCAATGCAGTGAACAAACACGTACACAAATGCATGGATCTCGCCAAACCCAACAGAACCATGACGCTCTCCGTCAAGAAAAGGAAGCCAATCTGGTGGTCCCCTGCCATAAACAAACTCTACAACAGAAGGAGGAAACTGATATGGAATAAGGTGAACTCCCAAGACTGGAAAAACTCCCTTATCAGCCTCAACAAAAAGTTGAGATCCCTCATCAAATCCTATAAAGCTAGCTATGAAAACAGAATTGCAGCAGATAACAAAGACAACCACAAGGCCTTCTATAGTTATGTAAAAATCTCCACGGCAATACCCAGATTTGCTCTGCGCTACTGCACAATGGTACCTCCTATACCAAGCCAACAGATGTTGCCAATATACTGGCCGACAGAGTCAGTGCAGCTTTATCTCTCTCCCCCACCAAAGGACCAATCACAATACCAGTAGATTGCCAGGCACCCAGTATTACTGCTGCACAGGTTAAAACAGCACTGCCCACAGCCAAGAATACAGCTTCTATGGGACTTGACAATATCCCTGGCCAGCTTCTATGGGACTTGACAATATCCCTGGCTGTGTTCTACATGAACTACAGAGTGAACCGGCACCTCATCTGTGTGCCCTGTCCAATCACAGCCTCACCTCAGGCTTTGTCCCTACTGAATGGCACACTGCTGCAGTCATCCCTCTCCACAAAGGAGGAGTGACTACAGACCCTGGGAACTATCGCCCCATTAGCCTGACAAGTCTGATATGCAAAGCTATGGAATGAGTCATCATGGACCTAATAAACAAGGATACAGGGAATTTCCAAACTCTGGATCCCACACAGTTTGGTTTTGTGAAAGGTAGATCATGTCTGCTCAACCTGGTCAACTTCTCTGAGTCAGTCACCAGAGCTGTGGATGAAGGCAAGGTGGTTCATACAGCATACCTTGATCTGGCCAAGGCCTTTGATACTATTCCCCACTCAGGAATGATAGAAAAACTCACTAAGGTAGGCATCAACCCCTATATCACTAGGTGGATTGCAAACTGGCTCACAGATAGAACCCACAGTATGAAAGTAGTCGACTCAGACTGCCAACCAGTCATGAGTGGAGTCCCACAGGGTTGGGTCCTGGGTCCTCTCCTGTTTGGTATCTACTTCTCTGAAGTCCAGGCCAACACAAAGGGACTCTGGCTGACAAAGTTTGCAGATGATTGCGAGTTGGGAGCTATTAACTCCCCAAGTGATGTTGACATCCTACAGAAAGGCCTCACTGAGACCAACGACTGGTGTCAGAACCATGGCCTTAAGCTCAATGCCAGAAAATATATGTCGTCATCCCCTTTGGGAAAAACCTGGTTCCCATGAATTACCACATCGATTTTAGTCCACTGAACACAGAAGGTGTTATAAGAGATCTGGGAACACAGGTTGACAGCAACCTCTTTTGACCACTACATTGCCACTGTGGTCAGAAAGTCCTTCTATGTGGCATATCTCATTACTAAATGTTTTGCATCCATGCTTCTACTCTTCCCTCATTAGGCCAATCATCGAGTACAATGCCCCATTTGGCATGTACCTCACTAGACACCTGCAACAACTGGAGAGGCCGCAAAAGTACTTCACAAAGAGGATCCTAGGCCTGAAACACTTGTTCTATATGGACAGACTCAAAAAACTTAAACTATTCTCTGTTTCATATCGCCTACTTAGAGGCGATCTCTGCTTGACTTACAAAGCCATGTCTGACCCAGCTCTGTTAGAAATGCTACATCTAAAGAAATCCCAATCCCTCTACACCACATGCTCCAGAGACCACAACCTCATTACCACAATCAACAGAACAAGCTGGAGGGGCAAGTTCATAACCCAGAGACTGCCCATACTATGGAACAGACTTCCCATATATGTCAAACAGAGCACCTCACTGGTCCTCTTCAAGAAAAATCTTTATGAGTGGATGGGAAATAGAAAATTCACCCAAGGGATAACTCCAGTGGCTCTACTCGACAGAGACACTGAGAACTAAGGTTGGGTGGCACGATGTCAGGGTAATCCTATGGGCTAGGCTTGTAAAGGCTCCAGAACCATTAGCTTAGTACACACATATGAACCTATATACCTTTAAGATGCTATCCAAGGGCTGAGCATGTGCAAGCCTGACTGACACTTTGTAGTTAGCTGTTGAGATGTGAACCCGTATGTATTTAAGCTATGTTTGTTACTTAGTTTGTTCATATTTAGAGATGCTTCTATCCATCCTGATGTGTTTGTATATATTAAAGCATCTGAACAGAACCCCAAGCCTTCTTATTATTTGTAATAGAGATGAACAAAACACATGGTGTCAGAAGGGGCATGTCTAAAGGACATGGTGACAGAAATGACATATCTAAAAGGGTCTGAAGTCGGAACCGGCATACTAAAGGGGCATGAAGCTTAAAACGGCTTGGCAAAACAATTTAAGGCACTTATCCAGATGTTGGTGAATATACAGCAGTAGACCATCCCAAAACTGTGCATACTTCGTAAAACAGGTCAGAAACAAATTTCAGGTATAAAACTTGCTCCGCACTATTTCTTGTCCGCATAACATGAAACGAGGCATACAGAATGTTCTAAATAATTTTTGCGTAAACAAATATGTACGATATTGATAAAAATATTCAAATTACTATGGAAAATGTTTGAAATAATGTCTGAATTGCATAAAACTAATAAAATAAGGGAAACAACTGCATTTTTCCCCAAGCATATGTATTTTTTGTATTAAGCAAAGATATCAGAGTTTTCAGAAGTGTAAAAAGTGCTCGCATGTTTGTGCAGTGCTACAGTAAAGCAATTTCACAAATGTACAGCCATTACATGGCATATTTCGCAGAGTACACCCATTAACAGAGCATATTTCACAAAGTAAAGTATTTCAAAGAGTTTATTGTGTATTTGGAAGTTGTTACAAGCTCAAAGAACAGTTTTTTCACACAATTATAAGGGCCATATTTTCAGAGTGTTTGTGTATACATTGTGGGTATGGCAGACAGATTTTGAAGACCCATACACTTGTATTTGACAGTACTATTGCTGAGAATTGGAAAGTATTTGAGCAAGAATACGGCATTTTCATACATGCTGCATTTTCTGAAAATGATGACAGTACAAAGGCATTTATTCTGTTTAATTTAGCTGGGTCAGAAGCTATAGAAAGAGAATGCTCATTTGTCTATGCACCTGCTATTTATGCTGGAGAGGGGGGGAAACCATCATATTGTTGTACAGACTGAGTCAAGGGAGGACCCAGAGTGCTTAAAACATAAATTTTGAGAAATGTGTAACTCCCAGAGAAATGTTGCAATGGAAAGGCACTTATTTTACACAAGGGATCAAAAGCCTGGTGAAACTTTTGCAGCATACATAACTGACCTGAGAAATAAGGCTAAAACGTGCAGATTTGGTGACTTAAGGGATTAGTTAATAAAAGACAGACATGTGTGTGGTATAAAAGATGATGCTGTGAGGAAGATTTTGCTTTGTGACAGTGATTTAGCTTTGAATAAGGCCACTGAGATGTGCCAGATACACGACCTCACAGAAAAGCAAAAAAAATATTCTTATAAATGAGAGCAGCTCTAGAAGGTACAGTGATAAAGCTCATGTTGATAGCATGCAGCACGTGGTTAAAAGAAACAGGCCCAAGCACATGGCAGCTGTAATCCCTGCGGCACTCACTGGTAGAGCCCAGAACTTTCTAGCACATTCCAGACTTCATACAGCCTCAGTGAAGCATAAAAGTCAGTCAGCAAAATAAAAAGGATTCATGGTTGCATCACTCCTAATGTACCAAATTTCATTGTCAATTGTCATAACTGCAGCAGTAATCATGAATCTAAAAGTATTTAGCTTTTGTTCAACAATGCCACAAATGTATGGAATCACTTCAAAAGATTTTGTAGATCAAAAGTGCCACATTATTTTATTAAAAGGGACCATTTTAAGAAACTAGTTGATCAGTTGGACTGTGACAAGCCTACTCTTTATGTTGATGTTGTTGTGTCAGTGCTTCATGAAATGGTCAGTGCAGTAGATTTAAGGGCAAAGAATGAAGTATTTTGTACTGTTCAGATAAATGGCAATCCCAAAGAGCTCAAAGATGATACAGGTTCCAAGTGCAATGTTACATCTGCAGAAACATTTGCTAGAGTATGTAAAGGTGAAAGGATTGATTTGGCAAGGTGTGTGAAACTTGTTGCTTATGGAGGTGAAGAAATTCAAACCTAACGCTCAGTACTGCTTTCATGTTACTTGAAGAAGAGTAGAAGAAGCTACAACTTGTTATTTTATGTGGTCAAGAGGCACATTCAATTATTATTAAGGCTCAAAGACTCTTTGAAAATGGGACCATTTTCATTTAACAAGGAAGTCCATCATGGTAGCTTAAAAGACCACTACTTTAATTATGCCCAGCATATTTTGGTACCTATGCAGATCTTTTCCAAGACAAACTAAGTAAACTTCCAGTTGCAAACTCCATGAAGTTAGATCCAGAGGACAGTCCAGTTATCAGACCAGCACGTAAAGTTCCAATAGCCATGCAAGACAGAGTCAAGGTCGAGTTAGATAAAATGGTGTGAGAAGATGTTATTTGTCCAGTGGAAACTCCAGCTGAATGGGTAACTTACTTGGTGGTCGCTCATAAGAAAAGCTCAGAAGACATCAGGATATGTATCAATCCACGAGATTTGAACAAAACTCAAAAAAGACCTCATTACCCAATGCGCACAGTCGAAGAAGTCACAGTCTTGATGTCAAATGCCACTACTTTTTCTGTGTTAACTGCAGAGAGCTCATTTTGGCAAATTCGTCTTGACAAAAAATCCTTAATGCTCACTACTTTCAGTACTCCATTTGGCAGGTGCAGATTTTTGAGAATGCCATTTGGGATAAATTCTGCAAATGAAGTCTTTCAGCATGTAATGGGGCAATTTTTTTTGGGTATCCTTGTGTTACTGTAGTAGATGACATACTAGTAGGAGGTCGTGATGAAGCAGAACATGACAGAAACCTCAGAAAAGTTCTAGAAAGGGCACATCAAGTGAATCCTAAGTTCAATGCACAGAAATGCAAATTCAGGCTACAAGAATCTCCTTATGTTGGTCATTTATTTACTAGTAGAGGCCTATGACCAGATCCTTCAAAGCAAACAGCCATTCTTGAGATGCCAGCTCCAGACAATGTTCAAGACCTGCAACGTTTTCTTGGCATGATCAACTACCAAGGCAAGTTCATTCCAGACTTGAGCCAACTTTCAGCACCATTCAGGAGCTGACACATAAAGATGTATCCTGGTATTGGTTAGAACAACAACAAAGAGCATTTGATGTCTTGGAACAGGGAATTGCCAGTCCGCTGACGCTCAGATACTATGATGTTCACAAACCAGTCACACTTTCCTGTGATGCTTCAAAATTTGGACTTGGTGCAGTTATTCTACAAGTGGATCAACCTGTTGCCTATGCATTGAGAACTCTTACACAAACTGAACAGCAGTTTGCCAAAATTGAGAAAAAGCTTTTGGCAATTGTGTTTGCATGTTCGAAGTGCCATGATTATGTTTATGGTAGACCTATCCAGATCGAAACAACTTACTAACCACTAGTTACTATCTTGACAAAACCAACGCATTCAGCTCCAGCCAGACTGCAATGTATGATACAAAACTACAATTTCAATCTTGCCTGTAAGAAAGGCAAATGTCTTTATCTTGCTGATACGTTATCCAGATCATCCAGAAATACCACTGAACATAGTGACAATCAAGGTTCTCAAGTGCTTGATGATTTTGAAGTCATGGAAGTAAGAAATGTTTCTTCTATATGTCTTGATGAGCTGAGAGATCACACAGCCACAGATCCAGTTTTACAAAGGCTCATCCACTTAATCAAGGATGGCCATCAAAGCAATCTAGTTTACCTCAAGAACTGCAACCTTATTTTCCATATAGAGATGAGATTTTGTCTGACAAAGGTATCATAATGAAAGGTTATTGTTCCAAAATCCTTGCAGCCCGAGTACATTACTGTTCTACATCATGGTCACCCAGAAACAGAATCTACCAAAAGAAGGACAAGAGAGATAGTACTTTTATTTTGTTCAGTATGTAATAGTACTAAGCCTCATCAACAGAAAGAACCACTTCAGTTTAACCAGATTCCAGAACTACCTTGTTCGACAGTAGCCATTGATATTTCGAGTGGAATGGTCAACATTATTTGGTATTAGTAAACTCTTACTCCAGTTGGTTCGAGATTGACTTACTTCCTAGCCTGGCATCTAGCACTGTTATTACTAAGATGAAACATCATTTTGCAGTACATGATAGTCCACATAAAGTTATTTCTGACAATGGCACACAGTTGACAAACCAACAGTTCAAAAGATTTGCTGAAGAATGGGACTTTACTCATGTCACTAGTAGTCCAGAGTACCTGCAGTCAAATGATTTGGTAGAACATGCAGTCCAAAGTGCAAAACAGTTACTTGAGAAGTCTAAATGAGATAACAGTGATGTTTTCTTGAATCTCTTAAATCTCAGAATGTTCCTCATGATAAACATCTTGGTTCACCTGCTCAGAGACTTCTGTTGAGGCAAACCAGAACCACATTACCACTCAGTAGTCAATTGTTGGTTCCATGTGTCAAGAACAACAGATCAGTGAAAGCCAATCTATTGAGGAAATACCTATTCCAGAAGTCCTACTACAATAAGACCAGTAGACCACTACATCCATTACGAGAGGGAGAAGTGGTTAAGAATGCAGACATCCAAAGCTTATGATTGGTTTGGTGTCATGAAGAATATTTGGCCACAGCCGAGATCATACATTATGGAATCAGAAGGAGCAACTTTTAGGTGGAATTGGAAACATTTGAGACTGGTGTCTGAGCTTATACCACAGAAAATAGCCTGTGAAAGAGTGAGTTGTCCGGTGTTCCCATTCCAGAGGACATTCCTGTTCCTATGATGAATCCAGAAGTTCCCAATATGAGTTGTGCACTGCAGACTGCCCCTGTTGATAAATCTAGTCCCAACTGTTATGTGATGCGATGTGGTTGAATCTCTAAACCCTGTAGCAGATATGAAGCAACTTGGACATGAACAAGAAGTTATGTACTCACCATAACGTTCGATGTATGTAGTCCATCTCGCCTTACATTCTTACCCGTGGGTTCAGAGCTAATCCTTGGCTCCGACTCGGCCCTACTCGAGCTCAACGTCTTTAATTGGCTCGTGGCTAAGAGGTATCCCATAATGCAACAGGTCTATTGGCCAGATCTTGTTTGCTGCAAGCTCACACATGTACACACTGAGAAGAAGAAGAACCCCAACAAAAAGGACTACTGACACCTAGAGACAGTACCCCAGGTCCTCCAGGAGGGGAAAGGAGGGAGGGTTAGTAAGAATCTCGGACTACATACATCGAACGTCATGGTGAGTACATAACTTCTTGATGTTATGTAGTCCAATCTCGCCTTCATTCTTACCCCTGGGATAGTGTCCCTAGCACCTTGATCTTGGGTGGCTCAGTGAAAAATACTCTTGAGCACCGTGGAACCAAAGGAAGATCTGCTTCTAGAGATCAAATCTAATTTATAGTGACTAATAAAGGTATGAGGTGAAGCCCATGTTGCTGCAGCACATATATCATCCATAGACATCCTAGCCTGAAATGCAGTTGAGGTAACCACAGATCGTGTAGCATGAGCCTTCACTTTAAAGGGTAATTCTTTGCCATTGGAAGCATAAATAAATGAGATTCAATCGGAGATCCATTGAGACAAGGTTACCTTAGAAACAGGAACCCCAAGTCTAGTGTCTGAAAATGAGACAAACATTTGATCTGATTTCCAGAAATCTTTTGTCCTGTATAAATAGAAATGCAATTGTCTATGAACTAGCTGATGAAACTTAAATTCTGCTTGTTGGAGAATTCAGGAAAAAACATAGGCAACTCAGTGGATTGGTTGATATTGACAACAGAGGCAACCTTTGAAACAAAAGAAGGGATGGTTCTTAAGGAAATCCTATCTTTGTGAAACACCAAATAAGGTGGCCTAATCGATAATGCTTGGAGTTCAGAGACCCACCTAGCTGAAGTTATGGCTACCAAGAATACGGTCTTCCATGACAAAAATTTAATGTTACACGTAGCTATGGGCTCAAAGGGAGTTGAAGTGAGCTTCTTTAGTACAAAATTAAGGTCCCATGGCATCACTGGATCAAAGACTGGAGGTCGGAGTAACAATGTCCCTCTCAGAAAAGCCCTACAAAGCCTATGAGCCATAATGTTGGGCTCATTAGCTACGTGAAAGGTAGAAATCGCTGCCAATTGTACTTTAATGGTTGCCGCAGCTGAACCCTGACTGAATAGTTGAGAAAAAAATTCCAATATTGCCGAAACAGGTGCCATATAAGGATCAATATGTCTCTCATGGGCTCAAATAGAAAATCTCTCACTTATTGGAATAAATCTTCCTGGTAGAAGGCTTGTGGGAAGATGATAAAATATGGACCACTTCCTGGGAAAAATCATCAAGCCTGACTAAGGATGGAACTGGAGCAGCCAAGCTGTCAACTTGAGGGTCTGGATGGAGGGATGGAACTGTCCTGACAAATGAGTCAGCAGATCTGGAGCTGGGTCCAGAATCCATGGCTTTTCCATTAGATAGGGTTGAAGGAAGAGAAACCAAATCTGACGAGGCCAGTGTGAAGCAATGAGGATCATTTTGCTTCCCAAAGACTGTGCTTTCTGAATGACCTTTAATATGAGAGGTAACAGTGAAAGGCGTAGAGAAGACCGGAGGGCCAATCATGAGCCAGAGCATCCCTGAGTGTCTCCCCCTCCGGGGGGATAAGGGTGAAGTAGCTGCTGCATTTGGCACTGAAGGGGCTGGCAAATAGATCGCAGCAAGGCTGACCCCATCTGTGGAATATCTCTTCCGCAACGTAATTGTTCAGGGGCCACACATGAAGCATTAGGATAGCTCTGCTCAGCCTGTCGGCAATCACGTTGGACTTCCTCCGTATGTGCTTTACAACTAGAAAGCATTGGGAAGACACTGCCCACTGCCAAACTTGAAGTGCCTCTCTGCAAAGGGGTTATGATTTGGTTGCTCCCTGTTTGTTCAGGTACCATACCACTGACATGTTGTCTGAGTGGATTGCAATTGTCCCAAGAGGAAGAAAGCTCTGAAGTGCTTGCAACACTAATAGCACTGCTCTCATCTCCAGGACACTGATATGCAAATGGGTCTCGTGACCCTGCCACGTGCCTTGGACAGTCCTGTAAAGATAATGCCCACCCACCCGATCTGGGAGGCATCCGTGGTCACCGTAGCAACTGGAGAAGATGGGACAAAAGGCTTGCCCATGTTGAGATTGCTGGCCTGTAGCCACCAGCGTAGATCCCACTTGCACATCTCTGTAATCAGAATAGAATGGGAGAGTGAAAGATGCTGTAGTGACGATTGGGCGAAAAGCAGCCACAGAAGAACCTTCATGTGTAGTCTGGCAAGGGGGACTAGCATGATCGTGGCAGCCATGCTCCCTAATAACTTAAGGACCACTTTTGCTTTGACCTTCCTCAATGGTAGTACGGTGCAGACCTGCTGTTGTAAAGCCTCAATTCTGTCTTCTGGTAAGAAGGCCCTCATGAACACCGTATCTAGCTCGGCACCAATAAAAGTGACACACTGCGAGGGCAACAAGGCAGATTTTTCCCAATTTAGAGTAATTCCTAACCTTTGGCACAGTGTAATGGTGGCGTCCCTGGTCTATAACAGTAGATGCTTGGTGGTGGCAGAAAGGAGGCAGTCATCCACGTACAGAAACATTTGGAATCCCTGATGTCTCAAGTGAGCCGTTAACACTGCCATGCATTTGGTGAACACCCTGGGGGCTGTGGTGAGACCAAAGGGCAGAGCACAAAACTGAAAATGACTGGCTCCCAGCTGGAATCATAGAGGACTTCTCAATGCCGTGTCCATCTTGATATGGTAGTAAGCATCTTTGAGGTTGATGGAGCAAATCCACACATCTTTCCCTAACAGAGGGAGTATTGACTGTAAGGTGACCATGTGGAACTTGGACTTTTGTACATGAAGGTTCAATCGGCTGAGATTCAAGATGGGTCTCGGATCGCCTGTTCTTTTTGGCACCAAAAAAGAATCTGGAGTAAGTCCCTAATCCTACTTGGTCTGCGGGGACAGGCTGGATGGCTCCCTTCGAAAGCAACTTTTTTATTTCTAAAGTTGCAGAATCCCTGTGACTGGGTGGAATGTCTGGGATTCTCTTGGTTGGCAGGGGAGGAGAAGAGAAGGGAATATGATAACCTCTGGAAATTATCTTTAATACCCACTCATCTTGGGTGATGTCTTGCCAGACTTCTGGGTATAAAGAAATGCGACCCCCGACTGGCTCTAGAGATGCACAGTCGGGCCTCCCTTCAGGATCGCTGGTAGGGAGAACCATGAAAGGAATCACGGTCTCCCTGGTTATGCGGGCCTCCTCTGCCTCTATGGGAGCATCTACCTGAATTTCCACCCCCTCCCCTGCCTCCAGAGGGGGAATCACTTTGTGCACCCTGAGGAAAAACCTCTGCAACTTTCTGAACGACATTTTCCCACCCTTCTGGCCCTCAGGGTAAGGTCTAGAAGGCATGGAAAAATGGACTTCCACAGCAGACAGGGTTTTTCTTTCTTGTTCTCACCTAGTGAGAGTGTCCTTCACCTTGGTTACGAACAATGATGAACCATCAAAGGGGGTGTTGGTGAATGTAGACTTGAAGGCCTCCGGCAAACTGCAGTAGCGTCTCCTAAGAGAGACTATGGATCAGCCTCATGGAGGAGTTGGTAAGGGAATTTAGGGTAGATATCTGTGCATTGACCTTCTGTGCCATGGCATCAGAAATTATACCCTGTAGAGAATCTCCTAGCTCTTTTAGGAGATCTCTCTGGAGCCTTGTGAAATGTGTTAAGTAGTTCAGTGACCGCAGTGTAAAGGCTGCTGAGGTAAACATATGTTTCTCATACCTGCCCATAGCCTGGGACTCCTTGTTAGGTGGATGGACAGTAGACTAAGTTTCAGCAAGTTCCTTCTTGGTGGCCGCTGCCACCACCATGGCATCTACTGGAATGCCTTTAGTTAGATATTCCTTGTCAGAGGGGGCAGACAAAAACTTACTGGGTCTCCTAGGGACCAGTTCCACAGTGTCAGGAGTTTCCCACACCTTTCGACAGACAAGATCTAGTAGCTCATCAAAAGGGGGAGAAACCCAAGAGGCAGAGGATTGAGACCCGAAAACCTTCAGGAACACCGACTCCGCATCAGAAGGAGATTTGGAGGGCCAGCTGCCTCTCTGCTTCAAGATCTCTAGGATATCTAAAAAAAAGTATTTTCAGAAGACGACTTGGTGGACCCCTCTGACTCCTCGAGGTCAGTGTCTGATGTGAGAGACTCATCCGGGGAGTCAAGGTTTTTCCTCTTACACAATCTCTTTCTGGTGGGCTCCTCAGGCAAAAACTCTGAGGAGACTTCAGAAAGTTGGGGACCACTCATGGAAGTATCCTGAGGCTTAGGGTCTCCGCTGCCCATGGATAGAATGTGATCCGAAACTGACACCAGTGCTGGAGAGGGCAGAGTATTGGTGCCATAGGATGCAGCTGATGACCTGGCCAGCACACTCCTCATAACCTCGAAGGCTGATCCCCCCGGCTCCGAAGGCCAACTAGCTGTAGAGGAAACAGTAGTAGCCCTCGGTGCCGAGGAGATGAGGTCCAAAGCAGATGTCGGGTCCAAGCTCACTTGAACCGAAGCACCGAGAGGAAGGCTTGGAACCAATGAAGATTGATCAGATCCCTCCCCCTCAGGTCCCACCGGAGAACCATGGACCCTCGACCCCGTGGATGGAGCCGATGGGGTCGGCGCGGAAATCGGAACCGAGTGGCCAGGAGAGACTACTAGAACCGACCTAACGGCACCTGATGGAACCAACAACTCTGGCTCCGAAGACCGAGAAAGGCTCAGAGGAGGAACAACAAAGGATGAAGAGGCCATAGGCTCCAGAGCAAACTGGGTCAAGCCAAAATCAATTTGGCCAACATCGATGACTGAAGCAGTTTCTTCACCACCCTATCAATGTCCTCAATGGAAAGGGTCCTGGAAGACCTGGAGGATACTGTAGGAGATCTGGATCTCCCTACGGAAGGGGACTTGTGTGAAGGAGAAACTGGTCGAATAATTGGAGACCGGCTCCAAACCAAAATATCCGTGACTGGTTCCGAAAGGCTGGGAGCTGATACGGACTTAGTCAAGAGACTACCTTCTGTCGGCACTGAAAACAATGGAACCGAAGAAGGAGAAGCTGTTCTAGCAACTTTCTCTGGTGGCTCCGAAGAAACAGATGGAGCCGGAGAGTGCTTCTTAGAAGTCTTTTTGTCCTTTTTAGCTGGAGAGGATAATGCACTGGAAGACTTAGCCAAGTCTTCCTTGAAGGAGTGTTTAAGCAGTCCTTTCAAAATGAGCTTGTTCTTCCTCTCCTGTAGCACACGGGGACTGAAGTAATGACAAAACAAGCAGGACTCTTGGAGGTGAAGAGCCCCCAAGCAGTACACGCACAGAGTGCCCATCAGTTAAAGACATTTTATTGTTGCATTCAACACACTTTTTAAAGCCCGAAGGCCTGTGTTCCTTAGAATCCTTGGATATGCTGAAAGGAACAAAGTAGTATGTACACACACTAGACCCAACTAACCCCGCTCGAAAAACAGAGCCTCTAACTAAAATGGCCTAGAAACCAGCGGGAAAGACAACAGGGAGGAATAGGTCCTCTAACTTAAACAGCCCTAGCCCGGGGAAACAAAGGCAGGATAGCACCAACAGCCAGACACAACAACACTAACGCTAACAGAATGGAGGGCCAAACCAAAGATCACACAGAAACAATGGGGAGGACTAGGTCCTCTAACTTAAACGGGCTTAGCCCGTGGAGAAAAAAATGAACGGAATACAAAATGGCCAAGACAAGGCCACAAAAAACAGCAAGAGAAACAAACAAAGGCAGTAAAACACCACCACCACACACACAGAGCTATGAAAATAGCTTTTTGAGCAACAACAAATCAACAGTTTATAAAACTTTTATAAACATTATACTTAGCCACAGCCAAAAGTGAGATCACGTCTCAGCATAACAAGCGGCAAATGAGATCTGGAGAATAGACCTGTTGCGTGATGGGATACCTCTTAGCCATGAGCCAATTGAAGACTTTGAGCTAGAGTATGGCCGAGTCAGAGCCGAGGTTCAGCTCCGAACCCACGGGTAAGAATGAAGACAAGATCGGACTACATAAAATCATTGTGTTTTGTTTCCAATGTGTATAGTAATGCAGGTCTAGCTCTGATATTGTTTTGCATAAAGGGCAATCCTTTTAAGAGGGAGGATGTAGATCAATATGTGTGTGTATAACTTTAAGAAGCCATGCAAGGGCTTGCACTAGAGTATAAATATTGAGCATGTGCGAGCTTGACTGCCATTTTATAATTAGCTGTTGAGATGTGAACATATATGTATGTAAGCTCTGTTTGTTATTTCATTCGTATTTAAAGATGCTGTTATCCATCCTGATGTGTTTGTATATATTAAAGCATCTGAACAAAACCCCAAGCCTTCTTATTATTTGTAATAGAGATGAACGATTGACACTTAGTTTGGTGCCATAACAAATATCAGGATCACACATGGCAGATGGGCCTGGAAGATCTCAAGCTCGCTGGTTACTGTTTGGTTTGCCGACAAACAGTGTGCTCTACCCATAAATTGTATTTTATTGATATGACATCACTGTATTTACAATCATCAGCATATTTTGATATTGATATCACATTTCCCACCTTACATTTGAGAAACTCAATCCAAAAAGAAATGGCCTCAGTAGAGAGTTTTGTGCAATACCACTAATGACTCATTAGGGTAGACAGAACACAAACAAGGTGGGAAAAGCCTACTTCTTGTCACCCGTCTAGTCAGGATGAAGTAGATGAACATTGTGGGTTCTTGTTCAAGCAGCTTTATTATATACAAATGCATAAGAAATGAGGTTAAGTAACTTTAACTTATATACAAACTAGCCAACATACGTACACATGTTCACACTCTGGCTACACTTCTCAAAATGGCACTGAAGCTAGCATGTGCTTGCTATTTATATGCACATTCAGTCCTTGGAAATCCTTCTTAAAGGTATAATACACGTTATTCTACATCCTCCCTCTTTGAGAAATGAGTCAAGCAATATTGATGACATAAATGACATGTAATAGATACAGATACTTTTGTGTCATGCAATTATTCAGAACTAGATACACATATACAATCATGTCCAAGTTGCTGTGTATTTCACACTAGGTCTGGATATGCGACCAAACTGTAACATAGAGATTAGAGTTAGGTTTAGCAACTGGGATTGTTTCTGCTGAATGTTCAACCTTTGGGACATCAGGAACTTCTTCAGAAACAAAAGTAGGAGTCCAGACATGTTCTGGTACAGGAACATTGTCTGGATTGCTCTGAGATCTAGAGTCTGTATCACAGCAACAATGTTGTGATAACTGTTCTGATACAGAAAGAAGATGTGTGCGATTTCTCCTGTACTCCACACCATCTGATTTTATAAAATAGGATCTGAGCTGTGCACATATACTTGTCACTTGATCAAGCCAGTCAAAACCTTTCGCCATTTGTATCCTCACTGTCTCTCTTTCTTTCAATAGATGAAGAAATCTGCTCGATTTGTCATAACTGGACTTCTGGAAAGAACAGTTTCTGAATAATTGGGCTTTTTTTGCTCTGTTGTCTTTAGCTTTAGGCCTCAATAAACTGGAATTGATAGGCTATGTTGTTCTGGTTCGCCTAGACAGAAGTCTCTGAGTAGGAGATCCAAGTATATTGTCATGGGGTATATTTCTGAGATTGAGTAAATTCAAAAAGACATTGGTGTTGTCACACTTTGATTTCTCTAGAAACTGCTTTGCACTCTGCACTGCACGTTCACGTAGTCCATTTGACTGTGGATATTCAGGACTACTAGTGACATGTACAAAGTCCCATTCTCTTGCAAACTTCTGAAACAACTGACTAGTAAATTGGGTACCACTGTCAGAAATAACTTTGTGTGGACTACCATGGACTGAGAAATGACATTCAGCTTAGTAATAACAGTAGTAGATGTTAGGTTAGGTAGTAAATCGATCACAAACTAGTTCAAACAAGAGTCTACTAATACTAAGTAATGCTGATTATTCCACTCGAATATATCAGTGGCTACTGCTGACCACGGTAGCTCAGAAACTTGACTTAGCTAAAGTGGTTCTTTTTGCAAATGCGGTTTAGTACTATTCTATACTGAACAGATAAAAGTACTCTGTCAATGTCTTTTACTAGAGAAGGCCAAAATACCAGTCCTCTCACCCTTCTTTTAGAAGCTTTGGAACCTGGGTGATCACGATGCAAAATCTGGATATATTCTTGTAAGGAAGCAGGAACAACAATTTTAGGACCTTTGAAAATAATGCCATCTTCCATCAACATCTCATCTCTGTAAGGAAAATAAGTTTGCACTTCAGGTGGTGCACTAGATTGCTTTGATGGCCATCCAACAGTAATGTAGTAGTTGAGCTTTTGCAAAATTGGATCACTCTTTGTATGATCTCTCAACTCATCAAGTCCAGGGTAGAAAATTATGCACTTCCATGACATCAAATTTTTCTGCATCAAGCTGTTCTGTTGTATTTCTGGGTGACCTGGATAAGGTATCAATCAGATAAAGAAGTTTGTCTTTCGTATAGACCATTTTGAAGTTGTACTTCTGCAATTTGAGCATCATCCTTTGTAATATTGCTGGGGCTGAATGCATAGGCTTCTTTAAAAGAGTAACCAATGGCTGATGATCAGTTTCAATCTGGATTTCTCAACCATAGATATAATCCTGAAACCTGGAACATGCAAATATTATTGCCAAAAGTTCTTTCTCGATTTGAGCATATTGCATCTCAGTTGGGTAAGTATTCTAAATGCATAGGCTACTCATCTGCCTTCTTGAAGAATAACTGCGCCAAGGCCAAATTTTAAAGCATTGCAGAAGAGTTACTGGTTTGTTGATAACATATTATCTTAATGTTGGTAGGATAGACATTTTCTGTTTACGGTCTTCAAATGCTTTCTGATGTTGTTCTAACCAAGACCATGCACCATTTTTGCATGTTAGTTCTCTCAAAGGCGCTGTCAACTTACTGAAGTCTGGTATAAACTTGCCTAAATAGTTGACCATATCAAGAAAACATTGTAGAGTTTGAACATTACCCGGTGCTGGCATCTCAAGAATGGCTACTTGCTTGGATGGGTCTGGTCTCAAGCCAGTGCTAGTAAACAAATGACCTATGCATGTAACTTCTGGTAGTCTGAATTTGCACTTTACAGGATTGACTTTTAAGTTTACTTCACATGCTCTATCTAGAACTCTCTTTAGGTTTCTGTCATGCTCTGCTTCACTATTGCCTCTGACCAATAAATCATCTTCTATTATAGCACAAAGATAACCTGAAAAAAATTTGCTCCATTGCATGCTAGAAGAGTTCACTTGCAGAATGCATTCCAAATAGCATCCTTAGGGATCTATATCTTCCAAATGGGGTACTGAATTTAGTCAGTAATGAAGATTTGCGAACAAGCATCACTTGCCAAAATGAACTTTTTGCATCCAAAACTGAAAAAATAGTGGCATTCGGTATTAGAGCAGTGACCTCTTCAACTGTACGTACAGGATGATGTGGCCTCTTTAATGCTTTGTTCAAATCTCTTGGGTCAATGCATATTCTGATTTCGTGTGAGTCTTTTTTGTGAGTAGCTACCATGGATGACACCCATTCAGTAGGTTCTGTAACTGGACAAATTACACCTTGCTGCACCATTTTATCCAATTAAGCTATAACTTTATTCTGCACAGCTATCGGAACTTTTCTTACTGGTCTGACTACTGGACTGACTTCAGGTCTAACTTCACAGAATGCACAACTGGAAGTTTACCCAACTTATCACCGAAAACATCAACATACTCAAAAAATAGTGTTAGTGAGGCTGGAACTGGGACCTGTGCTTATTTGATGAACTTCTTTGGTAAAAGAAAGCAGATTCATTCTCAAACTGTCCTTGAGACACAATAATGACTGCACAGGTCTTCAAACTACATAGAATAATAGGCTATAACAGCTCTTGGCCACATAACATGAAAGCACTACTGAGCCTTTGGTTTGAATTTCTTCACCTCCATAAACAACAAGTTTCGCACAACTGACCACATTAAGTTTTTTACCAGCTCTTGCCTTAGCAAATGCGTCTGCTGACATAACATTACACTTTGAACCTGTGTCCACTTTAAGCTCGGTGGACTTCCCATTGATCTGGAGAGTACAAAATACTTCATTCTTTGCCAATAAATGTACTGCATCAACCTTTTCACCAATTACTGATACACCATCTACGTAGGAAGTAGGGATGCAGCTTTCTATATGATCAACTTGTGTTTAAATTACCCTTCTTTATAACCGTGTGAAGTTTACTTGACCTGCAAAATTTTGAAAATGGTTCCATTTTTACACTTGTGGCATTGTTGACCAAATGCTAAGCATTTTTCTCTTTTAAACTCATGACTGGCACCACAACTGCGACAGTTAACAATAAAGCTTGATTTGGATTTTTCTGACTCACCCTTGCACCGAACTGAGCATGATCTCTTTACTGAGCTAGTCTTGGAACTTGCTAGAAGACTACAGGATTTCCCTGGAAAATCCGCAGGGGTTGCCGCTGCCATGTGCTTAGGCCTCCTGTTAGTCACATGGTGCATGCCGTCTACGTTTGCTCTGGAGCCTACTGATACTATGCTCTTATCACCTGGAAGCATATTTGTGTGTCTTTCTGTAACTTCATGAATTTGACAAATCTCAATAGCTTTACTCAGTGTTAAATCACTGTCATGAAGCAAAATCTTTCTCACTGCAGCACTATTAATACCACACACGAGCCTGTCCTTTATTAACTCATCTTTTAAGTCACCAAACCTGCATGTTTTCGCTTTGTTTCTCAGGTCAGTAATATAAGCTACAAAAGTTTCTCCTGGCTTTTGATCTCTTGTGTAAAACAAATGCCTCTCTAATTTAACATTAGTCTGGGGGCTGCACATTTCTCTAAATATGTGCTTCAAACACTCAGGGTCTTCCCTTGATTCAGCCTGTACAACAAAATGAACATTTTCCCCTTCAACTTCATATACTGCTGGTGCATATACAAATGAACGCTGTCTTTGAATAGCCTCTGACCCAGCTAGGTTTAACAAAATGAATGCCCTGGTGTGTGCATCTTTGTCAGAATAAGCTGTTTGTATAAATATATTGTATTCTTGCTCAAACATTCTCCAGTTTTCTGCAATATTCTGATTAAATACAAGTGGTGATGGTTTTTGAAATCTGTCTGCCATGCCAGCAAATTACAGTAAACACAATGCAACAAAGTCCTCTTGTAATTGTAAGAACATGCACACATATACATATGCCAGAAATGTATGCCAATACTTGCAACTATGCCCAATACCACAACAAGCCTCATACGAATAATTGAACTTTGCAAAATAAGTTTCTCGGGTACTGCAATACTCTTGAAATTGCTGTTCTGTAAAAGTCACTTATCATTTTAAGAAACATTTCAAATAACTGCACTTTGCAAATAAACTGGGCAGAAGAATCTCAAAGTAAGAAACATTTCAAAGTAATTACACTTTGCAAATAAACAGTACACAGCACACTGAAACTTCCCCAAAATGGCTGTACTTTGCTAAATAACTCGATACAGTGCAAGAAACACTCCGGAATGGCGTTTTTTGTGAAAAGACACACCCAGCACAAGAAACTTTTTGAAATGGCTGTAATTTGACTGCACTCTACAAAATAGTTGCACTTTGTACACAAATAAACTATTCGGAATAAATGCACACTAATAAGCACACAATGTAAGCACTTTTACACACTTTGAGATACTTGAATAAGTCTAGGTATGCTACTCAGGGCATCAATCAATGCAAAACAGTAGTTTATGCCAAAACACAGTACTTTGCCAAAAAACATGCAGTTGCCTTGCTTTAGTTATGCTTAATGTGCCCTTTTTACCCTTTATTATTTTCATTTTGCTCATTTAATCTCTTTTCATGCCCATTATACTTTCTTGTGCTCATTTTAACTCGAAACTTGCCCATTTTACTTTAAACATGCTTGTTTTGCAATCTTGACGTAATTCTGAGCCCTTTATATGCTTTTCTGATAATCAGTTTGTTAAATAACTTAATTTCGAACATTTTATTTCATTAATAAACTTTTTATGCTACCCATTTGCTCAATAAACATTTCTGTACTATTTGTTTGCTTAGTAATGCATTCTGTGCCCAGTAATGCTCCATTTCATCTTTTTTTATAAAATAAATCATTTGTGCAAGTTTTCATTACCTTTAGTTCATTTCTGGCCTTTTTTTTTGCATTCATTTCACTTAGTTCGTCTTCACCGTTAACTCTGCACCTTGTGGCTCTGAAAAGCAGTCTCTGGAATCCCCGTTCTGACACCATGTTGCTCGTCCAGTCAGGATGAAGTGGACGAACATTGTGGGTTTTTGTTCAAGCAGCTTCATTATACACAAATGCATAAGAAATGAGGTTAAGTAACTTTAAATTATATGCAAAGTAGCTAACATACATATACATGTTCACAATCTGGCTGCATTTCTCAAAATGGCACTGAAACTAGCACATGCTTGCTATTTATATGCACGTCCAGTCCTTGGAAATGCTTCTTAAAGGTACAACACATGTTATTCTACACTTCTTAAGCAGTATTTTATCCCTATTTGTCCCCCACCCCCATTTGTGAACTGGTGCCACTAAGCCTGTCATCCTACAGCAGGGATACACCTTCATGCTGACATTTTATTTAACATGACTGATAGGGACTTAATTAGGTTCCCCTTGATTCTGTGCAGAAAATCACCAGGTTTGTTGTCTGGTCCCACTGAACTTATGTTTTTATTTAACTTGCGTCAGCAGTCCTTGAGTCAACAGGGTGCTTATCAAGTCACCAGCCACAGAATAGAGAGAAAAATATGGAAGTAGGCTAGAAAATGACTAAGCAGAAGCAGGGGGTACTGCAAATACAACAGTCACCTTTCCCATTCCAGTAAGGATGCTGCTAGGAACATACACAAATAGTGTGTTCTACATAGGATGGTGACATCCATGTGTGTAAACTACAGCCTGCATACTGCCATACATAATCATATAATGTGGTGGTGTAAAATAAATTTGTCTGTTTCAGATATTTTTGGTATCTGTACTACTTGCCTTATAAGTTTCTTCTGGGAGGTGGAATGCTAGCTGAAGTTGTAGCATGGCCCCACCACATCACATACACTCATGTTAGCATACTGGTTTATTTAGTGGCTTTGAATGTTTGTTTATATATTTGTTTATTTTTTCTTTTAATAATGGCAACAGAATATATTTTACTTATAATTTCTGCTAGTGCCACATTGTGTTTAGCTCGAGTTAGTGATTTATTTTATCACTTTTTATATATTTTTGAAGGTATTATTTTCAGTGTGTACCACCAATTGGGAAGTTGCTGCAAGGTCACGCCTGTTGCAGGCAGCAGCAACCAGCTCCTTTTCCAGGAGCCAATCCAGTTGTATCAGAGGGAAGCTGGAGATACAGGTGGACACACTTAATTTCTTCAGGACAAATCACTCTGGAATAGAAGGAAACTATCAAAAGAAATTACAACAAACTGGAATTTGACTGGGTTCATTGCTAGAGGTACCATTTTTAGTACACTTGTTTTAGAAACTGCAGTAATCTTGGCAGGGTGATAAACTTGCATACTCTTGATATCATGACTTTTGTTGTCGTCACAAACAGTTGTGGGTAGCGATATTCAGACAGATCTACAGTAACTTGTACACTGTAAATATCAACAACAGGTGGGATTTCATTAAAAATACACTAATGCACTGAGAAACAGGAAATGTAAAACAAACATTATATATTAAATGATCTTAAGAAGGACACAGAAAAGAAAGTTTGCAAATCACAGTATTTGAAATATTTCTTTTTGAAAATACTTTCTGAAAAAAGTATACAAAATCTCCTCAAAATATCCTTTAACCACAAATATACAAAAAAAACAATTTTTCAGAGGGCAAACCTCCCAGCCCCAACATGGGTAGCTATACTATACCACCTAACCTTTTCTGACCAGTATAACCAACACTTAGAACTGGGATCCTTGATGGAAAACGGAATACTTCAAAATTCAGCACCTTATAAAAGCAACATACTCTCTTTCCACAAAACCTACCATCACTGTTGCACACAGTCCTGATGTCAGATAAGTATTTGTTGAGCAGTGCTTTCAGAATGAAGGATTAGACGAGTCCTAAATCAGATGCCTATGCATCAAAAGACTGTCTGTACTAGTGATGACCATCATAAAGCTTACTCTGTATGCAGTGTGGAAGTGCAGTGCTGCATGCAAAAAGGAAGTTATGTTACACAGTCCAGGGAATGGATCCTATGGATGTTGAAGCTGTCCTTTCAATGTACAGACTACTCAGTAGACTGTATAAGGAACACTTAGAACAGTTCTGGAGACCATACAGAAGTGAAATTAAGATAAGTAAAAGGCCACAATCCACACAGTTAAAAAAATGGATGACCAAGAAACAAGGACATAGATGTGTACATATATATGTGTAACTAAAGAGGAAGGATGTGAGCACATACGTGGATATAATTTTGAGGAAATACTACTTTGCAGAGAAAGTGAATACATCTTAGATTGTTTTACTGAAGGCAGTGGTACTGGGTATGTCATTAGAGGAGGTCAGTTTAGCTTCAATCAATCAATAGCAATGCAAAGTGAACTTATTACTAAAAACAGTATGGAAAATTAAATCACATAAAATGTAAATACATTCTAAGATGCACAAATTAAATTATTTTTAGAACTGGCATAAGACAGCTAACAAAATATCTCTTAAGAGATACTTTAAAGCTGCTGAAAGTAGAACACTCTAAAAGTTGACAAATTGGGGGGGTTACCCATCAGCAGGGATCTATATGATGATCAGAGACCCAATAACTTTAGCCACTTCTAGAAATCACCAGCAGTGTCTTGCTAGCTGATTGGAGGACTTAAGGCAGCTAGTCAAGATTCAGCAACTCTACAACCAATGTGAGACTTGTGTAATATAGAAAATTACCAGTAAGAATAAAGGCCTTTTATTTTATTTGTAAGGCCACTAGAATACAGTGCAGACTCTGAAGTACAAGTTTAGCATAGCAACATCTGTCAGTTCCAGTCACAAGCCTGAATACATAATGCTGCATTTGATATGGGTGTTTGAGTCTAATACAATGAAGCCTGAAGTCAACAGTGTTACAGTAACCTGAGAAGGAGGAAATCAATCTGGGAACCACAACAGACACCCCCCTCCCCAAAAAAACACGGGGGAAAAACCCAAAAAAATAAACCCCAACCAAAAAGCCAAAAAATTTTTTTGTGCCGAAAAAACCCGGGGGTAAAACACCCCCCCTTAAGGGGCTAAAACAAAAAACACCCTGATACACTTGTAATAGGTGACTCTATCGTCAGGCACACGGGCGTCCGCCACCAGGCTGAACAAGGAGAGGTCACGGTGAGCTGCCTGTCGGGCACTAGGATCCGCCACATAACACAAGCACTCAGGTCACTCCAAGGCAAGTACAAATATGACTCAGTCATTGTCCATGCTGGTGTGAATGACCTGAGACGTACCTCCCTGGACTACATGAAAAGAGACATAGAGGAGCTCTCTGAGCATGTAGCCCGGGCCCGGTATGACCCTGACCTTGAGTAGCATCTTACCCTTACCAAGAATGATGCCACAATATGAAGACAAGATGATCAATTTCAACAATTGGCTTAAGTTTGGTGTCATTCAAAGGGGACCCAATGCCTGTCAGCCTGGGATGACATGCTCGACAAGCCACGATGCTTCGCTGGGGGCGGCTTGCACCTGTCACCCCTGGGCTTTCGGATATTGGCAAAGGCTCTTGCTACCCCCATAGTGCCTTTTTTAGGCAAGGCTAAAAAGACAAACCCACCTCCATAGGTATCACAAGGGATAAGAAACTAAGAGTAATGCTACTCAATGCCAGAAGTCTAAACCTCAAGATGCACGCACTCGAAACTCTCCTTAGCATGGAGAACATCGATATCTGTGCAGTAACAGAAACCTGGTTCAAGGCTCCCGAGAGCACCCCAGCACTACCAGGTATACCTCATACCATGCCCCAAAACTTGGACCGAACCACAAAAGGAGGGGGAGTATCAATATTCGTCAAAGATACCCACACCTCCAGGTTGGTGGCACAGCACGAAGCATCAGAGACTATCCATGTGCAACTAACGTGGGTAAAACTGCTTTCCAGTTTATAGCCTGCTACAGACCACCCTCCCAAACCCAGGAACCCCACTCGGCCTTCCTGAGAAACTGGAAAATATGAAGGTCTCTCCAAACACCATTATATTGGGCGACTTCAACTACCCAAACATAGACTGGGAGCATTACTCTAGCTCCAACACCCTAGCCCAAAGGTTCCTAGAATTTATAAACTCAAATGCTATGGAACAACTTGTTAACAATCCCACAAGAGGGGGAAAAAATACTGGACCTGATCATCACCAACATGGGGACCTATGCTCCAGACCAGAAGTGTATCCCTCACTGGTAAGATCAGACCATAAACTAATCTCACTGGATATTCACATCCCGACCCCACCCCCTGCCCCGAAAACCACAGTGAAAAACTTTCTAAAGCAAATTTCACACCCCCAAAACCGAGGTGGAATCCTTCAAAGCCCCGGGGCCCGTGGAAAATACTGGGCCCCGACCGCAGAATCCTTTATAAACGCATTCTATGAACACCTTCAGGAATGCATGGATCATCCCAAACCCAAATAAAACCAAGACCCAATCCTCCAAAGGCAGGCGCCCCGCCTGGTGGAGCCCAGCCATAAACAAACTATACAATAGAAGGAGGAAGCTACTAAATGATAGAGCAAAATCCCAAAAGGGAAGGCATCTCTGATCAGTATTAGCAAAAACTACGGGCACTCATAAAATCGTCTAAGGCCAGCTTGGGGAAAAATTGCACAGGACACTAAGGATAATCACAAGGCTTTCTTTAGTTATGTTAGGAACCTGGGTGGGGAAATTTCCCCGATATGCTCAGAATTAGTCCAAAATGACAAAAATACACGACCCACAGACATTGCGACTTCAACTACCCAAACATAGACTGGGAGCATTACTCTAGCTCCAAACCCTGCCCAAATTCCTGAATTATAATGCTAAAGTATTGGATACTGGTGCCACTTCCTAAGAGGGAAAACATTGGACCTAAGCACATGTTTATGTTTATGGACTAAGGAACAAGACACTAAATGAAATTAAATGGTGGAGATTGTATAACAGGAGGAAGAAATCAGAAACTGGAAACACAAACAGCAGCTGATGAAGGAAAGAGTGGAGACATTTTGGTTGGTGGAGCAGCCAGTTTTCAGGGTTTCAGTTGCAACAGGGTTTTTGTTACAAGTAAGATGTTAAGTATATGCAGCAAGGCAAGAAGAATGGAAAAGGAATGAGATCGGTCAAACAGTTGCAGTTTTTAACAGGTACAGAGAAGACAACCAGTGTGAAAAATAAAAGTAAAGTGATGGCAGTGTGAACATGTATGCCATTATGGAAGGATTATTTTTCCATTAGGATTTAACATTACAGAAATGGTTATGGACAGACAACTTTGTAAAGTGAGATATGAAAGGTTTGACTTACTGGAATGATTTAGGACTGAGACTAATGAAGTGTGGAGAAGCTTTCTAAGAGTGAAAGTGTTAGAACCTGGTCTTCTGTGTTGTTTGTTACAATAAAGTCAGCTTTGATTTTAAGCGTGTGCCTCTGAGTTCTTGCTTTGGACTTACTGATTTTACTTCCTTGAGGCACTTTACCCTTTTGTGGTTTCTTCACTCAATTTATTTATTGAGAGCTTTGTACTACAACTGAAAAGAGGAAATAAATATGCAATTTAAGACTCAGATATGGATGAGCATATAGTAAAGATCTAAAGTTAAAAATATATTTGATGAGAGAAATGTATGGAAGGGATTTGGAAAGTGTGGGTTTACAATGGATGTCAAGCATTAGAAAATTCAACATATTTCAAATACAATAATTGTGATTTTGGAAAGGATTTGTCTAGGACTGGGCAAATACAAAGCATGTATTGTTGCAAAAATAATTTAGTGCAAGCTTTAAAAATAAGTTGGACACCATGGGAACGAAACATAAGGATATATATAGGGATATGTTTAAATTTAGATATCTTATAATATACAAGGCTATATAGAATGTCACACACTACTGACCACAACAACATGACACATCATTATAATACTCAATTAATATAAACATCACTAATGGTTCCTGTAAGACAGAACCCTGGTTAGAATTGCTGACATATAATCAAACATATAATGATCAATCATCTGGACTCTATGTGTATTTTTTTAGGTATCGGCATATCATGATAGTATATATATAGCATAATATGATATACAATTCAGTATAATACTAATATATAGTCAGTAAATATACTATAGGTATAGTAGTATATATTTATAGTGATATTACACTATACAATAGTTATAAGTATTTATATATGTATATTTTATATATAGTATATCTATGACAAACATATATATATATATATATATATATATATATATATATATACAAACACATGTATATATATATATATATATATATATATAATATATATATATATATATATATATATATATATATCATACACCAATATATATAATATATATATAATATATATATATATATATATATATATACTATATATATATATATATATATATATAATATATATATATATATATATATTTAATGAATTCACTTAACAAGGAATTACTAGAAATCACCGACAAGAGATGAACAAGGTGAGAACAGACTTAATATAATAATGAATTTATATACACAGTAAGTATAGTAAGACTGTATTTAGATTAAGTGAGTTAATCAAGTAAGTGTCATAATAATATATGTTTAATGGGTTAATGAGTTAGGTTATGTATAAGTGTCATGACCTTAGGAATTCCCAGATATGCTCAGAATTAGTCAAAAATGACAAAAATACACGAGCCCACAGACATTGCCAACATCCTAGCTGACAGGTTCAGTGCAAACTTCTCCCCTCTCCCCACCAAAAGGCAAATATCTATCCCAACAGAGTGCCCCCTGACATCTCAGATGCTCAGGTAAGAGCCGCCCTCTCCAAAGCAAAAAACACAGCATCAATGGGACCAGATGGTGTCCCGGGCTGCGTCCTACATGAACTCCAAGAAGAGCTAAACCCAAACATAAAACTACTGTTCAATCTTAGCCTTACTACAGGATATGTACCCAAAGAGTGGCGTACAGCAACAGTGGTCCCTCTCCACAAAGGTGGTGCCTCAATGGATCCTTGAAACTATCGCCCCATAAGCCTGACTAGCTTGGTCTGCAAAGCTATGGAAAGGATCATCATGGACCTCATAAATAAAGATATTGGGGACCTACAGACACTGGATCCAACCCAGTTTGGCTTTGTTAAGGGCAGATCCTGCCTCTTAAACCTGGTTGATTTCTTTGAAACAGTCACCAAGGCCATTGGCGAGGGGAAGGTGGTCCACACAGCCTACCTGGACCTGCAAAGCCTTCGATACAATACCCCACTCGGGCATTATAGATAAGCTCACCAGCTTAAATATAAACCCTATGTCACTGATGGGTTGCAAACTGGCTCAAGGACAGAACCCACATGGTTAGAATTGCTGGAGCCATGTCAGACTCCAAACCAGTTACAAGTGGCGTCCCACAAGGCTCAGTCCTGGGACCTCTCTTGTTCGGTATATATTTCTCAGCGGTACAGGCCAACACAGAAGGACTGTGGCTGACCAAGTTCCAGATGACTGCAAACTGGGTGCCATAATCAACTCTCCAGCCGACACAAGCATCCTCCAAAAGGGCCTCATAGAAACAGACAACTGGTGCCAGAGCCATGGCTCCTCAAGCTAAGCGTAAAAAGTGTATAGTCATCCCTTTGGCAAAAACAAAGTGCCCTAGGAATTACCACATAGGTGGTAATCCATTATTGTACAGAAGAAGCCGTGGGGACTTGAGGGACCCAAGTTGACAACAATCCTCTCATTTGACAACCCGCGTGGCCAAAGTGGTTAGAAAAAACATTTTATATAGCCACCTAATCATGAAGGGATTCACATCTAGATCAGAGGTCATCCAGTTACCCTCTTTACTGCATCCTCATCAGGCCCATAATTGAGCACACAATGCCCTTTTGGGATGTACCTTACCAGACACCTGCAGCAACTGGAAAGACCCCAAAAGCAACCTCACCAAGAGGTTCAAAAGGGCTCAAACAGATGCCATATACTGCCCCTGGTTAAAGAAACTCCAGCTCTACTCAGTGACATACCGCCTGCTCAGAGGCGATCTGTGCCCTGGCCGGTATAAAGCAATGTCCAACCCAGAATTAATGGACATGCTGCACCTCAGAAAAATCCAAATCCCCAGCCGGGCCCTACGGCGGCTCGAGACTTGAACCTCAGCACTGGAAATAAATAGGACATGCTGGAGGGACAGATTCATAACCCAGAGGCTCCCTTCACTCTGGAATAAAATCCCAGTCAGGTTAGGCAGAGGTCCCACATTGACTCTCTTCAAGAGGAATCTTGATGAGTGGATGGGAGATCGGGTGAGGTTTTACCCACGGCTATCACTTCTGTGTCACTGTTAGACAGAGGCACAGTATACTAACCTCAAAAAAACGCGCATTAAAATTAATTTAAAATGGGTGTGAAAGCCAGAAAACACACTCTGGCTAAACGCGCATCGCAAATGCCCTAGGGCAGATAGCCTAGTATGAACCTATGAACCTATGAACTAGCCCTCATAATGTGGAACAAATGGGCAAAATGTGGAACACATACTAACAGCTTACTAACAACTTCATCTAGGAAGGCCATAGGATGGTTAAAATATGCTAGTTTTACTTACAAAAAAGATATTTTAATGAATTAACACAATTCATTTCTATTTACCATGGATATCAGTTAAAAAATTCCTAACAAAGAATGTTTGTCAGACCCTTTCAATGAGGAACTACGAGCAACATGAACATTTTAAGACCCCAAATGAGGTATGTTCCTCGTAATGAGGTACACTTGAGAGGTATGTCACAGAGTTATTTGTTATGACAACGTGTACCTCAAGCTTCAAGATAATTTTAAATGTATCCTCTAAAGCAGTAAATTTAGTGCTAACTGTATAGTAGGTGTTCATCTTTTATGCTGTGTATAAAGTATGACAAGAGTTTATGATACATAAAAATATAAAAATAATCGCATCGTTATACTGTGCCATGTATCTCACTCAGCTTGTTAATTTCTCTCATTTATGCAAAGGGGCAGAAGAACAAAGCAAGCATAAATGCCAACATGCCCATTAAAGTCACTCTGATGTGAAGGGGGTTCAGCTTGTAAAAGTGATCATCCCTGTTTTTTTTCATAATATGCTTTCACATCTGGTATAGAAGCAGTTTACAGCTTTAAAATGGCTAAACTGTTGCACAACATGAAGTGCAACCTGCCTGCAACTGTTAGGTAAATTACATTATCAATAGTACGTAGCAAGCACATGAAAGCTTAAATGATGTGTTGTATGCATATAGGTCTTCACCATTACCCCTTATTTTATATACAAAATACTAATATATTTGATCCTAAATATTTAATAGTTCAGTATATGGCAGTACAAGCTGTAGAATTATCTCCACACTTGTACCTGCTGTCTGATTCCATTCTATCTTACCAGCTCCACATTACATACTGATGCGACTCTGTCTGTCTTATCTCTTCGGTAAATGAATATGTTCACTCTAAGTCAAGCAAAGTTTTCTAGTGTTACAGCCAGATAGTCTGTTTGTCTTGTTACAGTTAACTGCTAAAGTTGTAGAACTAATTTTTTTTTTATTGAAGTATGACTTCTTTTTTTGTGATGGGTTATTAGTGTATAGGATTAATACTCTACTTCAAGTAAATAACAAAACAGCAACTCATTTTACCCTAATAAAATAATTTCTTAATCTGTGTCAGATTCAAAACTGGTAATCACTTTCTGTTGGCAAGTGAAAACCAAAACACAATGTTTTGTAATGAATGCACTGCTTGTATTACCTGTATAGTTTAACAGTAAAGTATAGTTGTTGTTCCTGGGTGGAATTAAGGGATGAAGTATCTACCTTTGAACGATATTTGAAGCTTATGCCTCAGTGGATGACTAGGCTAGAATATTATCATCAGCGTACATACAAGGGCATTATTATGGCAGAGAAAATCATCATAATCTTACATTAAATTACTTTAAGTTATCTAGACGGAAAAATGTCATACTCCAAATGTTAGCTGCACCAATGGTTTATTTGCTTTTAAAAGTAATAAGGCCTAGAATGAACAATGTAGCAAAATATCTGCAATTCTCACCTTAGAATATAATTTTATTATTGGTCTATGTGGTGTGTGTGTATGCATACTTGCCTACATACATTCTTATATATGCTGTGCGTGTGTGTGCGTGCATCCATTATTTATTTATTTACTTATTATACACTTTGTTGACCAGGTTAGTCCCACTGGACCAATTTCCTCTTTTCAAGAGAAACTTGAGGTGGTATCCATACTAACAAAGGAAAAATTTGGCCAGGACACCAGAGAACTTCCCCCACTGCTGGTAGTTTCGGGAAGCATTTGTGTGTGCCACAATGGACTTCCTGTTCCAGGCATGGAGGCAGCCTGGAGAAACAGGGAGAAAACATAGCTGATTCAGCTTTTACTGAAACTGGAATGGAAGTTGCTGAAAATGTAGTTGAAATGGTATAATCACTACCAGAAGTTTTTTTTTCTGATGATGTGAGTGCAGAAAAAAACTGACATTGAAGGAATAGGAGATCATAGCTGAAACAGAGATGGATTAAAAAGAGATTGTTTGAAGGAGAGACAGTTACCTCTGAAAAATGCATAATTACAACCCTCCAATCGGAGGGGGGAAAATTTGAGGAAAATGGTAAACCAAAGTGAGCCAGAAAATGAAGCAGCAATTTCATGGAGTGACACTATGGACAAAATAGAAGAAAAAGGTGAAGAAGAGACTGTGCCAGAAAAAGTTCCAGAGATAAAAACTTATGTACAAAGTGTTGGAGAAGGAACAAAGAGGACAGAAAAAATAAAAGAAACGAAAAGGAAGTATATAGTACATCTGAGCAGTAAAAAGAAAAAATGTGTGGACAGGTATGAGGTTTGGAACTCTGTTATAATACTTCTGGGTGTCAAAGCAAAAGAGGTAAGAGCATTTATTTTAATTAATAAGGAAACTTTTTGCGACTTGATATTTGAGACTAGGCAGGCCAAAACTTAAAAAAAAAAAAGAATAATGACCCAGTTTAAAACTGAAGATGAAGCAAAAGAACTGAAAGAACATTTGTTAACTATATGTAAAGAAGTAATGGACACTACAAGAACATATGATAAAAAGGGCTATGAACTTGGGGGATGGGAATACGGAGTAATACTGAAAATGGAAAATGATAATGTTATACATATACCTGATATTATTAATGTTCATGGTAATAGGGGTTTTGTAAAATATAGGGTCAACCAAAGACTTGTTATTTTTGTGGAAAAATGATAACAATCAATGAATGTGATAAAAAAGATGTTATCTATATGATAAAACAGGACATAATGCAAACAATGTCATTTAAAGTGCATAAAATGTGGCAGTATGGATCATTCATAGCTAGAATGTGAAATGAATATGCAAGAAAATGAAATTATACAGGAGAAAGAGATAGAAGAATGTGTTACACAAGAAAATGTACAAAATGTGTGACTGATATTGTTCATGAAGTTAAAGAAAGTAACAAGGAAAAAGAAACAGTGGACACAAGTGAGGAAGAAGATGACTGGCATACAGTAATAAACAAAAATAATTTGATAGGGAAAAGAGTTAAAGAATGGAAAAGAAAATTAAAAAAAATATATTATGCTTAGAGAAAATAAGAAAGGAAAGGGATAAAAAAATTTATTATACTACCTATTCTTGGCAACTGAACTTTCTTGGCTTCAGTTTGTGATATTTTTATCCTAAAAAAAAAAACACAAATATATATTTTTGTTTTTTCTGTTATAAGCTTATTGTACTACCACTGTTATATACTTTTAGAAACAATGTCAAGGAACTTGCATTTGAACTCCTATTGTTATTGTCATATGTACAAGTGTATTATATGATCTTCCTTGGAGCTTTTCTCCCCGGGTCTCCACTGAAAACAGGCTTCTGTCCCAGTTGGCCACTACCCGGTTATCAAATGTAAATAATAAATGTTCTTAAAAGTTAAAAATATTATCTTTAAATGTGAACAGTATGAAAAATCTTAAGAGGAGAATATATATATTACAATGATGTGCTGCAGTAGAGTCACAAATTATTGTTTTAGAAGATATCAGATTATTAACAGAGGAAGAAAGAACAAACTGAAAAACTTTGGAATGGTGCAGTAGTTTGGAACATGGGAAATAAACGTTCTCGGGCATATGTACATTATGTCAAGAAAGCATTAAAATATTAGATGTAACCATAGTCAACTAGGACGAATTATGATAATAAACTTGAGAAGGAAAAAATAAGTGCATAGAATTATAGCTTTATATGCAAATATAACAAAAATAGTGAGAGAACTAAAACATTCTTAAATATGTTTGTATAAATAAGGACATTATAGTGGTAGGTGATTTTAATTTTATTTGAAAAAGAGCAATTGTGATGTTAAAATGGTTAAAGAAATTATGAGAACGGGAAAATTAATTGTATGGGAAAATAACCACTTGACCTAAAAAAGGAAGATAATTAGGACAAATTCATTATTTTTTAATATCTGACAATTCCTTTTTTAAATTTTAAACTAAGTATGCTGTATTTTCAGATCATGTCGCTACGTGGGTTAGAGTACAGGACAATTAAGAATATATACGAACAGGAAAATGAATAAAGAGAATTAATGAAAAGGAATTAGATTTAGAAGAGAAAAAATAATAACTTATGGAATTATGGAAAAAAATCATATGAATACATATGAGAATTTGACTATTTGGTGGCTTAATCTTAAATACAAATATAAAAAAAATGTTTAGAAAGAGAGAGATACAAGATATTAAAAGTCAAGAAACATTCAGAAACTTATTAGAGAAGAAAAATTCCTTACTTGTTTTATAAACAAAAATATTGTTTACAAGGAAAGAAAGAAGAGGTAGCACCATATCTGAGTAAATAATAAAGGAAGGAAATAACAGAATTAAAGAATAAGGAAAGTAAGCCAATAAGACAGCAAGAAGGAATATACAAAATACTTAAAATAATTTGTATTATAATTATTTGTTAAAAGAGAAGAAAAATATAGAACAAATTTATAAAAGTGAAAAACTAAATAACAAAGATAATGAGTATTTAGAACAAAAAAAATAACTATGAAAGAATTGAAAGCATTTCTAAAGGATATTACCATGAATTCTGCAACAGGAAAGGACAGAATCGAATATGGTATGTATAAAAAAATGAAGGAGTGGCAAAAATAATTTTTGTAGAAGTTATGAATGAATGGTCAGAAACTGGAATTAAAAAGAAAGAGCTATGTAAAGGAGTTATAACATTTATATTTAAAAAAAGGAAATAAAGATAAGATAAAGAACTGGAGACCTATAACATTGAGTAATACAGATTATAACATTTTTATGAGAATAATAACAAAAAGGTTACAAATTGATGATACCATAAATAAAAATGCAGAAGCAAAGGCTATGACAGAGGATATAAGTAATGCCTATGATAACATTCAATACAAATCATTATGGGGAATTTTGTAGACATATAATATAAGCAAAACATATATTACAAGTAATAAAATCTGTTTATGAAAGGAACTCTGTAAAACTAAATGTAAATGGCTGGATGGGGAGGAAATACAAATAGAATGTGGAATACAGCAGGGCTGCTCAGCTAGAAGTGTAATTTTCTCAGTTATGAATGTAACAGTGAAGAAAATTAATAAAATGTCAAGTAGTGGCGGATGCAAAATTATGAAGGAATTACAATTGCCAAAAATATATAATTATGCGGATGATATTGTGCTAATTGTTAAAAATACAGTACAGATGGAAAAAGTAAATGAAAAACCAAGTATAAATTTAAAAATAAAAATTGGTTTAAGTATAAATAAAGAATTTGGTTTTCAATGTATGATAGGAGGTATTGAGTTCAATGCAAAATATATAGACATATTAGGAATAATATTTGGAAGGAATGAATACGGACAACAACAATGGGATCATGTGCTCAAAGAAGTAAAGGATATGAGTATTTTATGGAAATCATATAGATTTTCATATAGAAAAAACACACTTGTTGAATGGCAATAGGAAAAGTTGATCATGTTGCTAACATCTATTTGAATCCTACTAAGTATGAAAAAGAACTAATAATGATTATATTTTCTTTTATACAGGGCTCTAAACTGAATCCAGTCAAGAGAGGAATTATATACATGAAAGAAGAGCAAGGAGGCTTGGGTGTAATACATCCAATAGTACATGCTGCATCTTTAATTTTATATAAAGGTATTAAAAGGAATTATGAAGGGAAATAAAAATTTGATAGAAATGATACTATATTATAAATACAAAAAATGATGGGAAGGAATAAAAGTTAAAAAAAGAAGTAAAAGCATTGTGAAAGAAGAAATGAAAGAGTAACAAAAAAAAATTGTGCTATGAAGAATAAAAAAAGAATATATGCAAGAAAAATAGAAAGGAGTGGTACTGAAATATTATGAAAGCATTTTACTACATTGATCCATGGAAATATTTAAAAATAGATAAGAAAAAAGCCACAATGATGAGACATAATAAGTATAAAAAGAATACAGAATGTAATGATTTTTTATGGAGATTGTCTATCAGAAAATTGCTGGTTAAGGCAAATATGCCATACAAGAAAAAACAAGATAGAATATGTAATAAATGTGGAGAGTTTGAGACTACTGAGCATGTGTTCTTGCGGAGGATGATTTAGTCCTGTTGGGTATTCCTGATTCTACACTAATGCTCGTATAGTTTTGGATACTGGTGCTAGTTCCTATAGAGGGGGGATGTGAAGCTGTTTATGTTTTATGGACTATATGGAACAAGACACTAAATGAAATTAAATGGTGGAGATTGTATAACAGGAGGAAGAAATTCAGAAACTGGAAACACAAACAGCAGCTGATGAAGGGAAAGGAGTGGAGACGTTTTTGGTTGGTGGAGCAGCCAGTTTTCAGGGTTTCAGTTTGCAACAGGGTTTTTTGTTACAAGTAAGATGTTAAGTATATGCAGCAAGGCAAGAAGAATGGAAAAAGGAAATGAGATCGGTCAAACAGTTGCAGTTTCTTAACAGGTACAGAGAAGACAACCAGTGTGAAAAATAAAAAGTAAAAGTGATGGCAGTGTGAACATGTATGCCATTATGAACAGTATTATTTTTCCATTAGGATTTAACATTACAGAAATGGTTATGGAGCAGACAACTTTTGTGAAGTGAGATATGAAAGGTTTGACTTACTGGAATGATTTAGGACTGAGACTGAAAAATGAAGTGTGGTGAAGCTTTCTAAGAGACGTGAAAGTGTTAACTGGTCTTCTGTGTTGTTTGTTACAATAAAGTCAGCTTTGATTTTCGTGGTGTGCCTCTGAGTTCTTGCTTTGGACTTACTGATTTTTTACTTCCTTGAGGCACTTTACCCTTTTTTGTGGTTTCTTCACTCAATTTATTTATTGTAGAGCTTTGTACTACAACTGAAAAGGGAAATAAATATTCAATTTAAGACTTCAGATATGGATGAGCATATAGTAAAGTATCTAAAGTTAAAAAATATTTGATGAGAGAAATGTATGGAAGGGGTTTGGGAAGTGTGGGTTTACAATGGATGTCAACGATTAGAAAATTCAACATATTT